>NW_015090921.1:5063970-5183608 GCF_001431845.1 Calidris pugnax
AAGAAAATGTATGTCTTATCCCAGCCCAAGACACCTAATATTCCCTTCCTGTTTTTGCTTTACACAGAAGCTTTAAAAGCATACTCACTTCTCGTTGAGCTGCTTGCGGCGCTCATATATTGTCTTTGTTTCTTCCTTGTTCTGTCTCTCCAGTTTCACGGCCAGGGCATTGATAGCCCTGATGTGAGCATCATCCACTGTCATCTCCTGTAAAGTGAGAAAAGGAAAAAAGGTATGTGTTTGAAACGCTCCTCACTGAGTTTTCCACTGAGACAGGAAAAATTACAGTAACAGCAACAAGCAAGAGTTTTACCTCACTACCAAACATTTCAGACAAGTGGGGTTTGCCCTGCTACAGCTGCTGGTGTTATAAGGCCCCGATGAGAAGACAGTAAAGGCAAGAAAGGACTTTAATGACTACAGATACAACAATGATCTAGGTCTAGACAAGAACCCTCAGAGCTTCATTTCTAAGCCAGGCACTCCAGCAGGGGCTCATTTGTTGAAGAAACATAGGTGCAGTTGCTGATTACACTGGTGGCTGCTGTGGAACAGCTGGTGTGTGGCAGGTTGTTCCTCTGTCAGACAGACAGTGACTACTGGCTTGTTTTTTCAAGACAGGCCTCTGTCCGGCTGTAACTTCTGCCCTGTGGACACCAGACTTAAAATCCATAAAAGCCTTGAGAAACCCAGACAACCCATGCCATTGCTTTTCTTCTAAGGCATCACCACTGCATTTTAAAAGGTATGCTAAGCCTTCAAGGCAACTTGCTTCCTATGTACATACCATAGAAAGTATAATATTTGCACATTGCACATGTAATCTGGACTACAGTGGAATAATTGTTCTTTTTGAGTATGACAGATGGCCAGCACTGAACACTGCTCCAAGATTGAAAAAACATGGTCTGTTTTCCTAAGACCAGTAAATCACAAGCCTAGTGGAGAGACATTAATCACTGGTGTAGTAGAAGCACAGCTGCAAGATGCCAGCACACTGTTAATAGAAGTATTGACTCCATTTGTATTTATTTTTATGGTATATCCATACCAGTCTGTGCATGCATCCATGTGTGCTTTACTATTATACACAGCCATAAAGTAAACAAGAGAAACCAGCAGACAGACAGATATTTCATTGAATTTCACTGAATTTCACTGAATTTTAGAGTTGGAAGGGACCATAGAGATCATCTAGTCCAACTCCCCTGCTGAAGCAGGATTGCCTAGAGCTAGAGCATGTTACTCAGGACTGCATCCAGGCAGGTCTTGAAAATCTCCAAGGAAGGGGACTCCACAACCTCCCTTTCTTCAGAAACCCTGCAGTCTCCTCTCCTGGGAGATAATAGCAGCATAATGTGACAGAATACGAGTAGAAAATCTGGTGGCCATCAATGCAGGACGATTGCTTCCCTACCCTGATCTCAGATTTCTCTAGTGGGGAAACCTAGATGGGATGGACACCTGGCCCAACCTGCCACTGTTTGTATCACCTACAAAGTGCTGTATCAGTGGCTACAAGCTGATAGTTTCTAAGGCCAAGAGTTTCCTGTGACACATAAAATCTACCTTATGCTGACTGGGACACTGGGTTGTAGTTTCTGTCTCTTTCACTATCCTCCTTTGGCCTGGTACAACCTGTAGCAGAGTCCTTGCTCCATCCTTCAGTTCACAGTTCAGCTGGTGAGGGCTGAAGGGACAATGAAGGTCCCTTCACTAATTCCCTGGTGCAGAAGCTTGAGTATTTCAGGTCTCTACCCAAATCCAGTACACATGCACTGTCACAGGACATTCTGTGAGGGGAAGCCCAGGGGTTTCTACCAGGTGTCAGGCATATCTATACCGTTACTTTGCACAGAAGAGGATTGCTTCCTTCTGCTATTAGGCAACAGAAACAGAAGATAGGAGCTTCCCTAACAGGAACTAGCAACAAAGTCACAGGCAAACAAAGGATAAAGACAACCAGGAGAGAACATTAGAGTAAGCCTCACTCACAAAGTCCCAATATACCTCTTTCCAGACTTCCTCGCAGCTTCCAGACTCGCAAACCAATGATCAATGCCTGCCTGACACTCAGACCTGTTAGTCCACATCTGCAGTAGCTGACAGGAACAGAGAGAACAAGGGGCTGCTGCAAATGCATCCCCTCAATGCCTGGCCTCACAGCTCTCAGGGTGGGAGCTGAAGCACACCACGAGGAGGCCCTTGCTGTGGCAGGGCCTGCTCCCCAGCATGCCCAAGGTTTGGTGCCCGAGTTAGCACGTCTCACTGGGACAGGAGAGGCAGCTGGCGTGACTCAGCACCACGGAAGAGTGTCACAGACCTTGGCACAGAAGGGTGAACCGTGCAGCTGTCTTGTCACACGGCTGCTATCCCAAGTGTAAACCGTTTGCTCTGTTTTACTACGTCTGACTATTAACGTTACATTTCATGACCTACCACGTGTGCTGTATAAACAAAGTCCCCCACTTATATGTACTTCATTTGGATGAAGAAATATGAGAAACTTGACTGTTCCTCAAGAGGGGAAGAGAGGGAAAGGAGCAAAATGGAAGAGTGGTCCATTTGTTTTTTTTATGGTCTTGTTCATGGAATGTCTAGACCATCTTTCTGATTCAAACAAACATGGCTGAAACAACCATTTTTAATCCACTTTTGGACGGAACTCACTGTGACTTGCAGACTGCATGAACCATATTGGAAATTTGCTCAAATTCAGGCTCATACAGCCACCTTTTCAGTCATGTAATGCAATCAAAAGTTTTAGATTGCATCATGAGTGCCTGACAGCTCTGCTTAGACATCACCAAAGCAGAAGGCACAATGAGGGAAAATTCTAACTATTTTAATGGCCTATAAAGTGGTAATGCTTCCTACCTCCACGATCTTTTACCTCCTCAGGTTACTGGAAGTGTATTTCCTACCTGGATTTATCGCTGGACTGAAAAGGTAACTGCTGCTTCCAGCTACATAATGCACGTGTATGGAAAACACCTCTTACCCCTGATGTTGCTCCACGGAACTCATTCAGCTTTTTCACGAGCTGCAGGCAGTGTTCATAGTCATTTCCCAGATCACCTACATTGATCATGACTTCCTGAGGAAATAAGCAGCAAACAGGCAAACATTCAGGCTAAGGGTACAAGAACACAGCATGTCCCAATGCTTACGCAGTCAGTTCTGTGATGTGTCTGTAAATCACTGACACAATTTCTGAAGTAGTCTCTTCTGATCTTTAGATAATTATGAGACTTAGTCCCAACTCCATCTGCAATCTATTAGAGATTATGGAAAGAACTTCTAATGAAAACCTAGCAGGTCCAGTGACTCTTCCTTCACTCTTACAAAAAGAAACTTTCAGATTTGATACACAATGACAGTGAGTGCTTGTCGCCAAATGCTTCAAGTCTCTTCCATTCTAGTCTGCTTTCATTTCTCTGTCTCAATAGACACACAAGATGACCACCAATAATCATGTAAAATATGCACTCTTCATGTGCATATTTTACATGAGAACATGTGCTAATACTGTCCAACTGATTCTGGCATGGAAATGCTCCATAAAATTTTGAGAATTTGTTGAATCATTCCTGCCATATTGTTTGTAGAACATGCCATGATTCTTCCAGGCAAAGCCACTAAGAAATTTCCTTGGAATCATAGAACGGTTTGGGTTAGGAGTGACCTTAAAGATCATCTAGTTCCAATCCCCCTGCCATAGGCAGGGACACCTCCCACTAGACCAGATTCCTCAAAGCCCCATCCAGCCTGGCCTTGAACACTTCCAGGGATGGAGCATCCACAAATTCTCTGGGCAACCTGTTCCAGTGGAAGATAACCCATTTATTAGAAGTTGGTTGCTAAATAGCAAGTCTCTAGTGTGCTGCTTGTGTTAAATACTAGAATCCATTTACCTTCTCCCTGATCCAGGCTTCCACCTGGTCTACCTTCTGAAGAAATTCCAGGAAGTCCCGGCTGTCCTCCAGCATCTTTCCACGGGAAGCAACAGCTCTCTTCAACTTCTCCCAAAGCTCCTGAAGCACGTGAACTCGGCGACGGATCTCTCCTGACTTTGGGTGGCCTTTTGATACCAGGGCTTCTCCTTTCTTCACATTCAAAAGAAGAAATTAGAAGTTAAGGTTGCTGGTAATTTTTAATATGATTACCATGTTACACGACCTCTCTTACTTTCCTAACCTGGGCTACTATACAATAGATTACTAATACAAATTCTTACTGCCCAAATGATACTGCTTAGCTGGAAACCTTTTACATCTGGCAGGAATCAAGAACATGAGAATATGAATATTTCCCTGCCAAGAATGACATTAATGGAATGGGAGCACCAAGAGAGGTATTACAGATGATTGCACCCTTCAGCTAAGTGATTCACTCAGTTTCAACAAGAATGTTCACAAATTGGGCATGAAATCCTATTTACCTTTTGTAGGAGTAATCACCTCAGGCAAGGAAGAAGTCAATGATGTCTTTCTATTTGAGCAATAAGAAAAGATGGAAGCTCTCTGGATAAAGCAATTAACAAATCTCTCTATTGTGATTTAAAATTTCCATGACATAGCAACTGGATTCTTGTCACACATGTAAGATACTGGATCCAGAAGTGGTGAACAAGCTACTTTTCCTTTTCATTCCATCTATCTGTCCTTCTTTGGATAACTAGCAATAATCTGTAAAATTGGTACCAGAGCAAGAAAGTTACCTCAGTAACAGCTGTGATGATCTCTTCATTTGCTAGAATCTCTGCTTCAAAGACCTGATGTTTCTGCAGCAGCTTCATTTTGTCCTGCAGATTGCTGGGGTCTTGTACAGAAGGATCCTCCAGCTTCTGCATGCGCTCACTGATCCAGTTTTCTGCCTGCAACAGCATGAGGTATCAGAGTTAGCATGACGTGCCACCTGGGGCCTCCTCCCAAGACATGTCATTGTTCTATGCAACTGCCTACGTCCGGGCTAGGCAGACTGAGCCAGGAGCTAACAGCAGAGGTGGCTCTCCAGTTTCTGAACTACTCTACTTGCTAGGAAATAGAAGTAGGTAGGAATGAAATAATTTTTATGTGACCACAGGAATAATGAAAAATTCCTTGAATACCTCAGATTTTATCACAAGCCATAAACAGATTACACAATCTTCTAGATTAGATCCAGAGAATCCTTGAGCAGATACGCAGCTTTGACATGGCAGACATTTAAAATGAGATTATGACAGATGAGCCTTGGAATTAGGGCTCTGAGTTTCATCTCCTATCTCTCTCATTGACCTATCTGTAGGTTTGGTTAAGATTCTTAAGAATTCTGTGCCTCACCTATAAAACACCACCACCATTTCCTGATCTCAACAATGCTGTGAGACCTAAATGGAAAATGCAAAGCAAAATGCAAAGCCTGGCCCCTTACTGATGGGGCCAGGCACTAGAGTCAGATTATTTGAAAGCAAATACAACTCTGTTTGCTTTTACACTTCATAACATTCAAAATGGTCTGGTCAGGAACATCAGATTCAGAAAAGCAGGTGAACCATGAGCCACTAACAAAGCAAGAGTTACGTGTTTCTCTTACAAAATTCTCATCTTTTAGGGAATTTAAATGTATGCAGAACAAAATGGACAATAGGATAGCGAGTTTTCAACAATTTTTTTGAAAGTCTGCTAAACTTTAGCCCTTAACACTGAAGGAAATATTTTCTATCCAT
The DNA here is from genome assembly GCF_001431845.1 of Calidris pugnax. Lineage (NCBI taxonomy): Eukaryota > Metazoa > Chordata > Aves > Charadriiformes > Scolopacidae > Calidris > Calidris pugnax. The sequence goes on from NW_015090921.1 coordinate 5,069,681, forward strand.
CAAAACACTGAAAACTGAACACCTGACATAAGTTGTAACTGATCCTGTTGTCCTCAGACCACTGAAGTAACCTAATGTTTTGACAACACAAGAACAGAAATTGAAGCCAGCTTTATCAGTTTCAAAGCATCTTGGCTGTCCTTGTGGAACTGTGCTACATGCACACAAGACTTGACAACTGGAGGATTTTCTCAGTTAATTAATGATTTGAAGTGTTGCTTCAGCTGCTGAAATTCTATAAACAATAACAGAAATAGCTTTCACTAGCAGCACGCTCTCCAGAAACTGTTCCTCTCCAAAGCACAGTTAGAGACTCAAACAAGCCTTAAGTCAAGGTTGCCCAGGACAGCACACTGTGATCTGCTGTTTTCATTTCTGATACCCTCCCCAGAAGCTACGGCCTTCTCCCATTACCCAGCCACACATTAACGATTTAACATCACTTAACTGACTTCTTATTTGTATGGGAGAGGCTCATCCATACAGTTAGGATGAGAAAATCCTGCATACAGCCCCTTAAAGGCAGATTTGTCTCCTATTTTTTTAATAATAAGCAATGGTTTAATAAAAGACTGAACAAAGCCATTAAAAAATATAATCACATCCACACTCTTAGTGGCTTGTTTTTATTTTAAAGCTTACTTACAATGGCTCTAGAGAGTGAGACCTCCATCTTCTGGCCCCGTGCCCACATTCAGATGTGAAGCAAGGCTGATATGTTGTCCCAAGATCTTTCTATGGAAAGACTTACTGATGCCTGGACGTGCATTTTCACTTTACTGAAGACAACAGTGAGACCACTGTTATGGTCAGTGTAGGCAAATGGGACTAGTCTTTTTTCTACGGGACTCATAAAAAATGGGGGCACTATCAATTTCGATACTTTTTCAAAATATCGGTTACTGAAACCTCAAAAGCATAAACTATTTGCAAATTACCCTGATTTTTAATAACAATTCTGTTATTAAAGCATATTTAAAGCATATAAAGGCATCTATCTGTTCCAGACATTAAGAGAATAACTCATTCACTTACTCCTCTGAGATAAAGTAGTAAGTGATTTTTATTCTCTTGAACAGAGCGTGAAAGGATGTTAAGTGACACTAATATGATAAGCAAGTTTCAGAGTCAGCATTAAAACTCATAGCCAGCTTTAGAAGTCAAAACTTTCAACTTTATGATTTTTCCTCTGCAATAACTTAAATAAATACACAGATTTCTAAGTAGCAACCTGCTCATTTGCGTTCCATGTCAATATTGAGGTACAGGCTTTGGAACAATAGGATAGTTTATAAGTCTCTCTCACTTCTTTGGGACTACAAAAGCATCCTACTTCTACTGCAGGAGAGTGTGTCCTATTTGTGAGCTGCATGTGATCTCCTGAGTTAGTCATTGACGGTTTTGTGCAGAAAAAACAAAGTCCTGTGTTCTGAAAGGGGTACAAACTGCAGCAGGTAGCCTTCCGAGCAGACCATACGATGTTGAGCTCTCCATCCTCCCATCAGTAATCACAGACTGTATTGTCTTTGTACTGATGTGTGTAATTGCTTCTCTGTAATTACTTCTAGAGAGTAACTAGGAGACTTTTAACAATGACAGAGATCACTATTTTCTGCTGACCGATAAAATTCTGTTTGGTCAATAGAAATGATGTAAGATGATTGCATGAGGGAGAGTTTTTAGGGGAGTGGGACGCAAGCTATGGGACTTGTCCTAATAACTGAGCAATGACCTCATTGATTTCACAGCTAGACTCCAAACTCATCTTTGCAAATTAACATCCCTTTAGGGAGTATTCTCATATATGAACTCATACACACCCAGAACATCATTAAAATCAAATTAAACATTCCATTCTACCCCACAAAGAGGAAGAGAGATATTAATGTAAGATTATTTTTTTTTAATTCCTTTGCGGCATTCACATTCTGCAGCGGCAGGCAATTAATTTAGATTGGTGAGGTAAATGAGCAGGTAGTTTGAGAGCAAAAACTCCCTATAGAACTCCTGGCTAAATTTATGTGGAGAAAGTGGATGAGAAAAGGGAAATGTTCCCTGGTATACAGGGCCAGATCCTCTGCTATAAGTGTGTGATTCAAGAATGAAGGGGGACCCCAGCCCCAGCACTGATTTGACAATTACAGAGAGATGGGAAGGAATGCAGAAGTATTCCTACCCAATGGGTTGATTGCATCTCTAGGAGGACATTGACAGTTTCTCTACCAAAAAGGATACTCTCAGTTCTGTGAACAATGAGGTACATTGCTCTTTCAAAAATGTTAGCACTGTGCAATGCAGTGTCCACTCCAGTCACTCCCCTCTGCTGGTCCATGAGGTGGACTGGCCATTACTAGTGGACTGGTTCATGTGACAGAGAAAGTATAGCCAAATAATATGAGTTAATATTTGGCTGTGTAAGTAATTACAGATTAAGATCATTTTAAAAAATCAGCAAATAGCATGCAGCTCTGGCTCTTTACTGTAGCTAAAGAAGAAGGTATTTAAATGTTTGGTTATTCTGGGGGGGAGGAGTTCCAAAAATATTGTGCTGTAAATGGAATTTTAGCAGCCATTTATTCCTTAAACTACTCTTTTAAAAAAACCAACTAAACAAAACCCACATAAATTTGGTTGTCAGCAGCAGCTGTGTTGCAGGCATTCATTTGCCTTCGGTGACAATCATAACTTGACCTACGTGAGGACACGTGTATTTTTCATGGGCTGGGAAGTGACAAGCACCTGCAGTTTCTCTTTAAATCATGGAGGATATTCCATTGGATGCAGCAGCAGCAGGAGTGCGTGTGAGACCAGCAACAGTGTTTGCAAGTGTCCCTCTGGGCCTGCGCGCTGTTGTTTACGCCAACACACCGGATGCTGGCACATTTTTCAGTCACACACATTGTGCTGCCCTTTGAAAGACTGACCTAGTGTGTCTTTCCAGCAGGCGTGCCAGGAGCAGAGCTACTCTGTTTCAGGACTAAAGGCCAGAACAGGAGACAGAGATGAACATAACTCTGCAGAGACCAGTCCACAGCAGCAGAAGAGCTATGCTAAGTTACAGCACTGTTTTGAAGGCCTTCAGTGGGCACTAGTAAACCCTGTCACCCTTGCCATAATGCTTTCCACTTTGTATTCGCCCTGGTTTGAAATATCTTTTCTTTCCCATCAAAGGAAACATAAGGTAGTAGCTGGCAGTTTTCCTTTTATGAGTTTTGTTTTAGCAGAGCTCCTGATGTGTAAAGCAGCTGTAATGAACACAAGGCCAGCAGGATGGTATAGTAACAGCAATGGCATTGGAGCACCCATCCCTTTGCGTGAGTGTGGGGCACAACAGGAGTTGCCACACCAGAGTAGAATATCCAACCACCTAATCTCCGGCAAGGACAAGCACTTCATCCAACAGAGACAGGCAGCTCCTCTGCCTACCACCCCCATCCCAGTCTAAAACTGTCTTACCTCTTCCAAGTTCTGGTAGAAAAGTGCCAGAAGAAGGGCGGTCTGCAGCTTCTCTCTTCTACTCTGGGACAGATCCTTGATCTGCTGCTTCCTCTCACGAATGGCATTCAGTTTGTGCTGGATCTTTAGTACATCCAATCCACCAACCTTTTCTAGCCTGCTTGCCTGTTCTTGAAGAGACATCATCTGAGGAGGCAACAAATTACTTTTATGCTTCAAAATGGTGTGAAAGAAACAAAACCCATGCTCTTTTCCATATGTAAAAGATTCTCTTTTTTTTTTTTTTTCCGGAATGAACCAAAAATAGCAGGGGCAAGTTACCCAGCATTCCCCCCATCCACACCCTGTACTATGTTACATCTATGACATCCTTGTCATTGGTCTCTGTAGTCTTGTAGTGTAAATGAATTAAAGCTGTAACTCCAGGAATCCCTACGCCACTGATCATCCAATGCAAGGAATCATGGAGGAAGCCTGACACCCAACAGTACTCAGGTTTTATTGCTTTGTGGAAATCAGGTATTGGAAGGTAGCTCTCAGCATGAGCAGTCAGTCTGGCAGGGAGCTGGCAAGGGTTCTGGGAGCTCATTCCTTCTTGGGAAACCAGGCACAGCCCCAGGTTTGAGGTTAGCCCCAGCCTGGGTGAATTACAGCTGAGGCCACCAGCCAGGCAGATTCCTTTACATGCAGGTGAGCAATTCAGCATCTATTCCAAAGGTGAGAAAAGGCTAGCCAATTTAGTACACATGTATACCAAATGTATATTTAAATAATTAGACAAGTCATCCCCTCCAGCTTACCGTATTTTACTTGCTTTAAAAGCCACTGATTTTTTATTAAAAAACCAGAAATTTCTGATAGCCATAACACACAATATAGCCTGCTATCACTATTTCTTGTGGTAAGTCCCACTATTTAACTTACCAAGTGGTTTTCCTGTCTACTGCAAAAAATACAGGCAGGACTTGGGCATGGAGTGTCTAACACTTGTTCTGCCTGTGCTAACACTGCTCTGTCTCTTATTTCACTGTTCCCCCATTTTCTCTTTGGCTCAAGCATATGAGGCATAACATACCTGTCAGCAATTTAATGTGTTGTCATGTTAAAAATAAATATATAAATAAATAATATAATCATTCTGGCTCGTGGATTTTTGTACCTTCTCATCCTGTGATGACAGAAGCTTCTCAAAAGCCTCATGTTTCCTTATCAGTTGCTCTATTTCATCCACAGAGCTTCCAAGGTCACTGCTTTTCAAATAAATCTATAAAAAAAAAAAAGATTAATGTTTTTCTCAGTGGATTAATTAGCACATAAACAGGATTCATAAACGTTAGAAGAGGTATTAACTCTGATTGAGAGTACACTTGAGAGGGAAAAAAAGGAACAAAAGGGAACTGATACTGGAAATTAAATAGTAGAGCTCCATGGTCTCGGGCAAGAAAGAGAAGCATTAACAGGTCCAGCTAAGGAAAGTGACCTATCACTGCTTATCGCAGTCACTAAGTCACAAGGCTGGCAGCAAATTCCAGAGGTCTAAGCCATCCTTGTAATCCAAAGCAAGGCCAACACTGTCGTGTCTGACAGATGTCTGTATGATTCCTTCTTACAAGACTTCCAATAACAGAGACTTTGCAGCCTCCCTGGGCAATTTATTCCAGTGCTTTGTTACCTTTACCATTACCAAGATTTTCCAAATATCCAGCCTGAAAATGCATAACACTTCACCTCATGACAGACTGCCTGCTTCATCACAGAAAGGATTTTACTCCTTTTACGTTTTCTTCAGCCTTGTAGCATGTTTGCAGGCTTTTTGCATACTGGGGTTTCTACTTTCTCTAGGCTACAACTACCCTGATCTGATCAATCAGTCCACAAAGGCTGTGTCTTCTTGACTCTGATTATTCTTATTGCTCTACTCAGGGTTTTTTACATTTCCACTTATTTTGAAATAGGGTTCCTAGTACTATTCCTAATGCAATAAGTGGCAATAAGCAATAAGGCTGCCAGGGTGAATGTAGTGAAGACAGCAGAGAGCTTGTGTGTGCTTTCCAAGCTGTAATCTTCTGCAGGTATCTGTGTACCGTGCCTATCTTTTACACAACACCATGAACTCAAGTTCACCTTGCAATCTACTGTAAGCTTCCAGAAACTTTTCAGAATAACTGCGATCAGACCAGCTTGTCTCCATCCTGTATTTATGCAGCTGATTGTTCCTGAAAAATGTCACGGCTTGCATCTGTACCAAGTGCATTACATCTGGTATGTTTTTCAGGCCACATTTCCAACTTGCCTGCATTAATTTTATTTACTGCCCGTCCTATCAGTCTCTGATGCAGAAAGACCTTAGTCTAAAATATTAAATGCAGGTTTAAGGAAACCTACCCCTGCACTATTCACTTTTAACACTGTGAGGACTTACAAAAAATTTCTAACTAATCCACATACATCTCTAAGGCACCCAGTGTTTCTTGACTCTTTTCTGATGCTAAGAAAACTGATTGCCCAATCACTTCTCCCATGCATTCTGTTATATTCAGTTTTGTCAAATGCAAAAGAATAAACAATGTAATCATCTATTATCAAGGAAAAAAAATAGCTTTTTTGCAGGCCAGTATGAATTTATTCTTTTCCAGTGGATGTAACTGCCCACAGTTTTTTTCCCTTATTCAGTGACAAGACAACAGCAGGACAAAAACCCCAATCAGAGGCTCTGATGGGACATGAGCAAAAGTTACCTGTGGACAAGGTTCACAGTGAAGTGAATATGACTGGTCGAACTTTTGGAGTCCAGGCTGCTATGAGGGACTGCATTTATCAGTTGGGACATAGCACTGTGTAATCCCTTCTCTGAGCTCTTGGAATTCTAAGTATTTGGATGAGAAATTCCAACCAGTAATTCTACCTGGCTAAAGTGCAATTAGCAGAGATGGAAGAAGAATTTGAGATTAGTGATATAGTGTGAAAGAATTAAGAGGCAGGAAAGAAACAGAATAGAATCAGTGTAATAACACGGCTGCTAACAGTTTCAGAAGAGGGCTGGTAAAGAACATAAGTAAATTGGTGCCTTAAAACCATAGATATGCACAGGAAAAATAATGTCTAGAGAGATCTGTCTTGCTTTGCAAAACATTACAGTTCTGTAGCAGTTTGACAGAGTGTTTTTTGTAGGAGAGAAAAGGTATTTTTCAGCAGCTACTTTAGAAAGCCAATAATGATGTTCACTCTCTAGACAGAAGTATTGGGTGACTGTTTAACCCCACAGTGCATCTTAAGATGGAGAGGTCTCCCAGCCACGTGTTACGTGCAGGGCCATCCACACGTACTTGTCAGGGTCTGAGTGCACCAACAGGCTTTGGCAGCCCTGACCAGTCCCTGGACGGCCCCTGCTCCCACCTGGGGGTCCCTCTGAGGTTCAGCTCTGGCCCCCAGCCCTGCCTGAGCTGCCTTGAGGGGAGGCCTGAGCCCTGCCCTGGTCCTCCTGGGCAGACCCCAGATTTCAGTCATTACCTTGTTTTGTTACCTTGATCCCAGCTGGTCGATGGACCTTGTTACTGCTGCTGCTACTCAGCCCTCCTTGGCAGCTGTGGCTACGAGGACTGACAGCCAGACTTGGCTGACTTTCTGGTTCATTTTTTTGTGAGTTAATGAAAGGAATATTTTGCATATACAGAAAAACGCACAGAAGACGACCGTGCCCAGGCCAGATGTTCAAACTGCTCTATACTACTCCATGCCAAGTATCAGAAGAGAAGTGAATAAATCCCAACACAGTAATCACTAACAAGAAGAGGGGAAGGCCACTGTACAACGGGGTTACATTTTTAATAAGTCTGGCCTGAAAATCACCAGGGTGTCTAAAAGAAATACATTAATGCCTCGGTTATGCAATGTTAAGTACAACCCCCACCAAAAATCTGATATTCTGGCATTCAACCTATAATACTTTTATCTATCCTACTCATCAAATGTATGAAATTATGACAGGTTTGTTTTGTGGGTTTTTTCTAGAGTGTTTTTGGAATTGGTTTTCTCTTGTGGAGGAAGATCCCCACATGTGTGGGCTCCAGGTCTGACTACTGTAAAAGTGCTTTGTTAAACCACTTGTAATTACTATCTGTATTTACACTGCTGTTACTAACACTGACATAAAAAGTTATTAGCTGAATCTAACTCACTCCTGTTTGGGGTACACAAACATACAACCACACGCTATATCTCTATTTTGGTGTTTTAAATGCAGCTTTAAAAGCATTGCAGATTGCCTGTCATATTTTCTGTATTATCTACAATTTTTGGCCAAAAAGGATTTACCTGAGGAAACAGGTAACAGAAAATTCCCATAATTTTGCACATATCACTCCAGGACCTTTATTTAATAACTGTTAGCAGTGAAACTGCAAACTCTGTAAAACCTGAAGAAATGGTCAGCCATTAGTTTTCCTGCTCATGTATCTGTGGTGCAAGAAAAAGGCAAGGGACATCTACTGGTAAAGATGATTACTTTCTTTGGAAAAACAGAACAGGGACATCTGAGAGCAGGGGTGTGGGATGGTGAGTCATAAGCAGCTGCCACTGGAGTGCTCAGTGCCTTGCTCCCGCCGAAAATCACTACACACAAATAACGCTGAGCGTTCAAAGGCCCATCCCTTCAGCTGTTACAGCAGAGGGAAAAATTCCTCCTGATTTCTGAAAGCTTTGGACCAGGTCCTTCAAGTAGGATGCTATGCAAATGCTCTTGGGAACTCAGGAATTAATACTGAGAAAGAAAACTGGTGCACAAAAAGAAAATTGGTGCAAAGGAGAAGTGGCTGTGTATGTTACAGGAGAGGTGATGGCCATACGCTTAGGAGAAAGCACCCCAGTAGCACTAAGAGCTACCGGGAGAGCCGGTGAGGTAATAACTTTCCATTCGTCTTTTAAACAGAAAGCTTATGGCAGGAATTGCTAGAATCAGAACCGCAACATTATTATTTTTTTTTTTTTTTTTTAAGCATTTGTTATACCAATCTGAAAGCAGAATGGAAACTGGCTCCCACGCCACAATGCTGGCCTGTGGCCAATTACATCACTTTTTGGCATATTTTTAGACAGGTCCCCAAACTCCTGCTTTGAATGAGACGTGTTGATTTCAAATACAAAACACTGCGTAGCTCTCCTCAGGTAACCTACCAGGGTCTCCCACAGCACACAGCAGGTATAAATGCTCTTTCAAGTTTTTTTTTTCTGTTCTGAATCATGGCCCATCATCAGGAATTTAATGCTCAGCCACACAAAGCACGGAAGACTTGACCAGTCGCTATATAATGGACTCATTTTTAAGTGAAGACTTGCAAAGATGCTTAAAACCACAAAATGAACTTGGCCCTTTTTGAGATTTGACATGGAGCATGTAACAAATAGCCAAGTTATGAACAATGCAAACCACAGAAATGGAGGTATTAACCCTACTTAGCTGGAATTTTTCACTATTTCTGAGCTCATTGCATAGACAGCTCACTGTCTTAAGACTTCTTATATACAAGTTAATGCAGAACTAATTGCAAAGTCCAATTAACAAAAGAAAGGTCATTTTAAATTAAACAGTACTATATATGTACTTATGTGACAGCACAGGCTAGCTCTAGCTTTGGGAGAAATACTGAATGAAACATTTTATTCATTAGGGTAACTATGCTCTCTGGAAGCCACAACTCTACATTTATACATACTGGAAGCTGACACAGCCCCAAGAGAAATCTGTTTTCCAAGAAGTGTCATTTTTATTTCTCTAGAAGAAAAACTATTTTAAGTATTTGTGCAAATCCACTCCCTTCTGCTTCTGCTCTTCACAGTATAACAAGCTCCACAGATTTTGTTCCCCAGTGCCTGCCCTGGGCTTGCTGCTGAAATTGCTGGAACTCCACTGAAAATATTTCTGATCTAAGCATGTACTGAAAGCCAGAATTACTCCCAGTTATAAATGCCTTCACTTAAAGCATGTGATCAAGTCCAAACTCTCTGCCCAGATAGATGACAAGAACAAGATTTGATTTGGACAAAAGTAAATACAAAAAGGAATTAATGAAAAAAATAATTTGTTTTAGCAAAGTAAATAAATGTGCTTAATACCATGGTTATACATGATTCACAAATATGTTGTACTATGCTTCATTTCAGTAGAAGTTATAATAAGGTATCATACTATAAACCTAAACGGAATAAAACACACTGAGGTTGTTTATAAAGAAAAATATATACACCTTTTCTATCATACTGACATCACTGTATTTTTGGCCTCTGACCTCACAATCTAGATCTGAAATTCTAATGTTAAACGTATTTAAAATTTCCTCCCCCCACGCCACCCCCGCCGCCACTGCATGCTGTCTCATTAGCATAAAATATATTTATCTGATATTGGAGATGTACATGGGAAAAATAGAGTGTTTGTTTTCCCTTAAGTGCTACGATGCCTTCCTCTCACCTATTCCCTCCTTCAAAATTCACAAGCTTGACCCCTATTCTGTAAGTAGTAGTTTTTAGACCAGAACCCTATGTCCATACAATGTCATCATTAAAATATTTACATATGAAACATTTGTCTGAAGGCAGTCTAAATTCTTCTTAAAGTCCCTGTAGTTTCACTGCTAGAAACTTTGCTGGGATATCCAAAACTGAGATGCTGTGGAGACTAAATTCTGTTCATTTCCCTCAGGAAAGGGTGGTACCTCTCTTTGTCTAAGAGGGGAAAAAAAGTGATTTCTTCCTACACACTTAAATATTTTGGGTTTTGACAACAAATATTACTTTTAAAAGTTACAAAACCAGGAATGAACCATTTAGAAATATAGCATAACCTGACAAGTAGGAAAATGAAAACAGTGAAAGATAAAAAGCTAAGAAAAACTACATTGAGGATTTGTGACAGGTCCCAGATCAGCTAGCAGAGAAGAGAACCAGTCCTTGGCCCTGAAGTCTTGAACTTTTGAAGTGCTGAGAACTGTGGCCCAATTATGCAAAATCTGTAAGCACATTGAGCATGTCATGTTGACAATAGTACAGTAATGGTTAAAATGAAGCATTTGTTAAGTGCTTGATCATATCAGCTTCATTTAGGATGGATCAAGCTGTAGCTGCAGCCTCAGCGACAGCAGAACACATGTAGCTTTCTGATTGTCCCATAAGGCATCTCTAAGGAGCGGGAACATGGCAGGAAGCATATAAAAAGAAATCCACATGGCTTGATTAACACAACCAAAAACTTCTGCTTGCAATCGTTCCTAGAATGGAATGGAAATCTTCACCACTCTCCTCCCAGATCCAAAGGATGCAATGTTGACAGCGATAGATGGACACCACGCATCCTCTGTGTCTCGGTGAGTTGAAGACATGGTGTGAGCTGGTATGTTTGTCAAAAGGTTGTCAGGGCATACAGTTCTTAGAGCGCACGTTTCCTGGGAAGGTCTCAAACCAGACCTTGCCCAATGGCTTGGAAGCAGTCCTGAGCAGCAAACTGGATTCACTGACAGAGAGAGGCCAGCCCCAATCTCCACAGGGTGAAATGGTGGACCAGCTATATCTGAATCATGTGTTTTGATAAAGATTGTTGGACTTTGGCTTCTTCTAAATTCTCTTACCACCTGGATAGGCACAGCAGTCCAAGGGGTGGCAAGTATCAGGGTGATTTTGGAAACTTTGTGGTGAGCAGGTGTTAGCCCATCCCGTGGAGTCTTCCTAAAGTCTGGCCTAGACGAAGCATGGTTCTGAAAGACAATCAGTTCTGGATTTAAATCCTTGTTTGTGATCTCATTGCCACTAGCTGAATTTTCTCTTCCAGTCAGCACAGCTGGGGACAGCCATATATCTCTGGAGACAGTTTGCTGGGGAAGGCCAGGATACTTAGAGGAAGTCACATGAAATCTTGTGATTTGAAGGGCTGGAGACCCACCTGAAGGGAAGTCTTGTTTTGGTTTCTGGGATCCTGTTGGAAGACCAGTCGGAGTTTCAGACACCTTCTCTAATTGTGGCACAATCAGACTTGAGGGAGCATGACTGCTTCTGTGGGAATCTGCTCGAAAAGGCTTTATTGTCAAGCTGCAAGTTGAAATGTAAAGCTTCACTGAAGCATGGAGGTCTGGCATTTGGACATTGCACTGGCTACAGCCTTGTTGGGGCGGGAGAGAATCACAAGGTTCCAGGGGTGTGTGCAGATTTTTGCTGCGGAGTGTAGAAACAGCTGGAATAGCAGAAAGATCAACGTCTAGGCGTGATGTCCAGCTTGGAGCTTTGCAGGAAAGGACATCAGAGGGCAAAGATACAGCAAGCTTCAAGGGATCATTTTTTTCAGGAGAAATACGATGAACCTTTTTTTCTCTTTCTGAATATTGTCTGTAAGATGCAGATGTTGACCAAGAACCGCTATATCCATGGCCCCAAATGTCTCTGGGAGGACTGGAACAACTGGATATCTCATCAGAAGGACTGGCACAGTGAAGAGTGCTCCTGAAACATTTCCTCTGGTCTGTGTGTGCCAGGACGACATCTAGCCTTGAACAGTAAGCTTCAGAAGACACACTGCTTGGTGATGAGCTGGCATTTCCTGGAGCAAGCTCTGCAACTGATTGACCAGTGGGAGGGTGCCACGCTGATGCTGGCATCTTTTGAAAAGGCCTGTCCCGCACAGCAGATTCAAAAGGAGGAGGTGGGGTCATTCTGCTGGAAGACAGCCTCACTTTCGCAGTGGAGACATAGGTTGCAGATGAAAGTTTGCAGCGATGGTCCCTGCATGACATTCTGAAGCTTAGTCCTAAACGATGCAAAAATCAAAGCCACAGAAGCTTGCCTTTCCCCCTGTTTTTAAAACCAACTCCTAATCCTTTTTCCTTTGGCACTGGAAATTTCCATTCTTCCTCTGAGGCAAAGGAATGAGAGATGAATAAACATTCTCCAGGAAAAAAAATCATGAACTAAAAAAATCCACATTCAAAAGGAAAACACGCAGCTCTTCTAACACTGCTACCACCGCCTGTCACATCTGCAAAGTGATATGAGAGTGGGATGGGCAGAAAGATAAATTACGGAGCATGAGGCTCTGCTCCCTGAGTGTTCTGACAGTGAGACTGCAGACAGAGGAGGAGGGAGCCAAAAACGCCTGCCAGAGACAGCCTGCGAACTTGCTGTTATTTCATCTGGGGAAAAAAAAAAGCAAGCAGCTAACCTGAGCACTGCATCTGCCACCGTGGAAAGGTTAGAACGGAGCAGAGCATACCGGACACCGCTTCTGCTCTAAGCAAAAGGGATTGTTTTTTTTTCTTCCTTCTCTTTTTCAGCTGTTTCTCGTCTGCACTCCGAATGGCACGATTTCAAGTTCGCAGGTCTTAGGAAAGTTTCCTACAACAGTTCCATGCAATGGCACAACTGAATTCATAATAAAAAAAAAAAATTAAAAGATAGACGTTTTTCCTAATTTTCTCCACATGTGCTCTATTTTTCTTTAGCACAGAACAATCCTAGACTAAATTCTGCAGAAATCCTTCGAAGGTTTAAATAACTTGGATGTAATATAAGATGCTGGCATAAAGTCAAACCCGTCACACTGGCACAGACAGCGAATGAGAGAGCAGTTCTCAGTAGTAGTTCTTGGTTTAAAACACTCCTCTGTTGCCTTCTTCCTTCCCCTGTTCCTTGCTGATGGGGGAGAGACTTGGTCTAAGGCATATGAAGTACTGGGAAAATAGGATCCAAAAATTACGGGATGACAGAAGCTGTTTTCTTACACACGTATTTTGCAGATGTCCAGAGTGAAATGCACATGCCTGAGCCTTGCCTCAAACACAAAAGTCAGAAGAAACACAAGGGGTGGAAGATTGCTTATATTGGTTTGTCTGATAGGAGTCTTTTTTAAAGTGTGTTTGCTTTTGTTCTTTCTGAAAGCAGTAAATGACAATATTCCCATTGGGAAAGTGGTTTGGGAGTCTTCAATTGATGTCTTGGCTGAATACTTTCTGAGAATATATTTCATAGGACTGCTTTCCTACCCCGCTGCCTGTTCCCCTAGGGAGCAGTCTTGCATCACTATGTAGCCACATTTTAACTCCATTTAGTAGTAACAGAGCTCTATCCACAAGGATCAGCTTCCTCTTCCAACAGCTCTTCAAATACAGAGAAGTAAAATACAAATAGCGACTAAGGAACCTCAGTTCACTGTCAAATTGTATATACACATATATATATGTGTGTATGATCCACAAGGCAGATGGAGACAACTGCAAAAGACAGTTTTGCAGTTCTTGCTATTTCTCCCTCACTTCGATGGGAATCCTGGCGTACAGGAATAACCTGTTTGAAGAATAATCACACTGAGAGACAAGAGAATAAAAGAAATAGGGGATATTCCAGGAATACAGGAAATCTAGCTGTAGAAGAATCAGAACAATGTTGCCATTTCTTCTGCCCTTCTGCTCCACTCTTGTGACACTCCATCTGTATTAGTGCATCCAGCTCTGGAGCCACCAACATAAAAGTGACATGGACCTGTTGGAATGGGTCCAGAGGAGGGCCAATGAAGATGATCAGAGGGCTGGAGCACCCCTGCTATGAAGATAGGCTGAGAGAGTTGGGGCTGTTCAGCCTGGAGAAGAGAAGGCCACCTCACAGCATAGGGAAATGGTAAATTCATTTGAATAAAGAAGTAACATGCAGTACACTTTACCTGTACAGAATGTGTTGGGGACACACTGAAATTGCCAGGTGCAACCCCCATGTAAGAGTAATATAGTCCAGGACTCAAGACTGAGGGGCAAGAAAGAACATTAACCCATAGTACCTTCATACCTATTTACCTCTGAGGTACATACAGCAAAGCAGGTGCCATAGTCACAGTGCCTCTGCACATCGGCTGATCTCCATTTCATGAAAAGAAAAGGAATACACTGGCCAAAATTTTGTAGAGTTGAGATTTTCCCTGAGGATGCTCCCCATGCAGGAGCTTGGCAATGATGTAACACTTCTTGGTAGGGACTTGAGACAGATATAATGTAAATTATGGTATTTACTAATTAAGCAACAAATAAACACTTGTAACAGGCAGAACTATGTAATATTTTACTCCAGAAACTTGAACCTAGGTGAAATTCTCTTGGTTTCACAAACTTGGAATGCATGCCATGCTTGCTAAGGGTGCCAGTTGTAGGGAATTATGAAGATTTGCATTTCCTTCAAGGAATAAGTAGCAGAAGGCTTCAAGCCCATGTGTCCCAAAAGGTTAAGTATCACTGCATGGTGCAGCTCAGGGTCAGTTTTCCAGAAGATTTAGTGGCAGTGGCAAAGCACTGGTGGAAAACAGCTCAGCACAAACTGAGAGTCATTATATTGTGCTGCCAGTGGTTTTGGAGAATTAATAACTGTTTTTCCTTAGTAAGAAATGACCCAGAGGTACAACCTCCTTCAACTTTGCTTCAACCCTTCCATTTGGCAACCTTCAACCCATCAATGTGGTTTTTATGCCAAGTCTCAGCACAGTTACAGCAATCTATCAACCCATTAATTTGCACAGACTGGCTGGAAAAGACTCATGAATTCTGCACTAAGTTTCAAAATAGCAAATGTCAGACCTCAAGCTGAAACATTTTCAAATAGTTCCATGAATCCAGGAAAGTGCAAAAAAACCAAAATGCAATTTAATATTGGTGAAAAAAATATATTTCAAGAGCTGCAAAATGATGATAATATGAACACCCTTCTGGATGCCTATTGGCAATAACTATATGAGCCCTCTCTTTTCATGAGAGGGCTTTTTTCACTAGCTCATCTTTCTCTACCGCATCAAATAGGAACTCACATTCCTTACAATCAAATTCTTTCATAGTTGTTCTCCACACTGCTATCAAGTCCCTTGCAGAACTGAGAAGTCAATTCCTTTTTCTGGATTAACTCAAACTGCCAGCATTCATTTTCCACTAGTTGCATTTTCCCAGCACTAACCCTCAGCCTGGGGTGAGGTTTCCAGCAACACCTACAAAGTAATCTCCCTGTCCTCCTTCAAACCCTCTTTATATTCCCCTCTCTCTGAAGTCTACAAAACAATTTGCCAGTGGTTAAGCAGCTGGTATGCTGCCATCTGTTTGTAAAGCTGACTAATACTGGACTGCTGTCTCCCTCTTCTGTTTTGATATGTTTATTTGCAAAAATCATCCTTCAGGCAAGGATCATCTTTTTTTATCTGGTTCTGCACCAAAGCCCCATAAGAAAGGGGTGTGTGTGTGTGTGTCTGGTGTGCTGCTACAGTCTCCAAGTGATAACACAATGTAAATAATAATGATTTAAAAAGTGCCTTGTCTATACACAGGCCCAAGGATTTTAAGTTGTTGGTGACAGTAATGCCCTTTTTAACTTGGAAGAGTTCAAATGCTTGATGAGTGTAACTGCTTATTTCAAGTTTATAATTCACATACCTCCTGTGAATTCAGGAGCTTGTCCAGGTGATCCAAATCCTTGTAGAACATTTGTTCTTGGTGTATTTTCTCCAGCCATTCCTTCTTCTGTTTCCATTCATTGTATACATTTTCCTTCTCTTCCAACAGAGCCTGTAGTTTCTGCTGAATCTGAACACAATTTCCAATGAAAAACTCATGTTGGTCTTTATGCCCCATGGACCAGGGTAAGGTGGGAGGAGAAAGGATTAAGTGCAGTGGTGGATAAGCCCCTTAAATTGCAACAAAATTATCAAACAGAAAAAAGTAAAACAAGTCCTAGCACTTATATTTGGCATGAGAGATAAACAAAGGTGCCTCATTTCAGGAATAGAGGAACACTTCTTACAGCATATATAGCAGTCCAAGCCAAGAGAAAAGGTAGGTAACTGTTTCTCAAGTGTACCTTCTAGAATCAAATCCTAATCACCTTTAGTGATAACGGTGCAATTATAGCACTTCAAATTGGGATAGGACAGAAACTTAAGTAAATTATCAAATAGCATATTGTCCTAGTCAGTGAACAGGTGCCTCAATGTTGGACTTCATGTTATTTCAGCTTCCAAACTCTGTATATCCATAGGCCTTCTATAAATGAATTTTTCCTACATTTTTCTACAGGCAAAGGACTTTACAGTCAGGAAGATTTCTACTTACTATAGTAATACATTGCAATATTCAACTAATTTTCAGTCAGAAAGGAGAGTAATTTGCATGATCTCTGCAGTTTTCTGAAGACAGTCAAGAGATACGATAATGAATTGTCAGAGGAGAACTAAACCAGTAGGTACTGGAGGAGAAAAAATGCTGGGAGAATCTCTGAAGCTATTTGTCTCGAGTGAACTGTCATTTTGATTTCTATCTTTCATTTCCAGTGAGTAAAGTATACCAGCATAATTCATTACTACAGAAAATGTTTCAATTAATCTTTAAAGTCTCTAATATGTGTGTTTTCATTCTTTGGTTGACAGGTTTATGTCCATCCTGGTCCGGTATGAATATAGCACTGTAATGTGAAGATTAGTATTTGTGTGGAAACTCTGTTTGGGAAATGGGTAGAATTATCTCCATTGCTCAGAACATACCAAACTTCTCGAATAAGCCCAGCTTTGCTGGAGCAGGCCCTCAGGAGATGCCAGCACTCATCTGCTGCTGAGGTAGGAAATGGAAGGGTTTTTGTACCCAAGCTAGACAGCACACTGAGGCAAACACAGGTCATGCATATGGATATGTGTGAGTGTAGACACACATTTGTACACTTATGGTGCAATACAGTACAGAATTATAGTTATACTGGTGTTGAGTAGCTGAATGTGTGACTGAACTCAAATGAGATTCAATTACCTCTTTTGATCCTGTTTCCTCATCTTGCAAGAGCGACTGTCCTTCCTGTACAACATGATTATACTTCTCTTCTCGTGCTTCAATCTCTGCCAGTAGCTGTTGATGCTGGGTAAGTCTAAGGCTGCTGGTAGATATGTCCCGAATTGTCTCCTTGGCTCTCATTTCCCTGATAATTTCTGCTGTCCATGAGAAATAGTCCCAAACCTGGAACCCAAGAAAACGTGAAAGTTGAGGTCAGAGCTCAAGATTGGGTTATCAGATAGGAAAACCATAGGCTGACTGTTCAACTTTAAGGCAATAATAGGTAATAAAATCACAGATAACAAAGAAAATATTTCATTAGGGCTTAGAGCGCTTCTATGAATTTTAATAAGGGTGGACAACATGACTGTAGGTATTTCTACATACTGTGTTAAAACATACATGTTTTGTAATACCGTATTCAAACTGTGTCATATCACATAAATGACAACATGATACAATTTAATGCCCTTCAGTCCATCATTCTTTAAGTGTTTTCTGGTGTTATTCCTTCACAGAGGATAAAATAATTATCACCTGATTTTTCTGTGGCTTTGGTTAATACAAGTCTACTTGAAACTTAAGTTGTACACATATACTAAAATGAGAGTGAGAATTTTCAGGTGAAAACAGATGAACTCACTCTAATGGAGGTGGAATAAAGGCAAATCACAGTTGAGAAAAAATTGCTTAAGCATATCAGGTATGCAAGATTCAGCTCCTGAATTTTGTGGAATTATGTTGGTACAGAAACACAATTCTGGAAGGAACAAGGATGTAATGCTAGTTTGCTTTCAAAATCTGAGGAACTGATAAACATATTTACAATATCTTAAAACATCCACAGCATTTAGCTGAGGCAATTATGAGCAATAAAAATCTTACACAAATCTCAGAATTATTTTCTGATTGTGACTGAAGAGACCTGAGTAAGCAAAAAAAAAATTGACATTTTCTGTTTGTCTTTCTCTGCACTTGATTCTGCACCTTCACCAGTCCACTTACTTTAGGCATCTTGTTAGAATCTGTAATAGATGTCGTGCTCTTATGTGTCAGTTGGTAAAAACTAGGACTGCAAGGGACTGTACTAGTGATCATATTGGATGATTAATTAATTTTCATTACAGTTTAATTGTATTGGGATTAGTCAATTCAATTCTGAGGTGGTAAATAGTCTTTTAGTTTTTAAGTGTATTTTTAAGAGACTGTTAGGTATAATAAGCGCTGAAGAAAAATGCTCTTTTCCTGACAATTTTCTCTTGTGAATGGTTGCTGTCTTTTCCGTTGAAGGAAACTATGTAATGGAAATAGCTTCTTGCCTGTTCCATTTTACCCATTTTTATCCCTATCATGAAAATTTTGTATAGCTCAAAGCTGGCTTGTGAACCATCCGGCCAGGAAAAAATAGTTTCAGAAAAGCACTACAAAGTTGAAAATGGCCAAGTTGGGGTCCTAAGAGTTTAGGCTTTAAAGACAAAATACTTTTTTCCTAAAGCCAGTGAACACAGCTACTAAACGACTCTTTAAAAGGACTGTGGTCTTTTTAAAGGGGTCCACATAGTGCACATGTGTTGGTGTCATTTTGATTTGCAGAACTAATTCAGACACATCTGGATGTCACTGTAGACACTGAAATTGCATTTGGCACTGCAAATGTCTTAGACTCCCTGAGATTTTAAGCTAAGCATTAGGAAGAAATCCATAAATCTCAGGATATTTAATGCAATGGAACAATTCAAAAGCCACTAATAGGTTATTGGACTGCTACTGCCAGCAACATTTAAGGATAGACTAGGCATCAGTCTGCAGGAAACTCCTAAGCAGAGCCTGACTGATAGACGTGCAGATCCTAGCAGAAACTTCAGAACAAGAACCTCAAACCATTCAGAAACACTTTAAGTGTCTGGCTTGATAGTTTTTTTGGAAGATTTGGAGCCCTCTGCTGTTACTATGTGTTGTCAGTTGGAGCCAGCTCTGCTGTTTAATCAGACTAAAATCATACTTGATGCGATGCAAGCAGATACGCTAGATTATTGTGCAGAATTCTCATTTCATGGAAGGGCAGATTTGTTTTTGTTTCACTTCTTCTGCATACAATTTCATAATGAAAAAGCCCCATGGACTGCGTATGAACAATACTAATGAACAGAAGTACACTGAGCAGCTGTGACTAACACTAAGTTTGTAGACCTCTTGGCATGGCTGAAAGAGGAAAGGGAGCAAAGTTGCCTCTCTGCACTCAGCAATTTGGGGGATATTCTGCAGTAAAGCTGCTCTAACTTACCCTAGAGATACTGAGATTCTTTCAGTCATTAGTTATGGCTGTATAACCCTACCTTGTCCCTCTGGGCAGAAAGATGAGCTTACTGAATTTCCAGAAACAGCTCTTTACTTTTTCAGGAATTATTGTCAGGAAAGGAGGTGAAAATTGAGAGGACTGGGGATACTTCTTGCCAGTAGACTGACATCAAAGAGACAGAGAAATGCCTGAGGCATTATCCCATCTAAGCATCTCACCTGGCTTTGTCATTTTGTTTTATGATGTTAAGAAAGCACCTTAATGACTGTGTAGCCCTCTCTATTAAGCACTGATAGGTTTATATATTTTTAAGGTGTTCATTGCTTGTAAATTTACCAAAGCAGAGGAAAGGGCACAGTGCCAGAGTAAGAAATGGGCTATAGATTTACCATTCAGATCACAGGTTGCATCACAGATTTCAGACCGATTTCAGACCGGTATTTTGTATGGCTCCAGGAATAAAAAGAAAAAAGCACCCCCACCAACAGGACATTTTCTATCTGAAGTAAATAATTAAATTTATGGCATAAGTTATGAAAGAAATCAATAACAAAGTGAACTCTGAGTGACTATGTTTTAACGGATAAATCCATCAAGACTGTCTCCTGATGAAGATTCCCCCAGGCTGAAGACTTCCAGAATCTAATATCTAATATATGTTAGAAGAAAACATAATAGAAGAAGATTGTGTTGTTCTGTCATCCCTAGATCACTGTCAGAAAGACAGTGGACAAATGAACCTTTCACTTACATCAGTAGAAGCAATCTAATTTTCCTTAAGTCAAATTCTAATTAATTTTATTTCCCCGTCAACAATTCTGCACAGGAGAATGGATTCTTAGCAGTTAAAAAACAAACCAAACAAACTCTCACAAAAAAGTGCCACAAACATCCTACATGTCTAACGGTACAATGTATTTTTGGATTAAATATGACATGTTATGCTGGTTTTAACACTTTGAAGAGACTTAAAGTGGATAAGCCTAATGTGCAGAAGTAAACAAAAGCATGATGTACACTCTATTGTGGTCTTGATCCCAGCTCACAACTTGAACACAAACTTGTGGGAAGGTTTTTTCCCATGTGAGCATATCCTGGATATTCTCTGCTTCCCAGCAAACAAGGAAACAGAAAGTGAACTACCAGAGGTATCTTTAGTTGACACTGAAGTTATACCTGGAACAATTCAAGAATTCAAAGAATGTAAAGGTACTCTAGAAATCTACATTAGCAACTTTCTTCATGATTAAAAGGGGCACCCTTGCTGTTTTAGTACCCACTAATGCAACACTTGCAGCAATAATCTGCTAATTTGCAGTGGTGTCACTCAAGTGTCTTCACTGAGATTGCTGACAATTGATAAATATTCTGTGGCAATCCATAGCTCAGTGACCTACTGAGTTCTTTGGAGAGAAAACTACTGTGCATTGCAGATGATGGTATTATGCTAATGTATGCATGTCACTGTGTTTGAGCAACTGGAGAGGTTGCTGCAAAGACCGGAGACTTGTATTTGATACATTCCATGAATTAAGTTAACTGTGGGTTATTGCATACACTGAGAGAGAGAGAACAAACCTGTAGCCATTATAAATGGCTAAAATTACAAATGGGAGTCTAATATCTAGTTTTATTACTCTTACCCAGTAGGAATTGCAGGGTCTTTGAAAAGACTACTGCTGTTCATGCAAAGTGATGACCATTTCTGAAAACTCTCAATTATCCCATACACAGTTGGAAACAAGCTTCCTTTCCTACAGAAGATAAACGATCCCTACCCTATAATACATTTCTAAATAGCTACAAGCACTTAAATACTGGATTAACAACAGAGATAGCACCTGTAACATTTTACATTAACCCTTGCAGCTGGGAAGTACACCTATGACTCACACACACTGAAGGCAGCTTTCCCCTGTGTACCAATGGAAAGAAGTACTTACATGTGCCTGAAACTGGTAAAGCTTGTGTGCTTGTTCCAGCAATTTCTTGCGCAGTTCCACTTTAGACTTCAGGGCCCTCCAGTTGGTCACAATTGCCTGCTGCTTTGCTTTCAGGTCTTCCACCTGCTTCTTTGAGCAATGGGTCAGCACGTGATCTGCAGAATGGATCAGCTCCTGCAGCTATATGTAGGGACAAAAGAAGAGGGTAGGAATGAGAGCGTCACAGAGCTAATATCAGAAAACTTATGATAAGGGCTATGTTAATTGCACATGAAACTACAGTTCAAGCAACATTTTTTGCCGTAACTTTTCTCATGCAGAATAAAAGCTTCCCTAATTTCAGTTCTGTGGAATAACAGTGACACCCAGTGTTTGCAAAGGCTCATCACAACGGTGTTTTTTCAAATAGTCAGGTAGATTTTGTTTCTCCTTTTCACTGTATCACTTATTACATAAGTAATGCAAATAATAGCTAACCATACCTTGTTTTCCCCAGTGACCATATAGATTAACTGTGACTGCATTCTCTTCATGCATGTCTCATGCCCTTTTACCTTCAAAAGTAACAAGCTGCTGGTGGGATCCAATTCTAGCATCATCTACCACAAGGCCAGGATATGAGGGCACTCATATATGATACTGGGATAACTACTTCAGTAATCTCAATATAACACATGCTCTTTTAACTTTACCATTACATTTACTAAATGAAGAAAAAATACTTGTTTTATTGGTCTAGTTGAAGCTAAGCAAATCTCCTAGGTACAAGGAAGTATTCTAAACAACAGCTGTTCTCGTGGGCTGAAATTTTTCACAAGTTTGTATAACGAGACCTTTCTTCTCACAGTCTAACTCCCACCCCTCTAAACTTGTTGAAAATTCCAGACTGCTGCCCCATCCTTCCTTCTATAATTCTCTATACTTAATCAGTGCATTTTGTGTTCAATGAATATTCCATTTCTCTGCACATAAAAGAGATTCTGGATTTTTCCTTGTAATCACCCTCAGCACTTTGAAGAAGGGGGATAAATGCATCATAAATCCTGGCATAATCATACATTTCAAGCAGTGATCAAAAATATCCCTGTGAATCACTTCAATAGTCAGTGATCATTATAATACGTCCTTTATTTGTAAGATTTCAAAAGACCTACTTTATCATTGCCACCAAACCTTGAACATACTAAAAAAGCAGAAGACTAAGGAAGACCCTTAGACACTTCCAAGCTCTCACAGAGAGCCTGTAATAATTTGGTCCACAATACCAAATTATTACTGTGATTGTCTTGGAAACTTGAATTTTGGCCACACATGAAAGACCACAAATGACTTTCACTACCTGCTGCTCATTCCCAGAGAGTTCATGCTCCAGGGCCACATGGTTCCGGAGCTGGGTTTGCACACCTCTCATGTCCTTAGCAACATCATCTGGAATGCTTTTGGACTTCTCCTAGAAGGAAGGAATCAGAGAAAGCTTTGTTACTTTCTACTTCCAAGCAAAACACACCACAAGCCTACTTCAGTCATTTTGTGTACTGCAACTCATACTGCACAGTTAAGGACATCCTGTGTTACTCAAGTATAATAGCTAGCTGCAACTCATACTGCACAGTTGACATCCTGTGTTACTCAAGTATAATAGCTAAAAGGAAACTGGAAAAATCTGTCCTAGTAACTCACTTCTAAGTATCTCGGGGATTAAGCTACCCAACTGGACTGTGAGATGCTCAGTCTTTTCTTGATCAGACAATACAAGACAATGTCTTCCAGGCTTTGAATTGAGAATCAATCTTGAATAGCTACTGCAGTGACATATAGTGAATTTTTAATGTAGCATTAACAACCAACAGTTTCAGGCCATTATTTGGTCTATCTGTGAACCCCCTTTAGATAAAAATTTAGTTACATGTGCTCAGGAAAGATGAGTTAAAAATGGCATACATGCAAAGAAAGATTACTGTGAAGATGACAGAAACAGAGAAACCATCACATAAAAGGAGACAAACATTTATTTAGCTCAACAAAGGTTCTGAGGGGATTTAACTGTTGCACAGACATGCACTGGGAAACAGTAAGCAAAAAAGAAAGGGCATTTCAGCTGGAGGACAACACTGTTGCTAGAATAAAATGATTTGAAATTTGTTCCAGGTCCATTTAGGTGAAAATTAGAAGAACATTTCTAACCATAGGAGAAATACATTTCTGTAACAGATTCCCAGGCTGGTTTGGGGTACCAACACCATATCTTGGTAAGGCGCTGTAAAAGGAGATGCATGTTGTAGTTGCCTGTGATATGATGGCACTGGAGTTGATGACCTAAGCAAGATCTTCTAGTACCATGTTGCTTTAAGAAACGGCTTTTCCTGGTAGACATCTGAGGAGGGGGTACACAGGAAGGGGTAGGCAAGATGACTGAATTGCCCTCCCACTCAGCAGAGAAGCTTATTAACAAGATGCTATGCAAGAAGTGTGTATTTGTTTGCCTGGGTCAAACTCAGCATGGGGATAAACCAACAGCTGGACTGTGAAGTGTTTCTGAACTACCACTTGTCACTGCCACAGAATTAACTAGTTCATCATTGAAGTTAAATATGCACCAGGTTCTGAAAATCCCAGCTGGTATACAGTGAAATATTGTGCCGTTTGATTTTCCATCCACAACAGGGAAAGAAAACAGGAATAACAGTTGAATAAGGCAGCCTCTACCAACATAAGCAACTAGAAAATCTACCACACATAACATGCCAAAGCCCTGTTGCCTTGCAAACAGTGCAAGCTCTGTTGGATTGCCTCCTCCTGTATGCATTTGTATTAGGAAACACCTCTCATTACAGCAAGGATGTGGTTTCTCTGTGAAATTCTTCAGGATGCTCAGATAGAACAGAAGCCTTAACATTTTCATTGGGACTTCCCCCCTGAGTTTTCACACTGGGACTGTTTGAAATTATTGCCAGTAGTGGGCACTGAAATGAGAGGAAAGGAATTTTGGCTCAGCTTTTTGCATCAGGTCACACGATTGCCTGACAATCTTCCAGACTAATGGCCACTGTGATTCAGACAAATGCCTTTTTCACAAGACAGTTCTTTCTTCAGCACATAAAGCTACAATAGTGTACAAAGCACCACAGCAAGGCAGTAAACACTTTCATAGTCAGGCCTGATGACTGCAAACATTACCATATGCATTGAACTGTGACACAACTTAGTTCAAGCCCTGGTCTTCTCGGCTTATCCCACAGATCAGCAGCTCTAGCTGCACCTGGTCTCACCCATGGTTCTCATAAGATGACCAGTCAGGCATCTAAGGATTACACAGGATTTCTTTTGTTTTTTTAACACTGTGAGTAACCACACAGTTTCTTACTGAGATATTTCAGAAGTCAGTAGTAAGCATGCTGAGAATCATAAGAATACTCCACAAATTAAACTGAAATGAAGTTCTCATTATATGAGACTTCCCCCCCCTTTTTTTTTTACCTCAATATGGGCCAGAGCATCTGTCAGATCTTGGAAACACTTGTGAATCACCTCAGCATCTCTCAGCCGCTCACCTCGTAATCTAGTAATTTCCAAGAGCTCCTCCCAGGAGTTCCTACAGGAGAGGACAGGGAAAAGAAACATGTAAAACCTTCAAACTAGGAGTAAAGGAGATTAACAGTCTGAGAAAGACTGAAAACAAGACCTCCTCTAACTTTGTTTTTCATTCCTGCCATTAAATTCTACCTGAATGATTCCCTGAGGGGCAGCATGTCTCTCACTCCACTCCATCCATGTCTCCTGTCTACTCCAAGCACCTAAATAGATGGTCCTATATAAGGGCACACCTCTCCAATATGCTTTTCACATTTTATATGCAGGACTCGGACCTGAGTAAGCCCCTGCTATTCCTTCATGCTTCTCTTCTGGCCCAGTTTGGACCAATGCCAGACATAAGAAGCTTGGAACATCTTAATGTTGTTCTGCAGAGCAGCCATGGGATTCAAACTCAAAAATCAGAAGCAATAAAGGAACAACTAAACTTCTAGCCTTTTGATCCTGTTTCAAAGGGCAAGGGAAGTTCATTCACCCCTCGCTTGTAAAGTACCTCTGATGCAATTTACAAGAAGCCAAATCAGCAAGCAGATAACGTCTGCATTATAGTCGGCTATTTTTAAACGAGGCATCACAGCAGCTCTGTTTCAGTGAGCAAACCACATTATTTTGCAATTAGAGGATTGGGAGGACATGCCTTATCCTTTTCTAATTCCTTCTCACTTCCTCATCCTCAAGAGTGAGCTGAAAGAACAAAGCATTATAGGGCTAACACAAGTCTCCTACCTTAGCTCCTTCTGCTTCTGCCGAATCTCCCGGGACTCAGAATGCCCACCGTTGACCAAGCTGTCTGCCAGCTGCTGGCAAACCACAACTCTCTTCCCAGCTCCTTCCAACTGGTGTCGGAACGTGTCATATTTGGCACAAAGTTGCTTTAGAAGGAAAAACAACAATAACAAAAAAAGACATTTAGATGGTTCTCTTTTTCCAAACGTACCTGCTCAGCTATCAGAGCACAGCCAAAAGACTGATCAAACTTGGAGATGGAGAAACTGCAGAGAATGAATGCATTTTATTTCTAAAGACCACGAGGAGCTACAAACTCTTAGCAAAACACGAGGTTTGTCATGCAGATGGGAGGCAGAAACACTATTACCAGGGCTAGAAACAAACATCCAATGTACAATGCATTTCAATTATTAAATTATATGCTTTCACTTCACAAATGCAAATATGTATTCAGTACTATAACTGAATAATGCAGTCCAATTTTAAGATTTAGGGCATAAGATATTTTGCAATAAATTATGAAAATGAGGATTCTGAATGGCTATTGATTTCTAACGGGCTGACATTAGATCAGTTTCTGCGCCATGTGAAGAAGAATAGCTGTAGATGTCCATACATCAACATTTGTGATGAAAAAAATCCTTAACAAACACCACACTGAAATACCTGGTTATTAAAAATAGAAAGGAGTTGCAGTCTGAAGGTGTAAACATTTTAACATGCAGTTGTTTCCTGCAGCTCAGCCCCCATAGTAACAGGATGTAAGTGTTAGGCAATGCTGCCTGCCTGCCATAACAAGTCAATCCTTCCCACCCACTCTTTACCCTTCTCTCTTTCCTTCTCCCAGCTATTTATACTTAAATTTCTTACTCTGTCCTATAAGATTTCAAGGACAACCTTAGAATCCTTTTAAAGTTTCACTGCACACAGTTTGGTTGATTTTTGATCTGTTACTTGAAAAACTCACCAAGACATGTGCATAATCATTTCCATAGTCTTCAGAGCTGGCTATTTGTTTCTGCTGAGTGATCCAGTCTTGCAGATCTTCATATTCTCGTAGAAACTCATGCAACACAAGAGTCTCATCCAGCTTCTTCCCTCTGTTGGGAGGAGACAAGACAATACAATTAGACCAAGGGAATACAAGAGGAGGGCAATCAGTAACTTTCTTCCTATTAATCTCCAAAACCTCTCACCAAAGACTTGTTTTTTTCAATGAGAGCTGACTTTATTTCTCAAGATTGGAAATTATGTTTATGGGATGGCAGTTGTCAGCCAGTTAGACTCATTGGCCAAGTTTCCCAGAAAAGCACTGTGCCTAGCTGAACTCTCTCCCTGGTTTTTTGTTTGTTTGGGTTTTGGTTGTTTTTTCTTTGTTTTTTTGGGGGGGTTTGGTGGTTTTTTTGGCACGGGGGATGTGTTGGGTGGTTGGTTTCTTTTTTCTGTTCCCATAACAATACCCTTCTTTTTTTCCCAGATCTGTTCTGATCTGTCTTTCTAAAAATAATGCAGTACTTACAGAAATGAGAAGGAAATCTTACTAACTGAGGATGGGTGCACCAGAAAGGCAAGTGCTATGAAAGCCATTTTACGCAATTCTGTTCATATTGCCTGTTGAGCAAAATTGCTGCAACTTTTTTCTTATTTCTGATTATCTAGAGTATCTTATAATACAGCCTGACATATTACAGGCCTTCCACAGTAAAGAAAATACCAATTTTCCAGCTGCTAACAGTGCCTGGCCATTGTGCAAATATGCCAGGAAAGATGAATTTGGCTGCACTGTTTGAATTGCAGATGGTCACCACAGGAGATGTAGCTTGCTGAGAAGCCCACCAAGGGAAATGCAGATCACAGGTACAAACCAGAGCACCAATAAAGCCCCATGAGACCCAGGTTAACATAAAGCATGAATGACCACAAAACATTTCTGTGTTCAAGACACACAAGCACTTTGATATTTCCAGATTGAGTATTTCTTTTTCTGAACTTTTCATTCACAGTATTTTCTATTAGTACTTTTACTTTTATAATTGTAAACAAGAATAGAAACAAAAGACAAAATATCAGCATTTCCTCTAGGCTTAATTATTCTTGTATTCAGACTCATTTATTTGTTAGTCTACTTGCAGAGCCCCATTCTTTTTCAAATTTCACAAAATTTGAAAGGATAAATTTGGAAGATAAACTGAAACTGTTCAGACATTTATTCCTTCCTCACAACAAACCAGAATGGTTTAAAAACCCTGTGTACAAGTAAACTGTCCTGTTGTAAAAATCTTACTGTAACAATAAGAGAAAGGAAGTGAAATGAAAAGTAAATTACATTTAAGAATAAACCACTTCCGATATTAGCACAGCAACTGGGTATAAAATGTAACTGTAATTATTTCCCTTCTGCTATCTAATGAATTAAGTAATTTTCAAGTAACATTAACAAAGCCTTTTAAAAACCATTTTTTCCTCTTGATAGCACACTCCAAATACCACAAATGCAAGTCAGAATCCAGCATCTCAAGTCACTTTACCCTTCATCATCTTGTAAAGAGGAAATCTGAGGGCTTCAAATCCTTAATACGTAGCAAAACTCCCTGAATAAAATGTAGAGTTCTCGCTTAGCAATAATAAAAAGCTCATAGGTGCACAGAATTCTAATATAGAAACAAGCAATTTCCTAAATACAACTAAAAAAAGAGGAGATGCTGGATATGATCTAAATTCCAGTGAAATAACTGGAGATAACCTTTATGGACTTCAGTGGGCTTTGAATCAAACCTAGGATCCAAGGGATAGTTCCAGTCTGTACCTTGCTGCTGCTAGTTCCTGCAGTTCCTGGAGCCTGGAATGAACTTGTTCCTTTGGTGCATCAACCTCAACATACTGGGTGGAGCCCGCACAAAGAGTTTGGGCACTTTCACTCAGTTCTGTCATCAAATTTTGGTAAATGGCAATCTCATGCTCCAGTGCCTGGCAGAGAAAATAGTGGATTGAGAGTCAATTTTCCAAGACACGCACTGTTTGAACTTTTGCACCAGTCTATGGTGTAGCCATTGAGACGTTAAAACAGGAGAAAACTTTCTGAAAGCATGTGATGTTTCCATGACTTGATAAGTTTTAGATCATTTTCTACCAACATTTTTTTTGAAAAAAAGGAGTACATAAATTCAAACAAATTAGGTGAATAAAGACAATTAGAAATTCCTTTTGCATTATTAGGCAGGTAGAAGTATTCCTGGAATAATATACTATCCATATCTTTGATTCTAGGGAAAAAAAAAAAGGTTTCTGCATGTACCTGTTGAGACTAAAAAGCAGATACCAGATCATATTCAGTTTGTGTCTCAAAAAAATTAGAGAATATTCACCATTCCCCCTTTTCCCCAAACTATTTTTTTTCCAACCATATTAGTAAGCTGCATTGATCTCTTCTATCAGTCCATTCACACGCAGACACACATCAATGTGAAATATCTTGTAGATGGCTGGACACTTAAGTACAAATGAGACAGAAAATTTTACAACCACAGACAGACTAGAAGATCAGGTCAGCATACAGAATTTAAGTGCAGAAATACCTTATGTTTCTTGCGGAGTTTCAAAGTTGAATCTTCATCCTTACCATAGTCCTTGCTTGTCACAAGTGGATATTTTTCTGCTATCCAAGCGTCCAGGTCTGAAGTATTCATTAAAAACTATCAGTTAAACAGAAAGAAAATTAGTTTCTACCCCAACTTTCATAATACAAAAATTTTTTGATCTAATACATTCTAAATAGAGAGTGCACTGTAAGACTTACTGTGATGTTTTATTAAATAATAAATAAAGAATATTTAATCCCAAGAACTACTATTCCACACTCTTGTTCTGTGAAATCATATGAAAGTGAAGGAGGCCACAGATGGAAGACTTCAGTGCAGGAGAACTAAAGTCTTCTCCAGGCATCAAAGCAAGTTGTCTCAATTCTCTTTGTTCACATCACTATCCTTACTTGACTCTTCCTGCATGCAGTATTTTTATTTAAAACAAGCTAACATAACAGTCTAATATCCTGTTGAAAATAATAGGGCCAGAAATCCTATCTCACTCTTAGAGTGAAAGAGTGTTATGAGCTTCTCAGTTCTCATTTTGTTGCCTGGAACGTTGGTGCCTGGATCAGGCAAAGACTGGATGGCATAAGAGATCCCATCTTTTCTGATTTCCTTGTCATAATTCTCCAGTATGAAGGGCCAGTTCAAGATCCATTGCATTACTCAAGTCAAAGCCTCAGGCTCTATAAACATGTTGAGAAAGGAGCTACCACTAGGAGAAATGTGTGTTCTACAGACAACCACAAGGGATGAGTAGAGAGTCCAAGGCAAACCTCTCAAGCAGGAGCTCTAAACTGGGGGCTACATTCAGGTTATGCAACCCAGCCCTCCATCCCCAGGAGACTGGCCTCAAGCAACTGAAGTCAATACTAGTCCCAGCAAAGCTGGTTTTTTATTCACTTTAAAATTTTGGTCATCTTGTTTGTCTGAAGAAGCTACTGTGTAAGCACTTTGCTGTAATTTGTACCTCCTGGAAGCCAACTGAGTGCTGCAGCTGCTTCATCCTCTCCTCACAGGCCTTCTCCAAGCCCTGCCAGGCAGTCACAAGCTCCTGGCACTTCTCACTTATTTTCTGAGCTGATGGATGCCGGCCTACAACCATTGTCTTTCCTTTATCCAGGACCCGCTGGATTTGCTGTTTGTGGGCATTCACCTCTGCCTGCAGTTCCTGGGAATGAGATAAAAGGAAAAACAGGAATAAAGGAAGGGTACGTCAAGACAAAGAAATTATGTGTGCTCCTAGTCCTAAGCAAAATTGCCAGCTGGTGACAGTGGGCAGAGTATAACCAGTGGACAAAACAACTGTCTCTGTTTCTACAACAGCTGCAGCCTCAGCCAGTGGTCCCAGCCCCACTTCTATAACACTCTGCTCTTGGTGCTGCCATTAAGGGAGGAGATATGAGTCTGTGAGGGTGCAGCAGACATCCCTTGACTTTCCTATGTGCTCAGCATACTCACAGAATTCCTCAGCCTGGTGCTCTGGCCTGGTTCTATCCCTTCCTCCTTACCATATACCTGCCCCTTCCCCTGCCCAGCAGCCAGAGGGGTTTGGGAGATGGAGCAGGACAAGGAATGAGACACAAAGCTGGGAGATGCTTAGAGTCCTGCTCCATAAAGCCTCTTCACTAGTCCTATAACTTGTCTCATGGAATTTGCAATCCAGGTGCTGCAAAATCCAGTGTTACCTGCGGTGCAGGGCAGCTCTGAGGTGCCCCTCTGGTTGCAGGGAGCTGCTACAAAGAATCAAACACTCCAGAAATCAAGTGTTAACTTGTCTTCAGAAATATATTGACTGTGGCTTGTTCAAACGATTTTACAAGCAGTACAGAACTAAAATAAACATTAAATGGCTGTTAAGTGCTCTCCTAGAGAATCTAGCATGCACATACCTCAAAACTGCATGTATAATGAAGCAGAAAGCATAGAACTAAAATAGTATGAGCATATAACATTCAAGGATTCAACCTCAAGAGAAAAAAAAATTGTTTTTTCCTATTTAGTGTGAGGTACACTAGCTTTTTATCCCCCTTTAATGAGAAGAGCTACAAAATTTCTCAGAATAATAATACCTCCCACAGGACTTTTCATGTTTGCTCTGAAAATCATTGCAATATTGCTGACTTGTCTCAATCCACTGGAAGCATTTTAGCTTGGCTAGTGCTGGAAT
Organism: Calidris pugnax; assembly: GCF_001431845.1. Classification (NCBI taxonomy): domain Eukaryota; kingdom Metazoa; phylum Chordata; class Aves; order Charadriiformes; family Scolopacidae; genus Calidris; species Calidris pugnax. Next base: position 5,101,270 of record NW_015090921.1, read on the forward strand.
TGGTGAATACTCATCGAAAGTGTGACAATACATTTTACTTGGAATGGCCTTCCTGAAGGGAAAGCACAACTGTGCAGGTGCTGGTTTGCAGGCTGAGGTGAAATGCAATGTACCAACATGCTATAATACACTCAATGAAATGAGTTACCTTGTGTTTTTGCAACAGGCTTTGAGCCACATCCAAGGACTTCCCACAGTTGGTAGAATGGGCAATAGGCAATCGCTCATTAATCCAGTTCAGTTCCATGTCATGATAATGGTAGAACTCATAGAGATCCACAGAAGCTTCCAGCAACTTACGCCTCTCATCAAGAGGTGCTTGCAAAGACTCAAACCTGGGGGTCATCCGTTAAATATATGTTAAAACAAAGCTTATCCTGATTCTGCTGAGGGAATTAGACTGTGATACCACTGTGAAGATTAGAAAACACTGGACGCTTCTTTGCAATTAAATTTCAACAGTTAGTGCTCGCTGCACATACAAGAATCCCTTCTCCAGAAATCTACTTTGGGCATGTAGACTTATACCATAACACTAAACGTCAGCAGAGGAACAGTGATTTACACTTTTGAAGTCCTAGGCTTGTCCTGTGATGTTTTAAGGAACTAGTCACTATTGAATGGTGGATTATTGCACCTCTTAGAAAGCAGTGGATAGCCCATGGGTAAGCAAAGGACTAGAGGAGGAGTGCAGCAGGCAACGAGCAAGGTCCAGTAATAAAGGCTGAGGTGGGTAAACATGCATCTGTGTAGGTGCAGATCAAAGTATAGTTGTGGTAGAACTGGGAGGAGAAATTGTTCCTGAATACAGGTTAAATCCAATCAGCTGAAAGGTATTTTCTAGAAGGTAGAACAAAAAATGCTATTTGAAACAAGGGATGGAGACAAAAAGAGAGTGACACCTCACCTGTTCAGATATTTCTGTGTTTCATCCAGAATCCTCTGAGAGTCAAAGTGATTGGTGGCCATTTTCCTTGCATGAGATACAATAGAGTTCATTTTCTCTGCCAGCTCACGTGTCTCATTTTCCAGCTGTCTGTGCTGCTTGAGTAGATCACGGCTGGAGCGCAAATCATGGCCTGTCTCAGATTCCTGAAGAACTTTCTCAATTTTCTCTATCTTCTTTTTGGCATCCTGCCAGGAAAAGATTACAGCACACTCGTACTGACCTTTCAACAGAACTTTCTTTCACTTAGCCCCCTCCCATGCCAGCTTCCTGAACACAACTTTTAAATCCATAAATCTTTAATTGGTAACTTGATGGCCAGGTATCTCCAAGAGGCATCTCCTGGGAATATTTAATTTTGCACATGATTTTGGAGTAGTCCTCTCCCTGAGACACCAAAGAACATCATCAAAAACAGTCTCTTTGAACTATCTTCAGTGACATAATACAAAACCATCAAACAATCTTCAAAGGCTTCAGATTGTAGCTACAACACAACAGCAGCAAGCAGTATTGTTTTCACAGCATTGACCCATGCAGAGGGTTTTGATTGTTTTCCAGGACAGGACAGCTACACTTATGCAGTGCTGAGCCCGAGTTCAACAGCTTTGTATCTCGGTGCTGTGCCAGCACCATTACCTGGCTGATAGCTTTGGAGTGAGCTTGGTCAGGGTTATATTGGATTTTCTCTCCTGAGACTTTAGACAAAATGGACACCTTAAAATACACTTTTACTTGCATGGTATTCTGTTCTTTTTTGTGGGGACCACGTGACAGAGGAACCAGGCTCCTAGGCAATTCCTCCCCTTTGCTCCCCACCACCCCCTGACCTGGAGCAGTTCCATGAGCTGTTCTTGCTGCCCAGCTTGTCTCAGCTTGTCATCTCGCTCTATAATCTTGCCATACAATTCCTTCCACTTCTTTTGAAGTTCTGACATCTTCTCCCGGATAGAAACTGCAGCATAATGGTTGTCTTGAATCAGCTGATTTCCTTTCTGGAGAAACACAGCACATCAGTTTTTTGAGTAGATCAGCATCTATGAAGTTTGGGACAAGATGGAAGACTTAGCTCCAAAACTGCCCTCACATTTATCAGTGTTGCAAAGTGCTCCTCATTAGCCATCATTTCCTTCTCAGCAGCCTCATGCCACTTCAGTTTGCGTAAGTGGTTTGGGAGTCTTCAATTGATGTCTTGGCTGAATACTTTCTGAGAATATGTTTCATAGGCCTGCTTTCCTACCCAACTGCCTGTTCCCCTAGGGAGCAGTCTTGCGTCACTATGCAGCCACATTTTAACTCCATTTAGTAGTAACAGAGCTCTATCCACAAGGATCAGCTTCCTCTTCCAACAGCTCTTCAAATACAGAGAAGTAAAATACAAATAGCGACTAAGGAACCTCAGTTCACTGTCAAATTGTATATACACATATATATATGTGTGTATGATCCACAAGGCAGATGGAGACAACTGCAAAAGACAGTTTTGCAGTTCTTGCTATTTCTCCCTCACTTCGATGGGAATCCTGGCATACAGGAATAACCTGTTTGAAGAATAATCACACTGAGAGACAAGAGAATAAAAGAAATAGGGGATATTCCAGGAATACAGGAAATCTAGCTGTAGAAGAATCAGAACAATGTTGCCATTTCTTCTGCCCTTCTGCTCCACTCTTGTGACACTCCATCTGTATTAGTGCATCCAGCTCTGGAGCCACCAACATAAAAGTGACATGGACCTGTTGGAATGGGTCCAGAGGAGGGCCAATGAAGATGATCAGAGGGCTGGAGCACCCCTGCTATGAAGATAGGCTGAGAGAGTTGGGGCTGTTCAGCCTGGAGAAGAGAAGGCCACCTCACAGCATAGGGAAATGGTAAATTCATTTGAATAAAGAAGTAACATGCAGTACACTTTACCTGTACAGAATGTGTTGGGGACACACTGAAATTGCCAGGTGCAACCCCCATGTAAGAGTAATATAGTCCAGGACTCAAGACTGAGGGGCAAGAAAGAACATTAACCCATAGTACCTTCATACCTATTTACCTCTGAGGTACATACAGCAAAGCAGATGCCATAGTCACAGTGCCTCTGCACATCGGCTGATCTCCATTTCATGAAAAGAAAAGGAATACACTGGCCAAAATTTTGTAGAGTTGAGATTTTCCCTGAGGATGCTCCCCATGCAGGAGCTTGGCAATGATGTAACACTTCTTGGTAGGGACTTGAGACAGATATAATGTAAATTATGGTATTTACTAATTAAGCAACAAATAAACACTTGTAACAGGCAGAACTATGTAATATTTTACTCCAGAAACTTGAACCTAGGTGAAATTCTCTTGGTTTCACAAACTTGGAATGCATGCCATGCTTGCTAAGGGTGCCAGTTGTAGGGAATTATGAAGATTTGCATTTCCTTCAAGGAATAAGTAGCAGAAGGCTTCAAGCCCATGTGTCCCAAAAGGTTAAGTATCACTGCATGGTGCAGCTCAGGGTCAGTTTTCCAGAAGATTTAGTGGCAGTGGCAAAGCACTGGTGGAAAACAGCTCAGCACAAACTGAGAGTCATTATATTGTGCTGCCAGTGGTTTTGGAGAATTAATAACTGTTTTTCCTTAGTAAGAAATGACCCAGAGGTACAACCTCCTTCAACTTTGCTTCAACCCTTCCATTTGGCAACCTTCAACCCATTAATGTGGTTTTTATGCCAAGTCTCAGCACAGTTACAGCAATCTATCAACCCATTAATTTGCACAGACTGGCTGGAAAAGACTCATGAATTCTGCACTAAGTTTCAAAATAGCAAATGTCAGACCTCAAGCTGAAACATTTTCAAATAGTTCCATGAATCCAGGAAAGTGCAAAAAAACCAAAATGCAATTTAATATTGGTGAAAAAAATATATTTCAAGAGCTGCAAAATGATGATAATATGAACACCCTTCTGGATGCCTATTGGCAATAACTATATGAGCCCTCTCTTTTCATGAGAGGGCTTTTTTCACTAGCTCATCTTTCTCTACCGCATCAAATAGGAACTCACATTCCTTACAATCAAATTCTTTCATAGTTGTTCTCCACACTGCTATCAAGTCCCTTGCAGAACTGAGAAGTCAATTCCTTTTTCTGGATTAACTCAAACTGCCAGCATTCATTTTCCACTAGTTGCATTTTCCCAGCACTAACCCTCAGCCTGGGGTGAGGTTTCCAGCAACACCTGCAAAGTAACCTCCCTGTCCTCCTTCAAACCCTCTTGATATTCCCCTCTCTCTGAAGTCTACAAAACAATTTGCCAGTGGTTAAGCAGCTGGTATGCTGCCATCTGTTTGTAAAGCTGACTAATACTGGACTGCTGTCTCCCTCTTCTGTTTTGATATGTTTATTTGCAAAAATCATCCTTCAGGCAAGGATCATCTTTTTTTATCTGGTTCTGCACCAAAGCCCCATAAGAAAGGGGTGTGTGTGTGTGTGTCTGGTGTGCTGCTACAGTCTCCAAGTGATAACACAATGTAAATAATAATGATTTAAAAAGTGCCTTGTCTATACACAGGCCCAAGGATTTTAAGTTGTTGGTGACAGTAATGCCCTTTTTAACTTGGAAGAGTTCAAATGCTTGATGAGTGTAACTGCTTATTTCAAGTTTATAATTCACATACCTCCTGTGAATTCAGGAGCTTGTCCAGGTGATCCAAATCCTTGTAGAACATTTGTTCTTGGTGTATTTTCTCCAGCCATTCCTTCTTCTGTTTCCATTCATTGTATACATTTTCCTTCTCTTCCAACAGAGCCTGTAGTTTCTGCTGAATCTGAACACAATTTCCAATGAAAAACTCATGTTGGTCTTTATGCCCCATGGACCAGGGTAAGGTGGGAGGAGAAAGGATTAAGTGCAGTGGTGGATAAGCCCCTTAAATTGCAACAAAATTATCAAACAGAAAAAAGTAAAACAAGTCCTAGCACTTATATTTGGCATGAGAGATAAACAAAGGTGCCTCATTTCAGGAATAGAGGAACACTTCTTACAGCATATATAGCAGTCCAAGCCAAGAGAAAAGGTAGGTAACTGTTTCTCAAGTGTACCTTCTAGAATCAAATCCTAATCACCTTTAGTGATAACGGTGCAATTATAGCACTTCAAATTGGGATAGGACAGAAACTTAAGTAAATTATCAAATAGCATATTGTCCTAGTCAGTGAACAGGTGCCTCAATGTTGGACTTCATGTTATTTCAGCTTCCAAACTCTGTATATCCATAGGCCTTCTATAAATGAATTTTTCCTACATTTTTCTACAGGCAAAGGACTTTACAGTCAGGAAGATTTCTACTTACTATAGTAATACATTGCAATATTCAACTAATTTTCAGTCAGAAAGGAGAGTAATTTGCATGATCTCTGCAGTTTTCTGAAGACAGTCAAGAGATACGATAATGAATTGTCAGAGGAGAACTAAACCAGTAGGTACTGGAGGAGAAAAAATGCTGGGAGAATCTCTGAAGCTATTTGTCTCGAGTGAACTGTCATTTTGATTTCTATCTTTCATTTCCAGTGAGTAAAGTATACCAGCATAATTCATTACTACAGAAAATGTTTCAATTAATCTTTAAAGTCTCTAATATGTGTGTTTTCATTCTTTGGTTGACAGGTTTATGTCCATCCTGGTCCGGTATGAATATAGCACTGTAATGTGAAGATTAGTATTTGTGTGGAAACTCTGTTTGGGAAATGGGTAGAATTATCTCCATTGCTCAGAACATACCAAACTTCTCGAATAAGCCCAGCTTTGCTGGAGCAGGCCCTCAGGAGATGCCAGCACTCATCTGCTGCTGAGGTAGGAAATGGAAGGGTTTTTGTACCCAAGCTAGACAGCACACTGAGGCAAACACAGGTCATGCATATGGATATGTGTGAGTGTAGACACACATTTGTACACTTATGGTGCAATACAGTACAGAATTATAGTTATACTGGTGTTGAGTAGCTGAATGTGTGACTGAACTCAAATGAGATTCAATTACCTCTTTTGATCCTGTTTCCTCATCTTGCAAGAGCGACTGTCCTTCCTGTACAACATGATTATACTTCTCTTCTCGTGCTTCAATCTCTGCCAGTAGCTGTTGATGCTGGGTAAGTCTAAGGCTGCTGGTAGATATGTCCCGAATTGTCTCCTTGGCTCTCATTTCCCTGATAATTTCTGCTGTCCATGAGAAATAGTCCCAAACCTGGAACCCAAGAAAACGTGAAAGTTGAGGTCAGAGCTCAAGATTGGGTTATCAGATAGGAAAACCATAGGCTGACTGTTCAACTTTAAGGCAATAATAGGTAATAAAATCACAGATAACAAAGAAAATATTTCATTAGGGCTTAGAGCGCTTCTATGAATTTTAATAAGGGTGGACAACATGACTGTAGGTATTTCTACATACTGTGTTAAAACATACATGTTTTGTAATACCGTATTCAAACTGTGTCATATCACATAAATGACAACATGATACAATTTAATGCCCTTCAGTCCATCATTCTTTAAGTGTTTTCTGGTGTTATTCCTTCACAGAGGATAAAATAATTATCACCTGATTTTTCTGTGGCTTTGGTTAATACAAGTCTACTTGAAACTTAAGTTGTACACATATACTAAAATGAGAGTGAGAATTTTCAGGTGAAAACAGATGAACTCACTCTAATGGAGGTGGAATAAAGGCAAATCACAGTTGAGAAAAAATTGCTTAAGCATATCAGGTATGCAAGATTCAGCTCCTGAATTTTGTGGAATTATGTTGGTACAGAAACACAATTCTGGAAGGAACAAGGATGTAATGCTAGTTTGCTTTCAAAATCTGAGGAACTGATAAACATATTTACAATATCTTAAAACATCCACAGCATTTAGCTGAGGCAATTATGAGCAATAAAAATCTTACACAAATCTCAGAATTATTTTCTGATTGTGACTGAAGAGACCTGAGTAAGCAAAAAAAAAATTGACATTTTCTGTTTGTCTTTCTCTGCACTTGATTCTGCACCTTCACCAGTCCACTTACTTTAGGCATCTTGTTAGAATCTGTAATAGATGTCGTGCTCTTATGTGTCAGTTGGTAAAAACTAGGACTGCAAGGGACTGTACTAGTGATCATATTGGATGATTAATTAATTTTCATTACAGTTTAATTGTATTGGGATTAGTCAATTCAATTCTGAGGTGGTAAATAGTCTTTTAGTTTTTAAGTGTATTTTTAAGAGACTGTTAGGTATAATAAGCGCTGAAGAAAAATGCTCTTTTCCTGACAATTTTCTCTTGTGAATGGTTGCTGTCTTTTCCGTTGAAGGAAACTATGTAATGGAAATAGCTTCTTGCCTGTTCCATTTTACCCATTTTTATCCCTATCATGAAAATTTTGTATAGCTCAAAGCTGGCTTGTGAACCATCCGGCCAGGAAAAAATAGTTTCAGAAAAGCACTACAAAGTTGAAAATGGCCAAGTTGGGGTCCTAAGAGTTTAGGCTTTAAAGACAAAATACTTTTTTCCTAAAGCCAGTGAACACAGCTACTAAACGACTCTTTAAAAGGACTGTGGTCTTTTTAAAGGGGTCCACATAGTGCACATGTGTTGGTGTCATTTTGATTTGCAGAACTAATTCAGACACATCTGGATGTCACTGTAGACACTGAAATTGCATTTGGCACTGCAAATGTCTTAGACTCCCTGAGATTTTAAGCTAAGCATTAGGAAGAAATCCATAAATCTCAGGATATTTAATGCAATGGAACAATTCAAAAGCCACTAATAGGTTATTGGACTGCTACTGCCAGCAACATTTAAGGATAGACTAGGCATCAGTCTGCAGGAAACTCCTAAGCAGAGCCTGACTGATAGACGTGCAGATCCTAGCAGAAACTTCAGAACAAGAACCTCAAACCATTCAGAAACACTTTAAGTGTCTGGCTTGATAGTTTTTTTGGAAGATTTGGAGCCCTCTGCTGTTACTATGTGTTGTCAGTTGGAGCCAGCTCTGCTGTTTAATCAGACTAAAATCATACTTGATGGGATGCAAGCAGATACGCTAGATTATTGTGCAGAATTCTCATTTCATGGAAGGGCAGATTTGTTTTTGTTTCACTTCTTCTGCATACAATTTCATAATGAAAAAGCCCCATGGACTGCGTATGAACAATACTAATGAACAGAAGTACACTGAGCAGCTGTGACTAACACTAAGTTTGTAGACCTCTTGGCATGGCTGAAAGAGGAAAGGGAGCAAAGTTGCCTCTCTGCACTCAGCAATTTGGGGGATATTCTGCAGTAAAGCTGCTCTAACTTACCCTAGAGATACTGAGATTCTTTCAGTCATTAGTTATGGCTGTATAACCCTACCTTGTCCCTCTGGGCAGAAAGATGAGCTTACTGAATTTCCAGAAACAGCTCTTTACTTTTTCAGGAATTATTGTCAGGAAAGGAGGTGAAAATTGAGAGGACTGGGGATACTTCTTGCCAGTAGACTGACATCAAAGAGACAGAGAAATGCCTGAGGCATTATCCCATCTAAGCATCTCACCTGGCTTTGTCATTTTGTTTTATGATGTTAAGAAAGCACCTTAATGACTGTGTAGCCCTCTCTATTAAGCACTGATAGGTTTATATATTTTTAAGGTGTTCATTGCTTGTAAATTTACCAAAGCAGAGGAAAGGGCACAGTGCCAGAGTAAGAAATGGGCTATAGATTTACCATTCAGATCACAGGTTGCATCACAGATTTCAGACCGATTTCAGACTGGTATTTTGTATGGCTCCAGGAATAAAAAGAAAAAAGCACCCCCACCAACAGGACATTTTCTATCTGAAGTAAATAATTAAATTTATGGCATAAGTTATGAAAGAAATCAATAACAAAGTGAACTCTGAGTGACTATGTTTTAACGGATAAATCCATCAAGACTGTCTCCTGATGAAGATTCCCCCAGGCTGAAGACTTCCAGAATCTAATATCTAATATATGTTAGAAGAAAACATAATAGAAGAAGATTGTGTTGTTCTGTCATCCCTAGATCACTGTCAGAAAGACAGTGGACAAATGAACCTTTCACTTACATCAGTAGAAGCAATCTAATTTTCCTTAAGTCAAATTCTAATTAATTTTATTTCCCCGTCAACAATTCTGCACAGGAGAATGGATTCTTAGCAGTTAAAAAACAAACCAAACAAACTCTCACAAAAAAGTGCCACAAACATCCTACATGTCTAACGGTACAATGTATTTTTGGATTAAATATGACATGTTATGCTGGTTTTAACACTTTGAAGAGACTTAAAGTGGATAAGCCTAATGTGCAGAAGTAAACAAAAGCATGATGTACACTCTATTGTGGTCTTGATCCCAGCTCACAACTTGAACACAAACTTGTGGGAAGGTTTTTTCCCATGTGAGCATATCCTGGATATTCTCTGCTTCCCAGCAAACAAGGAAACAGAAAGTGAACTACCAGAGGTATCTTTAGTTGACACTGAAGTTATACCTGGAACAATTCAAGAATTCAAAGAATGTAAAGGTACTCTAGAAATCTACATTAGCAACTTTCTTCATGATTAAAAGGGGCACCCTTGCTGTTTTAGTACCCACTAATGCAACACTTGCAGCAATAATCTGCTAATTTGCAGTGGTGTCACTCAAGTGTCTTCACTGAGATTGCTGACAATTGATAAATATTCTGTGGCAATCCATAGCTCAGTGACCTACTGAGTTCTTTGGAGAGAAAACTACTGTGCATTGCAGATGATGGTATTATGCTAATGTATGCATGTCACTGTGTTTGAGCAACTGGAGAGGTTGCTGCAAAGACCGGAGACTTGTATTTGATACATTCCATGAATTAAGTTAACTGTGGGTTATTGCATACACTGAGAGAGAGAGAACAAACCTGTAGCCATTATAAATGGCTAAAATTACAAATGGGAGTCTAATATCTAGTGTTATTACTCTCACCCAGTAGGAATTGCAGGGTCTTTGAAAAGACTACTGCTGTTCATGCAAAGTGATGACCATTTCTGAAAACTCTCAATTATCCCATACACAGTTGGAAACAAGCTTCCTTTCCTACAGAAGATAAACGATCCCTACCCTATAATACATTTCTAAATAGCTACAAGCACTTAAATACTGGATTAACAACAGAGATAGCACCTGTAACATTTTACATTAACCCTTGCAGCTGGGAAGTACACCTATGACTCACACACACTGAAGGCAGCTTTCCCCTGTGTACCAATGGAAAGAAGTACTTACATGTGCCTGAAACTGGTAAAGCTTGTGTGCTTGTTCCAGCAATTTCTTGCGCAGTTCCACTTTAGACTTCAGGGCCCTCCAGTTGGTCACAATTGCCTGCTGCTTTGCTTTCAGGTCTTCCACCTGCTTCTTTGAGCAATGGGTCAGCACGTGATCTGCAGAATGGATCAGCTCCTGCAGCTATATGTAGGGACAAAAGAAGAGGGTAGGAATGAGAGTGTCACAGAGCTAATATCAGAAAACTTATGATAAGGGCTATGTTAATTGCACATGAAACTACAGTTCAAGCAACATTTTTTGCCGTAACTTTTCTCATGCAGAATAAAAGCTTCCCTAATTTCAGTTCTGTGGAATAACAGTGACACCCAGTGTTTGCAAAGGCTCATCACAACGGTGTTTTTTCAAATAGTCAGGTAGATTTTGTTTCTCCTTTTCACTGTATCACTTATTACATAAGTAATGCAAATAATAGCTAACCATACCTTGTTTTCCCCAGTGACCATATAGATTAACTGTGACTGCATTCTCTTCATGCATGTCTCATGCCCTTTTACCTTCAAAAGTAACAAGCTGCTGGTGGGATCCAATTCTAGCATCATCTACCACAAGGCCAGGATATGAGGGCACTCATATATGATACTGGGATAACTACTTCAGTAATCTCAATATAACACATGCTCTTTTAACTTTACCATTACATTTACTAAATGAAGAAAAAATACTTGTTTTATTGGTCTAGTTGAAGCTAAGCAAATCTCCTAGGTACAAGGAAGTATTCTAAACAACAGCTGTTCTCGTGGGCTGAAATTTTTCACAAGTTTGTATAACGAGACCTTTCTTCTCACAGTCTAACTCCCACCCCTCTAAACTTGTTGAAAATTCCAGACTGCTGCCCCATCCTTCCTTCTATAATTCTCTATACTTAATCAGTGCATTTTGTGTTCAATGAATATTCCATTTCTCTGCACATAAAAGAGATTCTGGATTTTTCCTTGTAATCACCCTCAGCACTTTGAAGAAGGGGGATAAATGCATCATAAATCCTGGCATAATCATACATTTCAAGCAGTGATCAAAAATATCCCTGTGAATCACTTCAATAGTCAGTGATCATTATAATACGTCCTTTATTTGTAAGATTTCAAAAGACCTACTTTATCATTGCCACCAAACCTTGAACATACTAAAAAAGCAGAAGACTAAGGAAGACCCTTAGACACTTCCAAGCTCTCACAGAGAGCCTGTAATAATTTGGTCCACAATACCAAATTATTACTGTGATTGTCTTGGAAACTTGAATTTTGGCCACACATGAAAGACCACAAATGACTTTCACTACCTGCTGCTCATTCCCAGAGAGTTCATGCTCCAGGGCCACATGGTTCCGGAGCTGGGTTTGCACACCTCTCATGTCCTTAGCAACATCATCTGGAATACTTTTGGACTTCTCCTAGAAGGAAGAAATCAGAGAAAGCTTTGTTACTTTCTACTTCCAAGCAAAACACACCACAAGCCTACTTCAGTCATTTTGTGTACTGCAACTCATACTGCACAGTTAAGGACATCCTGTGTTACTCAAGTATAATAGCTAAAAGGAAACTGGAAAAATCTGTCCTAGTAACTCACTTCTAAGTATCTCAGGGATTAAGTTACCCAACTGGACTGTGAGATGTTCAGTCTTTTCTTGATCAGACAACACAAGACAATGTCTTCCAGGCTTTGAATTGAGAATCAATCTTGAATAGCTACTGCAGTGACATATAGTGAATTTTTAATGTAGCATTAACAACCAACAGTTTCAGGCCATTATTTGGCATACAAGTGGTCTATCTGTGAACCCCCTTTAGATAAAAATTTAGTTACATGTGCTCAGGAAAGATGAGTTAAAAATGGCATACATGCAAAGAAAGATTACTGTGAAGATGACAGAAACAGAGAAACCATCACATAAAAGGAGACAAACATTTATTTAGCTCAACAAAGGTTCTGAGGGGATTTAACTGTTGCACAGACATGCACTGGGAAACAGTAAGCAAAAAAGAAAGGGCATTTCAGCTGGAGGACAACACTGTTGCTAGAATAAAATGATTTGAAATTTGTTCCAGGTCCATTTAGGTGAAAATTAGAAGAACATTTCTAACCATAGGAGAAATACATTTCTGTAACAGATTCCCAGGCTGGTTTGGGGTACCAACACCATATCTTGGTAAGGCGCTGTAAAAGGAGATGCATGTTGTAGTTGCCTGTGATATGATGGCACTGGAGTTGATGACCTAAGCAAGATCTTCTAGTACCATGTTGCTTTAAGAAACGGCTTTTCCTGGTAGACATCTGAGGAGGGGGTACACAGGAAGGGGTAGGCAAGATGACTGAATTGCCCTCCCACTCAGCAGAGAAGCTTATTAACAAGATGCTATGCAAGAAGTGTGTATTTGTTTGCCTGGGTCAAACTCAGCATGGGGATAAACCAACAGCTGGACTGTGAAGTGTTTCTGAACTACCACTTGTCACTGCCACAGAATTAACTAGTTCATCATTGAAGTTAAATATGCACCAGGTTCTGAAAATCCCAGCTGGTATACAGTGAAATATTGTGCCGTTTGATTTTCCATCCACAACAGGGAAAGAAAACAGGAATAACAGTTGAATAAGGCAGCCTCTACCAACATAAGCAACTAGAAAATCTACCACACATAACATGCCAAAGCCCTGTTGCCTTGCAAACAGTGCAAGCTCTGTTGGATTGCCTCCTCCTGTATGCATTTGTATTAGGAAACACCTCTCATTACAGCAAGGATGTGGTTTCTCTGTGAAATTCTTCAGGATGCTCAGATAGAACAGAAGCCTTAACATTTTCATTGGGACTTCCCCCCTGAGTTTTCACACTGGGACTGTTTGAAATTATTGCCAGTAGTGGGCACTGAAATGAGAGGAAAGGAATTTTGGCTCAGCTTTTTGCATCAGGTCACACGATTGCCTGACAATCTTCCAGACTAATGGCCACTGTGATTCAGACAAATGCCTTTTTCACAAGACAGTTCTTTCTTCAGCACATAAAGCTACAATAGTGTACAAAGCACCACAGCAAGGCAGTAAACACTTTCATAGTCAGGCCTGATGACTGCAAACATTACCATATGCATTGAACTGTGACACAACTTAGTTCAAGCCCTGGTCTTCTCGGCTTATCCCACAGATCAGCAGCTCTAGCTGCACCTGGTCTCACCCATGGTTCTCATAAGATGACCAGTCAGGCATCTAAGGATTACACAGGATTTCTTTTGTTTTTTTAACACTGTGAGTAACCACACAGTTTCTTACTGAGATATTTCAGAAGTCAGTAGTAAGCATGCTGAGAATCATAAGAATACTCCACAAATTAAACTGAAATGAAGTTCTCATTATATGAGACTTCCCCCCCCTTTTTTTTTTACCTCAATATGGGCCAGAGCATCTGTCAGATCTTGGAAACACTTGTGAATCACCTCAGCATCTCTCAGCCGCTCACCTCGTAATCTAGTAATTTCCAAGAGCTCCTCCCAGGAGTTCCTACAGGAGAGGACAGGGAAAAGAAACATGTAAAACCTTCAAACTAGGAGTAAAGGAGATTAACAGTCTGAGAAAGACTGAAAACAAGACCTCCTCTAACTTTGTTTTTCATTCCTGCCATTAAATTCTACCTGAATGATTCCCTGAGGGGCAGCATGTCTCTCACTCCACTCCATCCATGTCTCCTGTCTACTCCAAGCACCTAAATAGATGGTCCTATATAAGGGCACACCTCTCCAATATGCTTTTCACATTTTATATGCAGGACTCGGACCTGAGTAAGCCCCTGCTATTCCTTCATGCTTCTCTTCTGGCCCAGTTTGGACCAATGCCAGACATAAGAAGCTTGGAACATCTTAATGTTGTTCTGCAGAGCAGCCATGGGATTCAAACTCAAAAATCAGAAGCAATAAAGGAGCAACTAAACTTCTAGCCTTTTGATCCTGTTTCAAAGGGCAAGGGAAGTTCATTCACCCCTCGCTTGTAAAGTACCTCTGATGCAATTTACAAGAAGCCAAATCAGCAAGCAGATAACGTCTGCATTATAGTCGGCTATTTTTAAACGAGGCATCACAGCAGCTCTGTTTCAGTGAGCAAACCACATTATTTTGCAATTAGAGGATTGGGAGGACATGCCTTATCCTTTTCTAATTCCTTCTCACTTCCTCATCCTCAAGAGTGAGCTGAAAGAACAAAGCATTATAGGGCTAACACAAGTCTCCTACCTTAGCTCCTTCTGCTTCTGCCGAATCTCCCGGGACTCAGAATGCCCACCGTTGACCAAGCTGTCTGCCAGCTGCTGGCAAACCACAACCCTTTTCCCAGCTCCTTCCAACTGGTGTCGGAACGTGTCATATTTGGCACAAAGTTGCTTTAGAAGGAAAAACAACAATAACAAAAAAGACATTTAGATTGTTCTCTTTTTCCAAATGTACCTGCTCAGCTATCAGAGCACAGCCAAAAGACTGATCAAACTTGGAGATGGAGAAACTGCAGAGAATGAATGCATTTTATTTCTAAAGACCACGAGGAGCTACAAACTCTTAGCAAAACACGAGGTTTGTCATGCAGATGGGAGGCAGAAACACTATTACCAGGGCTAGAAACAAACATCCAATGTACAATGCATTTCAATTATTAAATTATATGCTTTCACTTCACAAATGCAAATATGTATTCAGTACTATAACTGAATAATGCAGTCCAATTTTAAGATTTAGGGCATAAGATATTTTGCAATAAATTATGAAAATGAGGATTCTGAATGGCTATTGATTTCTAACGGGCTGACATTAGATCAGTTTCTGCGCCATGTGAAGAAGAATAGCTGTAGATGTCCATACATCAACATTTGTGATGAAAAAAATCCTTAACAAACACCACACTGAAATACCTGGTTATTAAAAATAGAAAGGAGTTGCAGTCTGAAGGTGTAAACATTTTAACATGCAGTTGTTTCCTGCAGCTCAGCCCCCATAGTAACAGGATGTAAGTGTTAGGCAATGCTGCCTGCCTGCCATAACAAGTCAATCCTTCCCACCCACTCTTTACCCTTCTCTCTTTCCTTCTCCCAGCTATTTATACTTAAATTTCTTACTCTGTCCTATAAGATTTCAAGGACAACCTTAGAATCCTTTTAAAGTTTCACTGCACACAGTTTGGTTGATTTTTGATCTGTTACTTGAAAAACTCACCAAGACATGTGCATAATCATTTCCATAGTCTTCAGAGCTGGCTATTTGTTTCTGCTGAGTGATCCAGTCTTGCAGATCTTCATATTCTCGTAGAAACTCATGCAACACAAGAGTCTCATCCAGCTTCTTCCCTCTGTTGGGAGGAGACAAGACAATACAATTAGACCAAGGGAATACAAGAGGAGGGCAATCAGTAACTTTCTTCCTATTAATCTCCAAAACCTCTCACCAAAGACTTGTTTTTTTCAATGAGAGCTGACTTTATTTCTCAAGATTGGAAATTATGTTTATGGGATGGCAGTTGTCAGCCAGTTAGACTCATTGGCCAAGTTTCCCAGAAAAGCACTGTGCCTAGCTGAACTCTCTCCCTGGTTTTTTGTTTGTTTGGGTTTTGGTTGTTTTTTCTTTGTTTTTTTGGGGGGGTTTGGTGGTTTTTTTGGCACGGGGGATGTGTTGGGTGGTTGGTTTCTTTTTTCTGTTCCCATAACAATACCCTTCTTTTTTTCCCAGATCTGTTCTGATCTGTCTTTCTAAAAATAATGCAGTACTTACAGAAATGAGAAGGAAATCTTACTAACTGAGGATGGGTGCACCAGAAAGGCAAGTGCTATGAAAGCCATTTTACGCAATTCTGTTCATATTGCCTGTTGAGCAAAATTGCTGCAACTTTTTTCTTATTTCTGATTATCTAGAGTATCTTATAATACAGCCTGACATATTACAGGCCTTCCACAGTAAAGAAAATACCAATTTTCCAGCTGCTAACAGTGCCTGGCCATTGTGCAAATATGCCAGGAAAGATGAATTTGGCTGCACTGTTTGAATTGCAGATGGTCACCACAGGAGATGTAGCTTGCTGAGAAGCCCACCAAGGGAAATGCAGATCACAGGTACAAACCAGAGCACCAATAAAGCCCCATGAGACCCAGGTTAACATAAAGCATGAATGACCACAAAACATTTCTGTGTTCAAGACACACAAGCACTTTGATATTTCCAGATTGAGTATTTCTTTTTCTGAACTTTTCATTCACAGTATTTTCTATTAGTACTTTTACTTTTATAATTGTAAACAAGAATAGAAACAAAAGACAAAATATCAGCATTTCCTCTAGGCTTAATTATTCTTGTATTCAGACTCATTTATTTGTTAGTCTACTTGCAGAGCCCCATTCTTTTTCAAATTTCACAAAATTTGAAAGGATAAATTTGGAAGATAAACTGAAACTGTTCAGACATTTATTCCTTCCTCACAACAAACCAGAATGGTTTAAAAACCCTGTGTACAAGTAAACTGTCCTGTTGTAAAAATCTTACTGTAACAATAAGAGAAAGGAAGTGAAATGAAAAGTAAATTACATTTAAGAATAAACCACTTCCGATATTAGCACAGCAACTGGGTATAAAATGTAACTGTAATTATTTCCCTTCTGCTATCTAATGAATTAAGTAATTTTCAAGCAACATTAACAAAGCCTTTTAAAAACCATTTTTTCCTCTTGATAGCACACTCCAAATACCACAAATGCAAGTCAGAATCCAGCATCTCAAGTCACTTTACCCTTCATCATCTTGTAAAGAGGAAATCTGAGGGCTTCAAATCCTTAATACGTAGCAAAACTCCCTGAATAAAATGTAGAGTTCTCGCTTAGCAATAATAAAAAGCTCATAGGTGCACAGAATTCTAATATAGAAACAAGCAATTTCCTAAATACAACTAAAAAAAGAGGAGATGCTGGATATGATCTAAATTCCAGTGAAATAACTGGAGATAACCTTTATGGACTTCAGTGGGCTTTGAATCAAACCTAGGATCCAAGGGATAGTTCCAGTCTGTACCTTGCTGCTGCTAGTTCCTGCAGTTCCTGGAGCCTGGAATGAACTTGTTCCTTTGGTGCATCAACCTCAACATACTGGGTGGAGCCCGCACAAAGAGTTTGGGCACTTTCACTCAGTTCTGTCATCAAATTTTGGTAAATGGCAATCTCATGCTCCAGTGCCTGGCAGAGAAAATAGTGGATTGAGAGTCAATTTTCCAAGACACGCACTGTTTGAACTTTTGCACCAGTCTATGGTGTAGCCATTGAGACGTTAAAACAGGAGAAAACTTTCTGAAAGCATGTGATGTTTCCATGACTTGATAAGTTTTAGATCATTTTCTACCAACATTTTTTTTGAAAAAAAGGAGTACATAAATTCAAACAAATTAGGTGAATAAAGACAATTAGAAATTCCTTTTGCATTATTAGGCAGGTAGAAGTATTCCTGGAATAATATACTATCCATATCTTTGATTCTAGGGAAAAAAAAAAAGGTTTCTGCATGTACCTGTTGAGACTAAAAAGCAGATACCAGATCATATTCAGTTTGTGTCTCAAAAAAATTAGAGAATATTCACCATTCCCCCTTTTCCCCAAACTATTTTTTTTCCAACCATATTAGTAAGCTGCATTGATCTCTTCTATCAGTCCATTCACACGCAGACACACATCAATGTGAAATATCTTGTAGATGGCTGGACACTTAAGTACAAATGAGACAGAAAATTTTACAACCACAGACAGACTAGAAGATCAGGTCAGCATACAGAATTTAAGTGCAGAAATACCTTATGTTTCTTGCGGAGTTTCAAAGTTGAATCTTCATCCTTACCATAGTCCTTGCTTGTCACAAGTGGATATTTTTCTGCTATCCAAGCGTCCAGGTCTGAAGTATTCATTAAAAACTATCAGTTAAACAGAAAGAAAATTAGTTTCTACCCCAACTTTCATAATACAAAAATTTTTTGATCTAATACATTCTAAATAGAGAGTGCACTGTAAGACTTACTGTGATGTTTTATTAAATAATAAATAAAGAATATTTAATCCCAAGAACTACTATTCCACACTCTTGTTCTGTGAAATCATATGAAAGTGAAGGAGGCCACAGATGGAAGACTTCAGTGCAGGAGAACTAAAGTCTTCTCCAGGCATCAAAGCAAGTTGTCTCAATTCTCTTTGTTCACATCACTATCCTTACTTGACTCTTCCTGCATGCAGTATTTTTATTTAAAACAAGCTAACATAACAGTCTAATATCCTGTTGAAAATAATAGGGCCAGAAATCCTATCTCACTCTTAGAGTGAAAGAGTGTTATGAGCTTCTCAGTTCTCATTTTGTTGCCTGGAACGTTGGTGCCTGGATCAGGCAAAGACTGGATGGCATAAGAGATCCCATCTTTTCTGATTTCCTTGTCATAATTCTCCAGTATGAAGGGCCAGTTCAAGATCCATTGCATTACTCAAGTCAAAGCCTCAGGCTGTATAAACATGTTGAGAAAGGAGCTACCACTAGGAGAAATGTGTGTTCTACAGACAACCACAAGGGATGAGTAGAGAGTCCAAGGCAAACCTCTCAAGCAGGAGCTCTAAACTGGGGGCTACATTCAGGTTATGCAACCCAGCCCTCCATCCCCAGGAGACTGGCCTCAAGCAACTGAAGTCAATACTAGTCCCAGCAAAGCTGGTTTTTTATTCACTTTAAAATTTTGGTCATCTTGTTTGTCTGAAGAAGCTACTGTGTAAGCACTTTGCTGTAATTTGTACCTCCTGGAAGCCAACTGAGTGCTGCAGCTGCTTCATCCTCTCCTCACAGGCCTTCTCCAAGCCCTGCCAGGCAGTCACAAGCTCCTGGCACTTCTCACTTATTTTCTGAGCTGATGGATGCCGGCCTACAACCATTGTCTTTCCTTTATCCAGGACCCGCTGGATTTGCTGTTTGTGGGCATTCACCTCTGCCTGCAGTTCCTGGGAATGAGATAAAAGGAAAAACAGGAATAAAGGAAGGGTACGTCAAGACAAAGAAATTATGTGTGCTCCTAGTCCTAAGCAAAATTGCCAGCTGGTGACAGTGGGCAGAGTATAACCAGTGGACAAAACAACTGTCTCTGTTTCTACAACAGCTGCAGCCTCAGCCAGTGGTCCCAGCCCCACTTCTATAACACTCTGCTCTTGGTGCTGCCATTAAGGGAGGAGATATGAGTCTGTGAGGGTGCAGCAGACATCCCTTGACTTTCCTATGTGCTCAGCATACTCACAGAATTCCTCAGCCTGGTGCTCTGGCCTGGTTCTATCCCTTCCTCCTTACCATATACCTGCCCCTTCCCCTGCCCAGCAGCCAGAGGGGTTTGGGAGATGGAGCAGGACAAGGAATGAGACACAAAGCTGGGAGATGCTTAGAGTCCTGCTCCATAAAGCCTCTTCACTAGTCCTATAACTTGTCTCATGGAATTTGCAATCCAGGTGCTGCAAAATCCAGTGTTACCTGCGGTGCAGGGCAGCTCTGAGGTGCCCCTCTGGTTGCAGGGAGCTGCTACAAAGAATCAAACACTCCAGAAATCAAGTGTTAACTTGTCTTCAGAAATATATTGACTGTGGCTTGTTCAAACGATTTTACAAGCAGTACAGAACTAAAATAAACATTAAATGGCTGTTAAGTGCTCTCCTAGAGAATCTAGCATGCACATACCTCAAAACTGCATGTATAATGAAGCAGAAAGCATAGAACTAAAATAGTATGAGCATATAACATTCAAGGATTCAACCTCAAGAGAAAAAAAAATTGTTTTTTCCTATTTAGTGTGAGGTACACTAGCTTTTTATCCCCCTTTAATGAGAAGAGCTACAAAATTTCTCAGAATAATAATACCTCCCACAGGACTTTTCATGTTTGCTCTGAAAATCATTGCAATATTGCTGACTTGTCTCAATCCACTGGAAGCATTTTAGCTTGGCTAGTGCTGGAATTGGTGAATACTCATCGAAAGTGTGACAATACATTTTACTTGGAATGGCCTTCCTGAAGGGAAAGCACAACTGTGCAGGTGCTGGTTTGCAGGCTGAGGTGAAATGCAATGTACCAACATGCTATAATACACTCAATGAAATGAGTTACCTTGTGTTTTTGCAACAGGCTTTGAGCCACATCCAAGGACTTCCCACAGTTGGTAGAATGGGCAATAGGCAATCGCTCATTAATCCAGTTCAGTTCCATGTCATGATAATGGTAGAACTCATAGAGATCCACAGAAGCTTCCAGCAACTTACGCCTCTCATCAAGAGGTGCTTGCAAAGACTCAAACCTGGGGGTCATCCGTTAAATATATGTTAAAACAAAGCTTATCCTGATTCTGCTGAGGGAATTAGACTGTGATACCACTGTGAAGATTAGAAAACACTGGACGCTTCTTTGCAATTAAATTTCAACAGTTAGTGCTCGCTGCACATA
Source organism: Calidris pugnax (assembly GCF_001431845.1). Lineage (NCBI taxonomy): Eukaryota > Metazoa > Chordata > Aves > Charadriiformes > Scolopacidae > Calidris > Calidris pugnax. The sequence continues at coordinate 5,122,007 of NW_015090921.1, forward strand.
CAAGAATCCCTTCTCCAGAAATCTACTTTGGGCATGTAGACTTATACCATAACACTAAACGTCAGCAGAGGAACAGTGATTTACACTTTTGAAGTCCTAGGCTTGTCCTGTGATGTTTTAAGGAACTAGTCACTATTGAATGGTGGATTATTGCACCTCTTAGAAAGCAGTGGATAGCCCATGGGTAAGCAAAGGACTAGAGGAGGAGTGCAGCAGGCAACGAGCAAGGTCCAGTAATAAAGGCTGAGGTGGGTAAACATGCATCTGTGTAGGTGCAGATCAAAGTATAGTTGTGGTAGAACTGGGAGGAGAAATTGTTCCTGAATACAGGTTAAATCCAATCAGCTGAAAGGTATTTTCTAGAAGGTAGAACAAAAAATGCTATTTGAAACAAGGGATGGAGACAAAAAGAGAGTGACACCTCACCTGTTCAGATATTTCTGTGTTTCATCCAGAATCCTCTGAGAGTCAAAGTGATTGGTGGCCATTTTCCTTGCATGAGATACAATAGAGTTCATTTTCTCTGCCAGCTCACGTGTCTCATTTTCCAGCTGTCTGTGCTGCTTGAGTAGATCACGGCTGGAGCGCAAATCATGGCCTGTCTCAGATTCCTGAAGAACTTTCTCAATTTTCTCTATCTTCTTTTTGGCATCCTGCCAGGAAAAGATTACAGCACACTCGTACTGACCTTTCAACAGAACTTTCTTTCACTTAGCCCCCTCCCATGCCAGCTTCCTGAACACAACTTTTAAATCCATAAATCTTTAATTGGTAACTTGATGGCCAGGTATCTCCAAGAGGCATCTCCTGGGAATATTTAATTTTGCACATGATTTTGGAGTAGTCCTCTCCCTGAGACACCAAAGAACATCATCAAAAACAGTCTCTTTGAACTATCTTCAGTGACATAATACAAAACCATCAAACAATCTTCAAAGGCTTCAGATTGTAGCTACAACACAACAGCAGCAAGCAGTATTGTTTTCACAGCATTGACCCATGCAGAGGGTTTTGATTGTTTTCCAGGACAGGACAGCTACACTTATGCAGTGCTGAGCCCGAGTTCAACAGCTTTGTATCTCGGTGCTGTGCCAGCACCATTACCTGGCTGATAGCTTTGGAGTGAGCTTGGTCAGGGTTATATTGGATTTTCTCTCCTGAGACTTTAGACAAAATGGACACCTTAAAATACACTTTTACTTGCATGGTATTCTGTTCTTTTTTGTGGGGACCACGTGACAGAGGAACCAGGCTCCTAGGCAATTCCTCCCCTTTGCTCCCCACCACCCCCTGACCTGGAGCAGTTCCATGAGCTGTTCTTGCTGCCCAGCTTGTCTCAGCTTGTCACCTCGCTCTATCATCTTGCCATACAATTCCTTCCACTTCTTTTGAAGTTCTGACATCTTCTCCCGGATAGAAACTGCAGCATAATGGTTGTCTTGAATCAGCTGATTTCCTTTCTGGAGAAACACAGCACATCAGTTTTTTGAGTAGATCAGCATCTATGAAGTTTGGGACAAGATGGAAGACTTAGCTCCAAAACTGCCCTCACATTTATCAGTGTTGCAAAGTGCTCCTCATTAGCCATCATTTCCTTCTCAGCAGCCTCATGCCACTTCAGTTTGCGTAGAACATTTGTTGGATCACGATAGGATTCATCTGATGCAATCTTGTACTTCTCTTCCATCCAGATCAAAAGGTCAGCAGCATCACGATTAAACTCCTACAGAAACAAGCAGGATTAAATTGATTTGAGGTCTGTTTCTACATGGGTTTGCAGTACATCCTTCCTGTTAGGATCAAGTCCTTTTTTTTTTTTCTAACAGTTAGGAAATTTTATATATTTTCATACAAAAGTTATTCTACACAATTTGATATATTTTCATACAAAAGTTATTCTACACAATCAACAGTCTTAATTGAACAGGTATGATCTTGAACCATGGATGAGTTTTTAAGCCCTCTGAGTAATATCTCTTAGTCCCTTTTTACCACATTTACTAATCTGTTGCCTTTGAGGTATGATCTTGAACCGTGGATGAGTTTTTAAGCCCTCAGAGTAATATCTCTTAGTCCCTTTTTTACCACATTTACTAATCTGTTGCCTTTAATTGTCAGTGAAGGTTTGCATTTTCAATAGACAATTTTAACTATAAGTGGTCCAGTTCTCCAGTATAACTTTGTATCTCAGCACTGCAAGCTAAATTTGGTACCAAAATTATGGTTACTGTAAGTTATCTGTGCCAAAATATTAAGGCCCAGAACACAAATTTAGTACCAAAACTATGGTTACTGTAAGTATCTGTGCCAAAATATTAAGGCCCAGAACAATAATAAGTAATGAGTAGAATAAACTTATCCAGCAGAAGAAATATTCTGTTGATATTTTTTTATTCAATAACTCCATTTTTGCTTTGGTGTTTTGCTGTGGTTATGGCTTTGTAAGATTTATCAACAGTGCATCATCTGCTCCCTGGAAAGTGGAATTCTCTGTCTCACAGCCGAACAGGAAGTGAGCTGTAGTAGGAATGCTCACCAGTTTGAGATTTGTCCCATATTAAGACAAATGATAAAATTACTTCACGCATGCTTGACCAAATCCACAGTATCAGTCAGTTTACCTGCAGCTCTAGGGAATCCAACAACTTCTGTTTTCTCTTGGAATTGCTTTCTATCAGCCGCTCCCACCTTCGCCGGAGAGTAATCATTCTCTCTTCAATACTACCAAGAAAAACACAAGTCCAATGCAGTACTAGTCATTGGTTCCCCTTGGTTGTACTGCAGTATGACTATGATATAAATGGAATCTAGTTCAACACCTCTGTTAACAGGATGAAGGGATATATGACCCTGTCCCATGACCATTCTGGCCTCGTCTGGAAAGCAGCTATTGCTTCCTAGCTACTCTGGACTTTCCTTTTAAATGACCGTGTTACATTAGTGAATTGAAGTCGGGTATGTTTGACTAAAACACCCAGACTTTTCTCTTTCCCAAATATTCCACTTTAACTAATATTTTTCTTTGTGATGCAAGTGCAATGAGGCTCTGGTATGACCTTCTAATGGTAGTCGTGCTGGCAAGAAATCAGATTTTAATAACATTTTTATCTATTTGTGGAGGCAATTTTCAAGACATTATCATGGATTTAAATACATTTTTATCAATTTGTGGAGGCAATTTTCAAGACATTATCAGTTACGATCATAAGAACATAGTCTTTTGACCCAAGAGGTCGATTCTGACCCTATATTTCTAATTCTTGTTTGTGCAGAGGTCCCCTCACTAGATCATAGTGGCTCTAGCACAGTAAAGGAATTACAGATGATAGTTTAGCTTCAACAAAAACATGAAGGAGCTGCTCCTGATGAGTTATTTCCTTGTGAAGCCTTCCCTAACTTTTTAACAGCAAACATTAATTCAAATTTGTGATACTAATAAATGAAAGAAAATTCGTTTTATGTAGGCATTTAAGGAGTTTACATTAAAGAATTTTTAACACTATATGTAATTTATGATACAAGGCAAATTATTCTAGCATTCTGTCAAACGCCACTTGTAAGCTAAAGCATTTCACTTATTTGTCCTGAGAGCATAGGAAGTTCATATTTTTTTTAAAAAATTCCTTCACCCCTTTCTCTCCCCCCCATCCAGCAGATCACAACTTTGAGGTCAACTGAATCCTGGCTCAGAGAAAGTCTTTCATCTCACCCTGATTGCACTGGACCATTTATTAAAGCTAAATGAAAAAGGAAGGAGTTTGGACTCACACATGAGATGCAAAGTGTCTATTCTCTATTAGGTTCACTCCATTTTCATTAAGGGCTTCAATTCGTCTCTTCAGCACCATTAGCACTTGTTCAAATTGCTGATGTTGCTTTAGCAGGCTTCGAACAGCATCTACATGGTCCTGTATTTAAGAAAGAAAGTTTGATCAAGTTTTTTCTCGGACATATGTTGTTTCTGTAGCAATGAAAAAAATGTTGGACTTTATTTTCCCCCTTCTCTTTCAAACAGGAGATATAGTGCACGTTTTGCTTATGCCTAAGGATGTTCAGGGCTACAAACAAGCAGCAGGTGTTTAAGTTTGTATCATATCTGGTTCTTCTGTTTAATGTTTTCACTATGGTTCCAATTTCACCTTTTAAGAAAATACACATGCTGAATTTATGCCAGCACTCTGGCACATCTAGGTATGTGCAATACGAAAGGCTGTAACTAAGTAAAACTTTATATCACTTACATGGACAAAAAGTACTTAAGTTTCAGTTTCAGCTGAAAACCTAAAAGATGGTGGGATGCCACAACCTCCTCCTTCCCTGATCTTGTGAATACCATCTGCATTTTTTTTTTCCTTCATTTGATTTAATGGCCAATACTCAATGAAAAGAAAAAGCTTTATTTTTTTTTTAAACTCAAGTTTTTACTTTGCCAAAAAAATATATTAATTATGTTCAAGCCGAAACCTTTTTTCTTAATGATTAGCCACCAAACTAATGAGTCAATTTTATATAAACCATCTGACATGTACAAACAGCAACAAAACACAACTCTAGCAGTCTTTAAAACTTTGAGAGACAATGAGCTTTGTTCTCATTAAGATGAGTAAGAACTTAAGAACATTAATAAGAACCTGAAAGTCTAGTTTCCAAGTATTAAAATGCCATAACCACAAGAATGAGGAAACTGATCTAATTTAAAACTTTTTGCTACTCCCTGGATGGGGAGATGAAGTAGGAGAAAACAAAATCAGCTGCTGTACATACCCCAAGGTCATTTCCCCGGAGAAAGGCCTCATGGCCAGAGAGGGCTGCATTGATACGGTCTCCCTCCCTATTGAACTTCTGCAGTTCCAGGCCGTCCTGCAGCTTCTTCTGTCGCTGTTCCCACATTTTCTCCAGCAATTTGTTCTCCTCAGCAAGCCTCTCCATGGACTGGTGGACATCTGCGGTCCTGCCGTTACTGGGTTGTTCGTGGATTACTTTGCGGCCTAGCTCTTCCAGCTGCACAAATCTTACCAGAGTCAAAAAGAAAAGTGAGACCTCTCTGCATGAGGGAATATTAATTCTCTTTCATTACATCTCCTAGCTGTTTTGGCAGTGCCTAGACATTAACCTTCCCTCCCTCCCTTTCACTCTTTTTCTGCTAGCCATGGCTGTGCACTACAAAGTGCAGCTGGTTGTTTGCTCAGGGGTACATGCTGGAGGCAGTAGGTGAGATTTCCACATTTGGATTGAAAGCCCATATAAGCAGGCTTTCCCATTAAGGAGAGGAGGGCCAACTCAGTATCTGGAGCTTCATAATAGTGCAGAAGGATAACCAAAGATGATGGCAACTCAATGCATAAGGCCTCAGAAGGGAAGGAGTGGGGGAACTCAAAGTGCAGATGGTACTATCTGAGTGTCGGGTAGTTGTGGAATACTACTCCGAACATACAGCTCCTCCTTCCCCCTTCATCAGCCACTAGGATAAGTATGCAAAAAACTAACTCAATTTTGTGTTCTGCAGTCTCCTTTTTACACTCAGTTTTGAGAGTATTTGAATAAACTCTCGGCATCACTTTCATACACAATTTATATACATGATAGACATGTTTCATTTTTACAAAACTGTTGTCACACCACCCCACTCTGCCCACCCTGACAGAATCTCTCTACCTTTCTTTCTGAGACCTAATTTCTTTCAGCAGGTCCTGGTGTTCCTTCAGCAATTGCTCTGCAGAAGCAACATCTACACCCATTTCTTCACTGCTCAGTTTCTCCCGAATGCCTTCTGCCCACAACAGAAGCCTGCGGCTCTCTTGCAGGAAGGACTGTTGATTTTGTGCCCGCTGCAGAATGTCCTGCTTCTTTTGGGTCTCCAGCTTGAGCTTTGCCAGAAGCCTCTCCATGGTCTCCACCTGCTCAGTGATGGCCCTGCTCTCTGCAGGGTTGGTGTCCTTAATCCTACGAGAGGAAATAAAACACATTCAACTGGATGCACACTTCAGGCATTTAGAGCTTGAACCAGTAGTCTTTAAAAGGAATGTATTTGGATATTTACACTTCCATTAAAAAAGAAAGTCAGCTAATGCAACAAATGTTCGACGCCAGCAAGAAATATTGTTGTGCATGAAGTGTATTGCAGAAAGTGCAGCCCTGTGAAAGAGTCTGGTAACACTGTTGTGGTTCAATGATTCATTCCCACTGTGAATGTAAAGAAAACTTAAAGAAGTAAAAAACTTTAAATTCATATTTCAAATTCAAACTTCTGTGCATAATTCTTTGCTATCTTTCTTCCTTCATCCTTGCTTCACCTGATTACCCTTTTCAGGACCTAAATGATACCTAGTTCAAAATGTGGAAGTAACTCCCACTAGTAGAGATAATTTGTTAGAGCCACAAAGAATCCTGTGGTATTTATCCTCCTACAACAGTAAATTCTGGAAACAATCACTTCACTAATCACTCAGCCATACTCAAGAGAGATGAGCTCAATTCAGCAGTCAAGTCAGTTCTTCAGGTTGCTAGAAAGAGAAATTTCAAGACAAACTTCACAAGCTGCTCATTCTCTTTATACCCATAGTTTACAACATCATCTTAGAGAACTAGCAAAGAATATGGAAACAAAGAGTAGATTCCTTACGATTTTGCAACGCTCCTCAAGTATTCAATTTTCCTCTCTATCACCAGGACCTCTCTCTCAACTGTACACAGCTTGCGCTTGTCTGACTCCAGCCCAGCAGGAGAGTTCCCTGGTTCCAGATCGCCGAGTTGGACCATTTTGTCTTGCAGTAGTACTCCTATGCTCTGACAATCCTGAAGAAACGTCTTCACGTCAGCCACTCCAATCAGCTCAGAGCCCTTCTCCTCCTTCAGAGTTTCCATGCGTTCCCACCTTGGAAAGAGACAACCCCATTACTTGCATCTAGCCTCAGACACTACCCCAAAACTTGCCTTCATCTAGAGAGCAGATTCAATTTATAACCTTCATTATACATGAAATGTATCCTTTTTTCTATTCAGAAAAAGTCTTGTATAATGATTTGATCAGGACTTAAGTGGGCTGAGGGGGTGAACACTACCACTCCCCTACAATCTCAAAGCTCATCTATGGGCCATCTCAAGCAAGGGGACCTGCTCAGGTGACCAGAACACACTGGACATGATGCTAATAAACAACAATGGTCAAAATCAGGACCTGGCTGTGCCTCTCAGTTCCAGTTGGGTGGCATGGTGCCAGGACTACAAACATAACAGGTACTAAACATACTTGGTGAAGTAAAACAGGGTTTGATGATCCTTTCAGTATTTGTGAAGGACATCCTCACCCTAATGTTTAAGTAACGAACTGGGTGGCATGGTGCCAGGAGTACGAACACAACAGGTACTAAACATACTTGGTGAAGTCAAACAGAGTTTGATGATCCTTTCAGTATTTTCACTGAATTTCACTGAATTTCATACACACAGAACTCCTCTGAATCCATCACTGTCACCTGTGGGCGGATTCACGTTGTACTTCAACACACACAGAGATTGCTGCAGTTTAATATCTAAGTGTCAGGGGCCTAGAAGCACCCCTGGGTCCCAGAGACATGACACCAGGCTCAGGGCCAGCCTAGAGCCGGCACAGCTGAGGGCTGGCCCCTTCCCACTGGTGACAGTGGGGAACAGGCTGCCATACAGCTCCGAGGACTGGGACTCAGCTCTGGCCCCGGCTACCACCTCAGGCCCACCCTGCTCACCTCCCTGTGGGACTGAGGCCCCTCTACCCATGCCGGCCCGTCATCCCAAAGGGAGCAGCCCAGCCCTTCCTGCGTGCTGACAGTCTGGCCCAGGCCTCACACCAAAAATGGGCTTCCTGGCCCCGCCACAGCTGTGCCCCCTCACCACATAGTCAGGCCATGGGGACTACAGGTGCCCCCCTGCCTGCCTTGCTCCTGGCTGGGGCGGTGGGACAGGCCCCGGCTGCCAGGCCCAGACCAGGCCCCAGGGAGCACCCCTATTCCTTTGCCCCCTGTTTGGTGGTGACAGCTGCACCCAAATACAGCAAACCTCAGCCACAAGTGAAAACCTCAGCCACAAGCAAAAACTTCCCCTCAGGCCAACGCTGGGAGCTAAAAATCTATCAGACGGGTATACTTTCAGTGTAGGCTAGATTGGGCATGAAAGGTCAGTTGCCCCCATGAGACAATCCTCTGTTTAACCAGTAGCTCCTTTACCTGCTGTTGATCTCTTCCAGCCAAATCTGGATCTCAGAATATTTGCCGGGACTGATCTTTCCGTATTTAGCAGCTAAGTTTTCAATATCTCCCAGCTGGCCTTTGCCTGCAGCCAGTTCCGTTAAAAAGCTCTAAAATAGAAAATAACAAGAATGCAGAATTTGAGGTTTTTCCATTTTTATGGACATGATTCTCAATAATCCACTCATCCACTCATCTCCCACCTTCACAGGTATCCTCTCCATTTACCTGTCAGCTGACACCATGCCCACCTGTGCATGGAGTTCCCCCATAGCCCTCCTGAACCCCCTGGTGTGCACCCTGTGCCTACGCACATTATGTCCCACTCCACTGGGATTCAAGTGCACTGTAGGATTTTTTCATCATCTGGCATTTTTCTTCAAGTGGCATAAGATAAAACACAAAAAGAGTCCTTTCGTACCATGGTATTTGTGCAGACTACTACATCCACAGGAGAAGTTAAAGGGACATAATCACGTCGGCTTCAATAAGCCTGGCCTAGTTTACATGAAAGAAATACCTGATCTGTGCATGATTCCATAAGTTGAAATGAAGAAAAAGACTCTCAAAACTTAATTTCTCAACTTTACCTCTGCTCCCAAGGTCAATTTGATTTAAAAGGTGTCATTTGTGAGCATGGAAAAGGGTACCTGATATTTCTGCTGCATGACCTCCACGTTGTCTGCTTGAGGCTGAAGAGTCCGAAAAATATTCTCTTTGTCTTTCATCCATGACCGAAATTCTTCACAAGAGCTACAGAAGCGGTAATATCCAATCATCTCCTCCAGAGCCTTTTTTCTCTCCTGTAAAACAGATGAAGATTTAAGGATTGCTGTAATAACTCCTTGCTATTTGAAGTAAAGAAAAGATCCTTGGATTTAACTACAATACACAGGTGGTAGCTTAGTAGTTTTGCCAGACACAGCTGAAAGAGAACAGAGCTTGTTACCTTAAGATCACAATACTTCTTCCCAGAGCCACAGTGGTTTAAAAGCGTAAGAGAAGCAGTTGGAGAGTGCTCAGCCCCTGACAGGCAGCAAGGCCGCTGTGCTGCTTGGTGGTCCAGCGATAACGTCTGCCAGCTCCCTCAGCACTCGTGGGTGCAACCCATCAGGCCCCATGGACTTATGAATGTCCAGTTTGGCCAAGTGGTCCCGAACCTGGCCCTCCTCTACTAGAGGAAAAATTTCCTCTCTCCATACCATCCCCCTTGCCTCTAAGGCCACAGATTCATGAGGGGTAGTCCTAACAGTGAAGACTGAAGAAAAGAAGCCATTCAGCAACTCTGCTTTCTCCGTGTCTTCCACTACTAGGGTGCCCACCTCATCCATCAGTGGGCCCACATTATCCCTCACCTTTCTCTTGCTGTTAACATACTGAAAAAACCCCTTTTTGTTATTGTTAATATTGGTGGCCAAGCTGAGCTCCACTTGAGCCTTGGCCCTTCTAATTTTCCCCCTGCATATCCTCACCGCTTCATGGTATTTCTCCTTATCTGCCAGGCCCTTTTTCCAAAGATTATAAGCCTTCTTTTTGTTCCTGAGTTCCAGCCGAAGCTCTCTATTTAGCCAGGCTGGTCTTCTTCCCTTCCTGCTTGATTTTAGGGACTTGGGAATAGCTTTATCTTGCGCCTTTAAGAGTGCCTCCTTGAAGAATGACCAGCTTTCTTGGGCACCCTTGCCCTCGAGGACCATCTCCCAAGGGACACCCCCAATCATGCTCCTGAAGAGGCCAAAGTCTGCCCTTCGGAAGTCCAGGGTGGCAGTCCTGCTGGCCCCCCTCCTTGCTTCAGTGAGAATTGAAAATTTTATCATCTCATGATCACTTTGTCCAAGACGGCCTCCAACGTTTACATCCCCCACAAGACCTTCCGAGTTAACTATCAGCAGGTCCAGTAGGGCACTTTCCCTGGTCGGTTCCCTCACCAGCTGCGTTAGGAAGTTGTCTTCCACGCATTCCAAGAATCTCCAGGACTGTTGCCTCTCTGCTGTGTGAAGGACATCCTCACCCTAATGTTTAAGTAACGAAATTGCTGCAGTGCAGTACACACAGAACTCCTCTGAACCATCACTGTCACCTGTGAGCGGATTCATGTTGTACTTCAACACACTGCAGTTTAATATCTCAGTGTCAGGGGCCTAGAAGCACCCCTGGGTCCCAGAGACATGACACCAGGCTCAGGGCCAGCCTAGAGCCGGTGCGGCTGAGGGCTGGCCCCTTCCCACTGGTGACAGTTGGGGACAGGCTGCCATACAGCTCTGAGGACTGGGACTCTGCTCTGGCCCCGGCTACCACCTCAGGCCCACCCTGCTCACCTCCCTGTGGGACTGAGGCCCCTCTACCCATGCCGGCCCGTCATCCCAAAGGGAGCAGCCCAGCCCTTCCTGCGTCCTGACAGTCTGGCCCAGGCCTCACACCAAAAATGGGCTTCCTGGCCCCACCACAGCTGTGCCCCCTCACCACATAGTCAGGCCATGGGGACTACAGGTGCCCCCCTGCCTGCCTTGCTCCTGGCTGGGGCGGTGGGACAGGCCCCGGCTGCCAGGCCCAGACCAGGCCCCAGGGAGCACCCCTATTCCTTTGCCCCCTGTTTGGTGGTGACAGCTGCACCCAAATACAGCAAACCTCAGCCACAAGTGAAAACCTCAGCCACAAGCAAAAACTTCCCCTCAGGCCAACGCTGGGAGCTAAAAATCTATCAGACGGGTATACTTTCAGTGTAGGCTAGATTGGGCATGAAAGGTCAGTTGCCCCCATGAGACAATCCTCTGTTTAACCAGTAGCTCCTTTACCTGCTGTTGATCTCTTCCAGCCAAATCTGGATCTCAGAATATTTGCCGGGACTGATCTTTCCGTATTTAGCAGCTAAGTTTTCAATATCTCCCAGCTGGCCTTTGCCTGCAGCCAGTTCCGTTAAAAAGCTCTAAAATAGAAAATAACAAGAATGCAGAATTTGAGGTTTTTCCATTTTTATGGACATGATTCTCAATAATCCACTCATCCACTCATCTCCCACCTTCACAGGTATCCTCTCCATTTACCTGTCAGCTGACACCATGCCCACCTGTGCATGGAGTTCCCCCATAGCCCTCCTGAACCCCCTGGTGTGCACCCTGTGCCTACGCACATTATGTCCCACTCCACTGGGATTCAAGTGCACTGTAGGATTTTTTCATCATCTGGCATTTTTCTTCAAGTGGCATAAGATAAAACACAAAAAGAGTCCTTTCGTACCATGGTATTTGTGCAGACTACTACATCCACAGGAGAAGTTAAAGGGACATAATCACGTCGGCTTCAATAAGCCTGGCCTAGTTTACATGAAAGAAATACCTGATCTGTGCATGATTCCATAAGTTGAAATGAAGAAAAAGACTCTCAAAACTTAATTTCTCAACTTTACCTCTGCTCCCAAGGTCAATTTGATTTAAAAGGTGTCATTTGTGAGCATGGAAAAGGGTACCTGATATTTCTGCTGCATGACCTCCACGTTGTCTGCTTGAGGCTGAAGAGTCCGAAAAATATTCTCTTTGTCTTTCATCCATGACCGAAATTCTTCACAAGAGCTACAGAAGCGGTAATATCCAATCATCTCCTCCAGAGCCTTTTTTCTCTCCTGTAAAACAGATGAAGATTTAAGGATTGCTGTAATAACTCCTTGCTATTTGAAGTAAAGAAAAGATCCTTGGATTTAACTACAATACACAGGTGGTAGCTTAGTAGTTTTGCCAGACACAGCTGAAAGAGAACAGAGCTTGTTACCTTAAGATCACAATACTTCTTCCCAGAGCCACAGTGGTTTAAAAGCGTAAGAGAAGCAGTTGGAGAGTGCTCAGCCCCTGACAGGCAGCAAGGCCGCTGTGCTGCTTGCTGCTGCTGCCTGAAGATTTACCTCAGTAATCTCAGGAAAATGTAAAAGTCCCATACAACATATTTGTGTTGATCTTTAGGTCAGGATTGTGGCAGGTGGGAGTGAAAAGTAATAAATGGAGAATGCAGATTGCGGTTGTTTAGTTTTTCTGGTATCAGATAAAACAGCCCAAAGATTTAGGAGCTGCAGCAAGCAAACATTAGGGGAAAAAAATTTTAAAAAAAGGATTACACAAAAAATTCCACTCTCCATAAAGTAAAAAGAATAGAAGGTAAATGGGAATTTTGCCAACATAAGATGCATTGTGATACAAAACGTCAATTATAATCTCAAGCCTAGTACCACAGTACAGGATTGAAGCACATTATTAAACTGAAAAGCAGAAGTTGGCACAGCACTTTGCATTGCTTCACTGCTTTTGTGAACTGCAAGGCATTGGAGGGGATACTATACCTCAGCCATGCTCTGTAGATCTTCGTAAAGTGAATCTATTTCATCTTGGGTCTTCCAAATGTTCTCTGGAAGAAAATGGACATCTGGACTGGAGGTTCCAGGGAACGCAGCTTCAGATGCTGCCCAGGTTCGACTGAATTGTAGCTTATTTGTCTTTTGATTTAAGTCACCTAGGGCTTCTGTCTTCACCACCTGTTAAATGAAATTTAACAGAATCAATTTGGATCAAAATTTCACATAGAAAGAAAATCTGCACTTGCTAGTTCAAATCACAACATTCTGACTCTTTAAAAAAAATGTTTCCAGTATTTGAATCTATTTCCTTTTTTTTATTATTCTGAAAGAATGAACCAAATAACTGAAAAACTCCAGTTTTGTTTAAAGAAGCTTCATTTAGCTTATTTTAAAATATATTGACTATTTAAAAATTCTCATTTTGTGCCCACATCAAAGTTGGGTGGGATTTTTTTCCAGTTTTTAAAATTGCCAACAAACCAAGGGATTGACTATGCTCACAGTTCTATTTGTGGTGATGTTTTAGTACCTGAACATTTCCAGTTTCAAAGCCTGTGAGTGCCCTAGTGAATAAATGCTTTTATTTGCACATCGATACCATCTTGTTACATACTTTTTCATGTTTAATAACAAAGCAATAAACTTTTTTGTTCTAATAAAATTAATGTTGGAATGATGAGGTAAAGCAAAGACCAGAAGTGGTGCTCACAGCTCTCAAACTGGTTTGGCTGAACACTGAGTCATCACAGAAGTGTGAAAGGAGCAAGCTATGAAACGTGTCACTCATCTCCCCAAACTTCTATCATTGAATGAACTGATCTGAAGTCAAAAGTTCCCTTTCTAGTCAGTGACAAAGCGGGGCCATCTGCAGAGGTTGACTGCATCTTGTGTGCCTTAAACATCCATTCTGGGATTGTATGAATTGCTCCTGGAGCTGTATCATAGCTCATTATTGACAGACAGACATTCTATTGACAGACATTAGAATGCAGACATTCTAATTCTAGTTACAACATCAGAATACAGAAAGAAATTGAAAAGAAGTTTAGATTAAATGTCTACTTTTCCAAGCTGATTGAAATAATGTTCTGAGAATAAACGGCACAAAAGTATTTGTGAGGACTGGTAGAGGGAACTAATACAGATGAGAACACTATCACAGAACACTAACTAGGTGGGCTACAAGTGGCCAATGAACTTCTTTGTCATATAAAAATTTGCCTTAATTCTAACTAAAAATATCTTGTGAATTAAAGAAGTGCTCCTGTTTAGGCAATTTGGAAAATTCTACTATGACAAAATCAAAATATCTTACATAATTAAAAGCCCATCTCATTCATGTTCTTCAACAAAATGTGACACAACCCCTCATGTACTTACTGCAGCTGGAGCTTGCTCTGCTGCAATGTTGGCCTGCTCTTTCAGGCGTCTCATCTCAGAGGAGTAGGCTGCAATCTCCTTCTCCAGGCGCAAGTGACGATGTAGCAGTGCTTCGGTGCTCGACTCATCTTTGCCGTAGTCCTTGCTGGCCAGAAGGGGCTGCCTTTCTCGCAACCATGAGTTTGCTTCATCAACGTCGGCAAAGTACTGAAAGAACACAGGGAAAAAAACACTTGGTTTCATCCTGAAAGTATCATATCCAGCTCCTTCCTTTGAAAATAATGAATGAGGCAGAAACACCATTAGGTTTGTAGCTATAAGGTTATTACAGGTGTGGTGAAAGCTATGAATAAGGTAGCTCTAAACCCATGATGCATTTCATGATCACATCAAGCACAGATAATTCACAGAATCACAGTGAGTAAATAGATTCTATAATTCTTTAAAAACTCCTAACTCACTCAAACTTTATGGTACTTGATAGCATTGGTAAAAGGAACCCACAATGTACAATGTTAGTAGGCACCATGTAGTTCCAACAGGCATCTCCTTCTAAGGAATAGTCCAACAACAATGAACTCAATCTACTACAAAAGTTTTCTTCTGTTTTCCAGGATTTGCAGTTTGCCTGGCTGTGGTTGTAAAAAAGCTGAACAAGATTTTGAGATGTAGAATAGAGGTAAAACAGAAAAAAAGAAAACTCATAGTAGTGAAGGAAAAAAGGAAGAACAGCTGAATCATAATGGTGTTGAACTTACTAGACAAAAGAGAAAATTTAGACTTTGTCAAGAACAAAGCTGTGAAGTCTTGTTAAAGTGTCTCATGGGAACAACAGACTGAGGAAAAAACTTGGAAAATAGAAAAAAAGAAAACTCATAGTAGTGAAGGAAAAAAGGAAGAACAGCTGAATCATAATGGTGTTGAACTTACTAGACAAAAGAGAAAATTTAGACTTTGTCAAGAACAAAGCTGTGAAGTCTTGCTAAAGTGTCTCATGGGAACAACAGACTGAGGAAAAAACTTGGGGAAGGGATAATGCCTGAGATAACATTGTGTGATTTGTGAATGCTGCTTTTATAAGAGTTCTTTATTTGTAGATAGGTGAATGTTTGTTGGTGTAGAAGTGTAGATCAGAATGGCAGAGTCAAATGTTTCCCAGGGCTTGGGAAGTTCATGGAACCGAACTGAACCACACCTGTGCCCCCCAAGCCACACACCACAGCAGAGCCCCGCTTACCTGTTTGATGAGGGCTGCTGCCTGCAGACGGCTTTTGCGATCAGCCAGCTCATCTTGGAGCTGCTGCCACAACTTCTGGAGGTTGTCTGTCTGTTTCAGAATGTCCTCTTGGCGCATAGGGTTCTTCTGGCTCAGCTCCAAGCCCCTCCTCATCACATCGGCACATATGGCCCTGTGAGAGTTGCACTCTGCTTCAAGAGCCTAGCAGAAGGACAGGAGACATGTCAGCACAACTCAGTCCCCACCAGCTGAGGGCAAAGAGGGGGTCCTGTTCTCCACTACTGTAATACATATGTTTTTAAGAGCCCTGTGTCTTATCAACGCCTATGACTTTTCCCTGAGCCCTGACTTGATTGTCCCTTGGCTCCCCACACACAAGATTCTGTCCTGCTTATTGACTTTGACGTGAAGCTTGTTACTCAGTCTTCTCTGAAGTAGATACTCGTTTGTTATCCACCAATTCAGCTGTCTTATGCCTTCCAGAAGGCAACAAATAAGCAAACAGATGCACACAAATGTATCCATCTGTGCCCCCCATGCCACACACCACAGCAGAGCCCTGCTTACCTGTTTGATGAGAGCTGCTGCCTGCAGACGGCTTTTGCGATCAGCCAGCTCATCTTGGAGCTGCTGCCACAACTTCTGGAGGTTGTCTGTCTGTTTCAGAATGTCCTCTTGGCGCATAGGGTTCTTCTGGCTCAGCTCCAAGCCCCTCCTCATCACATCGGCACATATGGCCCTGTGAGAGTTGCACTCTGCTTCAAGAGCCTAGCAGAAGGACAGGAGACATGTCAGCACAACTCAGTCCCCACCAGCTGAGGGCAAAGAGGGGGTCCTGTTCTCCACTACTGTAATACATATGTTTTTAAGAGCCCTGTGTCTTATCAACGCCTATGACTTTTCCCTGAGCCCTGACTTGATTGTCCCTTGGCTCCCCACACACAAGATTCTGTCCTGCTTATTGACTTTGACGTGAAGCTTGTTACTCAGTCTTCTCTGAAGTAGATACTCGTTTGTTATCCACCAATTCAGCTGTCTTATGCCTTCCAGAAGGCAACAAATAAGCAAACAGATGCACACAAATGTATATTAAAATTACAGAAGAGGCTCCTGTTTCACTTCTGTCATGCAAGTTCTCAAGTCCACAGGTCTCTTCACTTGTTTACAGTGATTCTTTGCCATAAGAAGGCAGTAGCTCATACAGCTAAACTTTTGATATTAGCCCACAACAAGCTCTTAGGGAAAGTGGTAACAAATTTGTAAGCTCACACAATGTTATCCATCCTGCCTGCTTATATCTGTCTTCTTTTCACCATCTCTTTCTTTCCTCATATCTCTCTCGGCCAGAAAAGGTGAGTGGAAAAAAAAAAGCTAGCAACCTTCTTTTCCTCCTACCCAAAGTGAGCTTACATGGAGCCCAATGTCTTCACTAGGAGCTGCACTTCTAGTCCAGTATGAAGCATATTCCTTCTCTACTCTTTCCTTCCCTTCTTGGGGAAAAATCCCTACCCTATAAATTTTTTTAAAATTCCAAACAGTGGTCAGGACACTTGAGATAAGAGTGGTTTGACGGCTTTCCTGTAAGTGCTGCACTGACTGAACTGAACAACATAAATGTTCTAAAATCTTGCTATAATACAAAGACAAGGCACCACCATCAAAGTAAGATACCTTGTGCTTCTGAATGGAGGCTGTAATCTGACTGACATCTTTCCCTAATGTTGTTGTTCTTGCTAGCTTCCATTTCTCAGAGATCCACGATTCTTCTTCTTTGCAGTCACGGAAGAATTCAAAAAGCTTCAAAGCCTCTTCTAGCTGGGATTTTCTGAAACAAAGAAGCAAACAGTATCTCTCAATCAGAATTAGGATCCCATGGAGACAATGGTAGCATAATCAAAGAAGAATTTAGAAAATCAAAAATTTGAATTCCTTAATTTAACTTCACTTTGTCATAGGTTAATCTATTCATGGAAGAAGACAAGGGAAACAAAATTACATTTTTCTCTTCCTCTAGGAAAGGAGGAGACAACCACATGCTATTCAGACTTCACATAGAGCAAGCCATAATAAATGCTGAGAATGAAGCTATTTTTCATCTATGAAAACGAGTGATCTCTTTCAGTCAACTGCAATCAAAACACTCCAGTTGTTGTGTTACATATTTATAAATGGAGAAATGAAATATTTCAAATGCTGGGAAGCTGTGTCTTTTGATTAAGGGAGTGATTGGCCATTCTAATCAGGAAAAACAGAGCCATGAGTATAGCCCTACCGTGACTTGCTCAGAGCTGTGAGGTTCTGATACAGCTGACGGAGCATTTGAACTTTCGCATAAAGCACTTCTGGTTTAGCTGTGCTGTCCTTGCCGATTTCTGCTGTCTTCTGGGTGATGTGTGTCAGTCTATCACCATAGGAAGAGATCTGCGAGTCAACCAAGTTGTGCTTCTGCAGCAAATCTACTACTTCCAGGAGCTGCTTCCCACAGTCCTGAGAACTCACTAGCCCCTGCAAAGTGAGAAACAGAAGGCATTGGCAGAGAATCCATCCAGGGGCTCAGTTCAAAGAAATCAGCTGAAAGGTTCCTGTTGACTCTCCAAGCTTCTAAATGTGAAAGAGTGATGTCAGCTAGGTAAAGTTGAAATCTTTCTGATTACAGGAGTCATATTTTTCTTTCAATTTCAACAAGCTGATGGCAGCAATCCAGAGTTTCTATCTACTGCAGTGCAGGTAATAGTCTCTTCAAATAAGCATCTGTTTGCACACCTAAGTTATTTGTACTGATTAAGCACTCAAGGTCTCAGAATTCATGGATGCAAGGAATCTATAGGCAGATTGATTCGCAGTCTGTATTTGCAGAATTCTACAATATCACATTTTATGGTATGTTTTGACCGCAATGTTTTTTTGTTTGAGGAATTTAATTGCCTTTGCTATCTAAATAATGAGAAGAAGTACTTCATACTATTTAATTGGTGGCTGATGAAGGTACCAAGTGCTTAAAAGTCTGTCCTCTTTCTAGTTGTTGGATACAACTATCAATCCCATTGTAGGAAGTTATCTTTCCTTACCAGTCTTCTCCCATATCCTCAGGCTGTCATGGTTCCAACATTATTACCATTAAGTGTTCTTTGCTTACTATCACTAAGACAGGAAGATTAACAAGTTCCAGACAGCTCTTATCTTTAATTTGAAATTCACAACTTCATACAGCATGTTGATGCTTTCAACTCAGGTACAAGGCAACCTGTAGTTGCAAGGCCTTTAAATAAGACAAGGCAAGACTGAAGGATGTATATATACTTCCTGCCATTACAAAATGAATATTGAACTAGTTATTTCCTATGCTAAAGAGAAAATATGGGCTCTGACACTCTGTTAACACTTGGAAATTCTTGATAAAAGGAATCGCTGTGCATTTACACCGGAACTTTTCTCTCTCACAAGTTTAAATACCTGAAAGCCAGACATATGCCTGAGCTAGACCCCACCTGACTGGAGGTACTTTCAGAAGGTAATTCAGAAGAATTACTTGGAATGGGAACAGGAGGCTGCTTTATTCCATGTTTGCTTTTACACTTCTAAATTTAGGTGAGATTATTTCTCATCTTTATTTTACTACATAACTTGAACCTGTTGTGCACTCCCTGTAATACTGTATCTGACTAGGGAGAGCCCCTGTAGCAAAGCCAATTTTTTCTCATGTATTTACCTTCAATGATGAACTGAAATGCACAGTTTGGCATTTAAGTAAAAAGGGTGTATTTTTTCTAAGCTGATAGACTTATTTTCTGCTGGCACCAGGCACTCCCAGGAACATAGGGGCTTTTTTAGGGAGGTACACTGGTAGCAGTGCAAGCTGTGTGCTGGTGGAGAGAGCTCAGTACCTGCAGCTCTTTCAGCTCCTCGATAATGGCATCAGTGTCCCTCAGGAGGCCCAGAATTTCCTGCATTACACCCAGAGAGTGTTGTCGTCTCTGCAGCTGTTCCAGAAGATCCTGCCATTGCTTTGAAATGCTGTTTTGCCTACAAAGGAAGAGCAAAAAATTACTAATTTGGACTAAAGACTTTGGGCAGCACTGGGAGATTCTCAGCGCTTGCAGCTTTAGAAAAGCTGAGTGAACACACACAACTCCTGCCACTCGTGCAAGAAGACAGATCACAATCAGAAAACAGGCCAAAGCAATCTTGTTACCTAATTAGTGTGATCATGGTGAGGAATTTTGGCTAGCACATCAACTGTCATTCACTTTTCTAATTTAGCCTTGTTTTTTATGGATCCTCATACCTGACATCCCATATTGCTTTCATTTGATACAATGGAAAGGCTTGGACAAAAAGAAGTTGTCTTTAAATGTCTGGTTAAAGTAAAAAGTTAATGCAAACCATACTGAGTCACAATCTGATCTCATAAAGAGTTTATTTGGAAAAAAAGAAGTTGTCTTTAAATGGCTGGTTAAAGTAAAAAGTTAATCCAAACCATACTATGAGTCACAATCTGATCTCATAAAGAGTTTAGTTTACTCTTTCATAACTGTTTTTCTTAGTTTTCTCACAGGTTTCTGATTTTATTTGAACTTAGAAAAGCATTGAAATACCACAAGAGAAATTATTTGTACAGCATTCTTAGCCATTCCGAAATCAGGCTATATTGATCAGAGAAGTCATAACTTCTCAAGATTTGCTCCAAAACTGGAGTCAACCTGAGAAGACTTTGTGCCTTAACTAACCTGTATCTCCCCAAACTACACACTGAAAAAAAAAAAAAGTGTTGACTTGGAAAAAAATATATCCCTCTAAGCACTTCTGATGGAAGATAGGACTTTTGGCAGAACAAGAATTTTTATATGTAATGAACTTAAAACTATTTTTCACCAGAAATCAGTCTGAGGGGTTGATCATTCAAGAAAATGATTAAAATATTAAAGAAGGTAAAGCACTTGTCTCATCTGCTGAAACTGTTCACAGTAGAATAAATTCCTGCCAATTCTGCTCAAGAGGAACAGAGCTACAATTCATAGCTACAATGAAGCACTTGTCTCATCTGCTGAAACTCTTCACAGGTAGAATAAATTCCTGCCAGTTCTGCTCATGAGGAACAGAGCTACAATTCATAGCTACAATTCATTTTCTTCCACCACACCACAGCATTTTAATTAATTTCAACCTCCACCACTACACAGTCTCATGATCGTCACTCACTTCTTCACAATTTGGTCTTTGCCATGATAGTTCTCCCGGCTGATGACCGTGGCCATTTCATCCAAAGCTGTGAAGCGTTCCCTCCTGGGGAGTACATCTGCTACGATGGCTTCCAGCTTCTTACTGGCAGCCTCCATCCTGTCTACACTTTCTGGCCAGAAGTCCTGCTTCCCAATCACTTTCCTCATGTCTTCCAAGTAGGACTCACGCAGGGCTGCCTTCTTCAGGAACCTCTGGGCTAGCTGTTCCAGCCTTTCTAGCCTCAGCATCTCCTTCTGCAGTGCTTTTCCCCGGTTGTGTTCTGCCTTTTCCAGGATAATCCAGTGCTTTTCCACATCCTGCAGTGTCCTCCCCTCTGGGGGCAAGTATGGCCGTTGGTTGTTGGCTCTCTGCTTGGTCCTAATGTTGAAGAGATGAGCTTCAATCATGCCCTTCTCCTGATATTTGGGAGGTTTCTCCACAGTGCGGAAGGTCTTGAAGTTGGCCATCAGCAGCCACATTTCCTGAAGAGAGTTAGGGAAACGACGATCATCCAGTTCTGTCACCTTCTGTTTAATCCATTTCAGCAGGTCAGAGACCATCTGCTCATATAGAAGCTTCAAGTCATCTATCTCCTTCAGGAAGAACACGATCTGTGATGGGAATATGAAGTTTTAAGCCACATAAGAAGCAGATTGAAGCAAGGTGGGTGAACAAAAAGCAGCATCTTCATAAACCAAGCTTAGGATTCAAATAGTGGAATATGTCACGTGAACAAGTGTCAGGAAAATAGTTTTAAACAACCACGTTGCCACAGCCATCACATTTTAATACCCATGTGGTGGTAGCTATCACATCTGAGGGCAGGTGAAATCCTAGAATAACATTCCATAGGTCACAGATAAATAACTATTGTTTAATGTCTCAATTAGTCTTTTTTTATTTAAGAAAAGGTTCATTTTTGAATAAACAGCATGCATGTGGAGACTGACAGCCATTCCTATGTGGGCTGACTAGAAAGCAAGAATCCCAAACTGAGGATTCAGACTTTTTGTTTCACAATGAAAAAAAACCCAACAGATTCATTTTTTCCGTTCTCATTCCTAAAACCTAAACAGTTTTATCCCATTTAATATGCAATTACACTCTCTTAGCTTCACCACCTTAGGCTGTAGAAGACCATCAGATAAGATCCTGGTTCTCTCACATGCCCACAGCAGACTGTGATAAAACAGCCCTTCCTCAACCTCTTCTCTTGGAGCTGTTTCTCTTTATATAAATTATTAGAGAATGTTTTATAGCCAAAGAGGGGTTTGGAAGGACGTTAACTCTGATTTAATACTAATTTTCTAAGCCCAGGTCATTTATCTGTTTTATTTGTGGTCTGACCTACTTTTAGTTCAAGTTCAGGTACACACTGGAGAAAGCACATAAAATGAAATCCAAAATGAAATGAAAAGTGGCAGAATTAAATAATTCTCTTTCCATTTCACATTTTTTTCCATCTTTGTCTTTTTACTTTATATTTTATTTTTTCCTTGACCTCCTGCAGACATTACCTTTAATACTGAACAATATTGTCTGCCTCTACCATTCCCCTGAGCCCACCTGCTCCAAACAGGCAGATTAGTAAGGGAGATGGCACTGAGCAAAAACCCAGTCCCTGCAGGTGGTAATCTGCTCTCACCTACCAGAACGCGCGTGTGGCAATGAATAAGTGTCACAGCGCTGGAAGAGGAGTAAAACAGCACCAACCTTTAGTGCAGGAAAAGCAGCCCGTGACATCAGGGCTCCCTTCTGTATTTTCTGCCATCGTACCCAGTTCTCGCTGAAAGATCCTAGCAAATGCATGGTCACCTCCCATGGGAGGGGGAAAGGAGATTTACCTCCCCGGGTTGATTCTCTCTGCCATCCTGGTCACACACTTAGTCTGAACTCAAAGGCTTCCTTGACACATTCAGGCTTCCCTCCCCAATCCTATTAGTAAGTTCAGAGCTGCCTATTTGAGGGGACTAAGGACATGAAGAGATTAACAACTGTTTAGTTCTCCTTCTGAATATTTGTGCATGTCAGAAATGCAGGAAGCCAGGAATGGAATATTAGAGACAGGCTAAAAATTGGGAAGGAGGTAAAAAGAGAAAAAGAAGCAGGTAAGTGGAAAGTGAGAGAGAAAAGAAAGAATAAATATTCCTGTACGAAACAGAAAAAACAGTGGAGCACAAGAACTGAAAAAGTACAAAGTAAGAAATACTCTATTTTTTTCCTTAATATGAAAGTTACAGCCTATTTGATACTCAGAGTTCCTCTAGTACACGCTTGGTGACTCAAGGACTATTTCAGGTTTATCAGAAGAAAAGTAATGCCTCCTGGCCAAAATCCAAAGACTCACATGTAGATGAGTCAAATCCTACTGCCCACTCTCCTCACTGATGTCCAATCTTTGTTTGACTGAATTCCAAGTCTTGCTCTCATCTAACGCTTCTCTTCAGAGAACATCGCTGCTACTGATACATGTTTTGGCATCATCTTTTTTCTTGTTGCAGACCACTTCGTTAGCTGAGGACACCCTGCTTTGCAAAAGCTTTTTGCCTTGTCACCACCAGGGAAGTCTTAGTCTGGATTTTTGATCATATGTGAGACAAAAAGTATGTGGAACCCAAAAAAAGAATTTTTTTTAGCTTTTCTCTAGGAGTGTTTCCCCTTCTTTTGCCCTCCCTCATTTTTCATGTCTTTTTCTTGTTTGGTTGGTTGGGGTGTTTTTTTTTTCATTTTGCATTTTCTATCTGACTAAGGAGCTAAAAAGAAAGGTGAGGATTTTCACAGGAAATGAAAATCCAAAGTAGTCTCATAGAATAAGGCATCATCTTTCCTATTAAATTAAAAACCTGTTGACTAGGTCTGCTTTTGCCTAGCAGTAATCCTCCCAAGATTTAATGCCTAAAGCTGCCTTGGAACCACATCAGTTCTCAAACAGGAGCTGTGAGGTCAAAAAGGGATTCATTTTCAGTGAGGTAAATGCAATGCCCTTTAAAGATCAGGGAGTCTACAGACACTTCTCAAGATTCAAATGGCTGTGCCGCTTAATTCAGGTCAAG
Organism: Calidris pugnax; assembly: GCF_001431845.1. Taxonomy (NCBI): domain Eukaryota; kingdom Metazoa; phylum Chordata; class Aves; order Charadriiformes; family Scolopacidae; genus Calidris; species Calidris pugnax. The sequence goes on from NW_015090921.1 coordinate 5,145,458, forward strand.
TGATCCTGAAGCTGAGCTTGCACAAAAAAACCCCAATTTCAAACATAAATTTAGTTTTATGTGTTTAACTTTTAACTTCTGAAGACAGAAATGCACTTACTTTGGCAAGTCGCTTTTGTATTGTCTGTCCTTGTTTCAGTCTGGAGAAGTAGTGGTAATAGAGTGAAACATAAGTCATGATGGATCTCTCATCTGGGTAGGGTACGGCCACATCCTCTGCATCAAGCAGTTTACTGATTCCTAGCTCTTTCTCAGCAACATTGAAGGCATTATTCAGGTTTTTGATGGGCTGGTCCTGCCGTAGTGAGCTATAGTGGATAAGATCAGGCCTGGAAAAGGAGAACAGGGCGTGGAAGGGAAAAAAGATTTATGTTTGTCATATGTTCTTTCAGATTATAAACCATAAACTGTTTATTAGACAAAGGAATGTGACATTAACACTGAAATTACTCTGTCTGACCCTGAGCTTCATTCAAGAGCGTCACTGCTTGCCTATGTAACAGGAAGAAAACTGTCCCTTATTAAACTGAAGTACCACTCCCAGCAAATCTCTGCCCTTCACTTATTTCTCTTCACAGATGGGTGAAATCCACAGCCCACTGGAGAAGCAATTCTGAAAAGGGAGGTGACTTCCAGCTGGGGAAGTTACAGGATCCCACCATGATATCCTGGCAGAAGATGTAGTAGAACTGTTAATGGGAAGAAACGTTCAAGGTTCTCCCAGGTGGTTTTTCTCTCCTGCCTTTGGCAGTTCGCTTCACACTTTTTCAAAGGGACAGAGAAGGGATCATAACAGAGACTGAGAGGTTGCTTACTCTGTTACAATTAAACGAGAAGCTATACAATAAAACCAGTCTTTAAAATGATAACTTTTGAAAAAGAGCAATGGGAACATGACTGAGGGGCTGAGACCAAATAATGGGCAGCGTTGCTCAGATGCGTGATAGACCCTTGGAAATTTTACTTGAGGCCCAACAAAGGGAATCACCAAGCAGGAGCTTTTGGTCCTTTCTTCCTCAGAGAGAGAATACCCATTTAAGAAAAGAGAGTCTTCAGTGAGACGGGGCAAAGAGAGAATTTGATAATTTCTTGACAAATACTTTAATTCAGACCCTGGAACAACTTGTGCTGGAGCTAAAAACAGCAATGAGCAACTCCTCCTGAACCAACCCATCAGATCATACCTGTGAGCATGTATGAGCGCATTGAAGGCCAGTCCATCACTCCAGCTTTTGGAGAAGTCCTTTACATTCACATTGGAGTAGCTGGCAGTTTTATGCTGACACCAAAGTAGTAAGGCTTCATTGGCAAGCAGACCATCAGCTTTGCCTCCAAATTCTTCCTGTGAAGAGAGCAGGAAAAGAAAAATCAGTGTGAGCAATATATGAAAGTAGCATCAGTGGATTTATCTTATGTTTCCAATGTTCACTTTCTATTACTTGTGTTCTAGTCACAAATCCCTTCAAATTCATAACCTGAAGACTGTATCTGCCATGAAGGTAAAATGATTTAACATGAAAGTAGAAGTTTTTCTGTTAAAGTAAAAGTGAAATGAATGAACTCAGAAATTATAACATGAAATGAAGGTGTTAAAAAGTTTTTAAATGTTTCTCTTCTGCAAAGTTTGTAGAAATTAAGTGGAAAGCAAAGCCCAGTTTATTTGTTTTCTTAGCTGTGAACAAGAACTCAGAAACAAAATATAATGTATCCAGGTCTAATATTAGAAATTATTAACTTTGATTTCATAATACCTTCAAGGATCTTACCTTTCATGTACTTAAAGTACATGTTTAATAATCTAAACAAAAATACTTTTCTTCAGAGAAAAAGCAAAGGAGCAGCATGCAGTTCAGATCTAGAGAGAGAACCGTCATGAGAGAAATCTTCTGGAGTCAAAAGCCAGTAAAAAGTTTGTGGAAAAGATGAACATGAATATTCTATCTATCTCCAAGTTACTGTTTTCTATCTCTGAGAAACTAAAAGATTGATTCAATCGCTGGTTTTAGAAATTCAGAAATTGCTGGCTGAGTACCCGGGTAATATTATAGGATCTGCATGATACAAAGGGGCAGGAAACATCATCAAAATGGTCCTTGTCTGCCTGAAACTCTACAGAGTATCTGAAATACTCTAATCAGTCAAAAAGACAAAGATGCTGTTTTACCTTATCAAGTTTGATAGATGAAATCTGGAAACGAAGTATAATGATCCAGATAAGTCCCAGGATTAAGGTTCTGTCACCATCTACGATATTCTCAGGACCAATCACTTTTACTTGTACCTGCTAATAAATCAATATCCATTCAGCATAAAAGTTCTCATGTCCAGTTCTCTGAAGGAGATATCTGTGTAACAAGCTATTATTGAAGAAGGTGTTCAGGCTGTTTTCTTAAGGAAACAAGTTTTATGTGATCTCTTCATTTGTCTATATACCTACAAGTTCCTATGTTCACACCCTATGTTCATGTCCACCAAGGATGAGTTTCAGCAAAAGCCCGGCAAAGGGATGGTGGTCTCAAAGATTTAAAGTTCCTCTAAGGGTTTTGAAAACTGGTGGTTAAGGAGAGGAAAGCAACACTATTCAACAGTCCTTTCCTCCAAAGGAGCGGTGGCAGGACAAGCTCAAAGACCATCTCCTCTGGCTGGTCTCCAGCCAGCTAGTCGGCATATAGCTCCTCGGCACACCAAACAGTACAAACATCCTACTAGAGAAACCATGGCTGCCTTCTCTCTTAATACTCAAACAGCAAGCAGGATTTTTGTTTATGCCAAGAAGGTGATATCTCTTCAAGAAGTCTGAGCATGCTATGCTGGCTCCTGCTGTCTGCATGATCCCCTCTCTGGAGGGTGGACTCACATGAGAAGCGATGGTTGGCTGGTCCAGCTGGCAGAGCCTGGGTGTGCACTTAACACTGGGCCTTACGTGGTCTGGACCCTTAGCAGGCATCTGTCAGCCAGAGCCACATGCTCTATTGCATCTGTTTTGTAATTAGCAAATATCCAGACATGATATACTTTCCCACATCTACTGCTATGAAACCCCTCTGCTCCTTTCGAATTCATAGCACAGAGTTTTGTATGACAATTCTCTAGAGAGGTCTACAACAAATTTATTGCTCAGAAAAGAAAATAAATGTCATAGTGACTCCCTGAAATGAGGATGCACAATTGGAATAAATAAACCCACTGCAATGGCTTGCTGAAACTGTTAGAATCAGAGCTCTAAAAATCTCCATTTTTATAGCAGGTAGCTTCACCTTTGCCTAATAAGGTTTGCTTTCCCCCAACATCTACACAAACATAACATCTAGAAAGACACACCTAAATGAAAGTGTACTGTATTTCTGTGTCTTGTTTGGGGGGAACATTAGCTGTTTGTAAGTCATGTTACTCAAATAACAAAGAAATTCAAATCTGATTGTTCTCTTTTCCCTTACTAAAGGGAAGACTATCTTACTGTGTATTAGAGGGGGAAATCATAATGAACATAATACTAAAATTAGTTAGTAACATACATAAGCTGTTTTGACCTCTAGTATCAATATTAACTTACCTTGGATTTCAGAAATGAGATGGCTTTGCTGTTGTTCTCTAGAAAATGCACTCTCATCTTTCCCCGGTTTGGTTTGGGCAAAGCTTCTCCAGAGAGAAGCTCAAGGAGTCGCATGAGAGAGATGCCATCCTTCAAGTCGGTGTAAATATTGTCTATCTCAATCTTTACCTGTGAAGACCAGTCACACAATACAGACTCTGGCTGAATGCTCTTTCACTGAGAATTCTGTATGTCAGTGAATATACGTGAAAAGTGATGAATCTTAATTCACAAAAAATGCATTTGCAGGAGGACTGATGTTATTTATGAAAGTAGGCTGATGTCAAAAAAAAAAAAAAGCAACCACAAAACACAACTGACAAATAAAGAAAAATACAGGAGATTTTGAAAACATATAAAAGAATTCAGCATTTTCAAAATCAAACATTTTGAAAGTGCTGACATTTTTTAGTTCAATTCAAATGAATCTTTTCAACTTTTTGTTCTGAGCAATGCATTTCATTTAAAAATTGAGCCGACAGTCCCATTCAATGACTCAGTTTTTCCACCATAGTCTCAACAAAGTCTGTTACATCCTGCTTAGACCTGCGCCACCACCCAAAGTCTCCATATTTTTAGCCAGCATCTCACACTAAGCGAAAGATTAAGATCTTTTAAAAAAACGTATTTAATTTCTGCCAGTAGTGAGGTCACCCAGTGCTTAGGTGATACAATATGACACAGTGTGTACTCTGACCTAACAAGAACTTGCTTGTGGGCGTTTCCGTTTGGCCTTATGCCACTAGCCATCAAGAAGTGACATTAAAACCATACCACACACCCATCCAACAATAATTTACTGTGATTTTGAAATCATGGTAAATAACTTTTTGTCTTCAGAACAAAAAAGTAATTCTGAATGCAAGTAGTAGCTTTTTTAATTCAGAGAATAGTTATATCGGGGGGGGGGGGGGAACAGGCACTTTTTCATTCCTCATCAATTATTAATCAGTTTAACAGTTTCTCCAGAGAAAGAAGAAAGCACTGAAAGTGCAAAGAGAGTCTTTAAGCCTGTACTGTGTGTGGAACAAGAATTTACAACTTTCTCTGACTGATTATCCCCATGAAAAACTCCCTGTTGAGTTGCCAACTTTTTGCATATTAAATAAACTTAAAATTCTGCCTATGTTATTTTACCATAAAAAAAAGTTAAAGCCCTTATATTCTGTGACACTTCTCTAAATGAAGAATAGTTCCATTTAAATTTGTAAAGAGACAGTCTTCATATAAGTGCTTTATGCCTCACCCAGCAATAGTTTTAATAGCTTTGCTGCATCATTCGTCTCATAAAGATACCAGCCACAGATTGCTTAACAAATTCAATCCAATAGCATCTTTATGAAGGAGTCAACAGGGCAGCTGAGACTACTGCAGTGTCCTTTTGTACAACCCAATCATGTTACAGTGTGTGCTGAAAAGCTGAGACTCCCTTGCTGAGGAGACCTAGATAAGCCATCAGTCTCTGCACCGTTTCTTACCGTATATGGCTTGGATAAGCTCTCGCAGGCTTTTCTCCCCATGCTTTTATGATACATGAACAAGTACTGTTCAGGAAGTTAATACTGACATTTTAATCTTTGAACTTGAAGGTGGTTTTAAAATGAGAAAGTATATATTTATCTATTTATATTCTGCTAAACAGAAATAATTTCCTGTACCATAAAACCCTAACTTTCTGCAAGTTAGGTAAGAAAAATAAATTTTAAAGCTTTCTGTGCTCTGAGGCTGCCTTTGCACTAATCACTAATTTAAAACATAACCCTGAAAACAATGCATCTAGTACTGAAACATCATATAACAGTGATGAGCTAGTATAGAACTAAGAGCCCTAGTCCTGCTTGGTGTCACCAAGGTCCATTTTAATTAATACCAGCTACAGACTCTAGAAAAGGGAATCGTTTTTATAAGATCTGATTCCCTGCTGTGACACAGCTACATCATTTGTGCCTGAAATGAGTTTATCTGCAGTCAGTCTGGAGACATTTGGAATATGTTGGGGTTACCTTAAACACACAAATCCACTGTAGACTAGCTCTGAAGCTTTTTGGAAGTCTGGGACTTACTGAAAACAAGTTGGTCTGTACTTTACATGGTAGTATGTCTGAAATTGCTAGACTTAAGGCAATTTTTTCAGTCATTGAGCAGCAGCCCGAGCTGGACCGATTAGGCAAAGCAGAAAGTCTTAAATTTTGACCAATTAAGAACTGAACGTTGTTGCGGAAAATTCAGACATTTGAAGGTACTTTACTTAAAGGAAAAAGAAGAGCAAATAAAGATCTTCCTCTGAGACGACCACCAAGATACAGTGGACACCACAATATGACAGGGTTGTAAAGCCTACAGAAGTGAACCATAATTTCAGGAAACACTGGTAACACGGACAATGGAGGCAGATGTAAGGTAAAAGATATGGGCTGGAGCACTCTGCTTAGTCAAAGCCTTCCTTGTTTGCATATGTGTGTCATGACACTCAGGAAAAATAGTAAAAAATAACAAAAAAAAAGCATACAGCGGGTGAAATAAATAAATGAAATACATAAATAAATAATAGGGAAAAAAAAATGAAGGAACCACCTACATCATTCCTGAAGAAAACATTGTTCATCCAGTTGGTGAAGGTTTTCTTTTGCATGAACATACGCTGCTCCTGCAGCTTTTTGATATGATCTTTTTCATATTCAGTATCCATGGTCACCTAGGAAAGTCAGAAACTCCAGTGAGGTGCTCAGTGCTGAAAAGATCTGCCTGGCCAGTTACAAAAAAAGAGTAACGTGCCCAGCGTACGTAGGGAACCCAGCCCCACGGGTACAAGATTTGATACCACACCCAGTATAATACCCTAGTTTCCTCTTGTACTTTGCACTTTTAATTTCCCTCAACTTTATTTTTAATGTACTTGAGTTCTCCCTTTTCAAATGCATCTCTAGTTTCAAGATAAAAACATGACATGTATCTGTGCAGCTTTACTTTCTATCTTTCAGCAGCTCCCCAGTGACTTGATCCCATCAGAAGCACCATGATCTGAAAGCTGCCAATAACTTCCTTGAGTGTGCTGGAAGCACATGACAGAGAACTGATCTTAAACCCTGCCAGAAACAGGGATCTGCAAAGCCCTTCTAACACAGAGCTTGAAACTGTGTTATGTTCTCTGAGGACCGGTTGAGATGCTGCTGTTGGCTTTCAGACCACAGTATTTCCAACAGAAATAAAATAGCTGCTTAGAGAGGAAATTGAACCAACCCCTGTCTTTCCTCTCATTAGTTCAGTTTTTGCATATCTGTCACTGTAAGGATGGTGACACAGGTCCACAATCACATGGACAAGGTCCTAGGATGGGAGTCGGGAAGCATTATTCCTCTTCCCCGGGCTGTGTCAGACTTCTCTGCCTCACCCGTACCAGTGAAAATTCAGGCTTGCAATTCATCACAGCACCCAAGCTGAACATTCAGGAAGATAAGAAAGGAAGACTCTTCTCTTTAGAGTCTGTGACACAATAAACTGGATCTCAGCTCAACTGAGTAACTCTTTTGGAGTCATTTGGCTTATGGTGTAAATCTGTAACAGCAGTGACCTTGCTGTTACAAAGGCAAGAGAAGCACTTAACAAAAAGTAAACATCAGTGTAAGATCCAGAGCTACAGACATGTTTAGCAACCAAACATCATCATCTTGAACTACTGCCATAATTGTAAGTATTACCTGGGTATCAGCCTAGCTGCAAACCCAAGAAACCTGTTGGAATGGCGGTAGAAGAGAGAGGTGTCTGCTGCTGTCAACCCACTGCAAAGAGAGAAAGGAATGAGAAATTAAAACCTCTGACAAACTGCAGAGGTGTGGAGCAGGGTGACCTGCTTCCCAAATACTCTGTGTCCATTTCGCGAAGGCCGAGCTCTGAGATTTTTTGATTCATAAAACATAAAATACCAAAAAAACCCACATTATCTGTCTTAATGTGAGGTGACAGCAACAGGGAATGAACAACAGCAGCCACTGTATATGGGAAGTTGCTTGCCTGATTGCCATGCTCTAAGAAATAGGAAGAATTTTTCCATTTTACAAGATGAAAAGGTGTGGCAAGTACAGAAGCAACAATTTGTGATTTGTTACTGCTTTTTTTTTTTTTTTTGGCAGATGTTTCTCAACCGCCAGTGCTTGACTTCTGCAAAACATGGACAGCATTAAGGCCTGACAGTTCAGCAACAACACAGGGAAGGCTCACAACCATACATGGAAGCCTTAAGAAGGAAGAATTTAGCAAAGTTTGAAATGGAACTACAAATATGACCCTCACAATATTTTCTGATCTTTTGGTCTAGTTCAGTACTGCCTGCTTTCTCCATCTGGAGAGCAGATACTCAAAGAATTGCCTTTCCCTGCCAGAGGGGTGATATTAACTCACTCCCATGTAATAAACCCATATAGTTAAACCCATATCATAATGCCATTTCTGAATTTGCCAAATGGTTCACAGAATGTCTGTGGTCTCCTTTTTTTAAAAGGATTGTTATCCAAGCATTGCAGCCACCCTGAACAATGACCAAACTGATTTCCTTCAGGTACAAGGGAAGCTTATTTGCTGCAGCTCACCTGCTTTATTAAATTCAGTTAGAAATGCTCCCTGCATCAGTAGATGATTACCTGAAAACGGATCTATAACATGTTATCTGCATTTGCAGGACGCAAAGGCAGTGCTAAGAGTCAAATCTGGCTATAATAATACAGTAGCAAAAAAGACCAAAGAACATTAAAAAAAAATAAAAATACTTACTCAGGTTTGGAGGAACTCCTTTCTGACGTTCAGCAGTTGGTCACTCTGGAGAATGACTCTCAGCTGTCGATCCACTCCTAGTCCTATGTTCAGCTCGTTGTTTTCATGCAAAACAACCTTTGAATTCAGGAACAGAGGCCAAGTATTTATGATCTACCTATGAACCTTTCATCTGATCTAAAGGAAATAACCCATCAGAACACAACGAGTAAAGATTGTCACAGGCCTTGTCCAATTCTTATAGTCAAAAATGATGTGTGAACAGCACCAAAATTGCTATGAAGCAGTGAAAACAGTCATTCATCATGCTGACACTTTGGTAAAGAGCATCTTTCACATTTTCACTGAAGGCTCTGACTGATCACAGGTGGCTTTTCTAAAGGAATGCTTACCTGGGAAATTGAACCTGACAATGGAGTCTGAAAACGAAAGCACAGCAGAGGGTACAAAGATCAGAGCAATTCCCAGGTGGTTAAATTGGGATATGGCAAACAAAAAGGTGAAATTGTGAAGCGTTAGGAATTTGCTCATCACTTCTCTGAGGAAGCTCACGTACACAGATACCTGCTGCTGGCAGGGCAAACTGGGATCAAGCTGGCAGTGGCAGCTGCTTCTGAAGTTTGCTGTTGATGGACTTCTCATTAATAACAAAAAAGGAAAATAATTCTGGTAACTTATATAGCAGTGAGTCCTTTCTGTCACTTACAAGGTTGCACAAGCACAGAACATATTGACCTGGCATCATTTCTGAGAACCAGAGGGATGGTGCTGGGAATCATTGCTAGAAAGCAGGCAGGCATCTGAAATCAGAAGCTGCAACTGATGTTGTCTAGCTCAGAGATGAGGTAAGGGAATAGCAGTCTTTTCCCTTCTGGCAAGTGTAGTTTAGTTTGCATCCAAAAGTGACGGGAGGAAACACGTAAGATGAAATTAACAAACCCCCCAAAACTCAGTACAGGCAAAACTTGATCGACAAAATTTGTATTGTCATACACACCCTAGAAAAATGTCATACATAGCATCACATGAGACAGCTGAAAACAAAAATATGAATACATATGTTACAGGTATTACTCAACATATTCCCTCCAAATTCCTGGGCTCACATTCACCAGCCAACTAACAGAATGCCATTCTTAATGATCATTAAATAGGAAAATAGGATGAGAGGAAGAAAGGGATATAAATTCAACAACTGTTTGCATATCTTCCATAAGCTCATTGCCTAGTTATAATTCAACTCGTCTCTTTTCTGTCTTGCTTTTAGTTATACATACGTTCTTCTAAAGGTAGGATTATAGGCAGTTGGTTTTAATCTGGTACAGGTTGGTCAGGTTGTGTGTGTTGAGAAAATGTCCTTGCTCCTGTCAAATGGGAGGCAGAGGAACAGTAGGTGAATAGGCTCTGGATGCAGGCATTTCTCCCTATTGCAAGTTAATTATTATCTAAATGATTAAATATGTGAAACATTGGTTTTGTTTTTTATGACGATACAAGACAATCAATGATGCGGTTTGAAATTTCACTAACTCCTGAATGCCTATCTCCATTTGTAGTATCTATCTACAGTTCAAAGTTGAAACAGTGGAGGTTTACGTGACGCTGACAAATAAAGACATTTCCTCAATTATTTATATCCTAACAAGGTAAGAGGAAGGGCACAAAAATATTTGTGTGCAGCTTCCTGGAGGGACCAAGAAAAAAATCACCCCTCCAGGCTAATTATGGACCCTCTCTTGCTGGCTCGGCAAAGAAGGGGAGCCCGGCCAGCGATCTCAGGAAGGTGGAGAAGGGCTCAAAGAGCATCCTCCCTTGGCCCTGTGTTCAGTCTGAAGTGGTTTTCTTGTTTCTTAACAGGAAGGACCCTGATGTGGGATTCCCTTCTGCAAAGCGGCAGCCACATCAGAGGCGTTAGGTTTTTTGCACCCTTTCTTATCTGCCCGCCATCTTGTCCTGCTGAAGAGGGAAACAGAGACCGTGGAGATCAAACGGACCTCACACCCAAGCAGCCCAGCTTGCAGCCCCAAAGGTCCTCTGAACCAGCCCTCCCCCTAGTGTTCTTCTACTCCTGGCAACACCACATAGAATTTGAATTCTTATTTTTTATTTAAATATAGTCATCCTCCTCCTCTCACAACAAGTATGTGAATTTCCAGCTCCTCTCCAAGATGGGGAAAAAATGTTCAATCCCCCTGTTGCAAAGAGCATGAAAGCGACAGTCACAGGACCAGCAGAGGGCTGGAGACATGGAGTTTGCTGCTCCCACTCCCACCCCTGATCTGAGGGAGAGCTGATCACCATGAGCTTTCCTGGGATAGCAGAGCCCTCGTCCTGTGGAGACCTCCCTGGTCCCACTCTCCAGGCCAGGGAGGCTTGTGCCCCTCGCCCTTCAGGATGGAGGAGTTTGCCAGAGAGGAATACATTCGCACAGGTGGGCACAGGTGCCTTCATGGGCCAAAGTGTCCCTGCCTCAGGCCGTTTGCAGCTGACTGTCCCGTAATTAAATGAGCCTTTCATCATACTAAGCTACAACATCCATGCTCCGAGCTGTCAGTGAGCAAAGCCAGCTCTGATTTAAAAGCCATGTGGCCATACTCATGCCTGCTCTTATAGAGGACTGAATTTATTCACAGCGCTGAGGTGAAAGGTTTGGCACAGCCCATCACCCGCCATTACGTATGCTTTGCATACACACGTTCCTAAAGGTACATGAAAATCTTTGTCTGATCTCTGCTACAGCAAAGGTTCTCCAAATCTCAAAGAAAATAAGTATGTTAAGCACAAACACATGCATGACAGCTCGGGCCTCTGCCCCCCACCGTGTCTCCAGCCATGTTGCTTCCACATGTAAGAGTCTCAAAACAACAAACATCTGGGCCTCGAGGCTGCAGAGCAGGAAGGCAGACCCTCCTCAGAGCCATGGTCTTGCAGCCCCCAACACACCAAGCAAGCACAGAAACTACTCTGCTGCCTGGGGCCACCAGCCCAGGTCCTACAGGTAGCCCTCCCCTCTGCCACCCTCCCCAGCTCCGATGTTCAGTCTCACCAAAGCAGCGCAGGCACAGGTGAGATGAACCGTGATCCCAGAATATTTCCTAACCACATCCTGAACTACAGCGAATCTTAGGACCTCATCATGGCACAGAGGAGCTACGTTTTGGATGCTGAGAACATCGGAGAGCAGCAGGCAGTCATTATTGCGAGAAGCTCTTTGCTCATTTGGGATACTGAGGCTGAAGAAAAGTTGGGGAGTTGGTCAAAAGCTGCCTTGGAGAGGCGTGGAGACCTCCAGCCATCAGTCTCCACAGATTCCCTGCTTTCGCAGGCCTCTCAGCTGAACTGTCTCTAAATAGCCAAATATTTCTACCAGCTTCTCTCCCCAGGGGCTCCAGCTCACCAGCCCCAGGCACAACCCCCTCTGCTGCCCCACATACCTGCCGTCCCAGCGCCGCCGTCACCAGCCACCCCGGGGTGCCACCCACCCGAGGGCAGGGGGGTCCCCGGCGGATGGAGCCCCAGCTCCTCTTAAAGCTGAGCTCTGCCCAGGAGGATCTAAACCGACATCCCGGGATGCCGGGTTGTTATAAACCTCAGCCTCCCCATGCTCTAGTCTAAACTAGAAGTTGCTTTTCTCTTTGAATAGTTGGCTGGCAGCGACATGACATCAACAGGGAGCAGAATTCAAGCAGAACAGTCGAATTACATCATCCAAAGGAACTGGAGCCCCTCACTGCATTTGAAAAAGAGGACAGCTTAAAGCAAAATCAGATGGATTTATTTTTCCTGGCACAAAGAAGTTCAGTCATCTTTTTCAAACAGAAAATATACGTTTGCTTGTTTAGTCATGAATTAAAGACATTTTCTCCTTGGAGCTGTTTATATTCTCTTGAAATTTTCCTTCTGTTTCTGAACCTCAAATAGTTAACATAAGCGCTTCAAAGGCTTTGTGGGATGAACACATGGGACAGAGGACTTTAATTCTCTTTCCATTTCTAAACACAGATAAAGGGTTTCAAGTGACGGAATAGCCTTAATATTTTGAACATGATACTGAAAATGGGCCTTAGAAATCACTGCATTGGCAATGTCAGATCTAACTAGTGTATTTTTATCAAAATCCTTCAGATTTTTTCATTTTTATTCATTGCTACTAAGGAAGACCACTGCACGAAGGCAAAGCTACTAATCCTGTACAGCTGTATTTTAGGGGGTTGTTTGTGTATTGGAGTGATAAAGCATTTATTGATGAAACAAAAGCTGGGAGACTTAGAAGCAGATTTGCTCCCAGCGCCCTCGGTGCCAGGGGACTGCACCCTGCTCAGGGGGACCGTGTGCCCTTAGGCTTTGGGTCCCCCCCCGCCCCAATTAGCAGATCACTGATTACAATCACAGCCCAGATACTCAGTTTCATTGCGAAGACCACCCAGTCACCTGGAATGATTGAAGGCAGTTGGCAAAAGACACAGAGCATTGTATAAACAGTTAACATTAACCGTGCAAATTTTAACAGACAAGAAATAAGACAGGGTAGTGCAAAATGAAGAAAAACTACAATTGCTCTCCATTGTAGGCTAAAATTGACAAGCCTGAACCTACTGGTTATAGTTACGTTGTTGGTTACTTTCTTACTTTCAGACTAGACAAGAAATGAATGCATTTTGAGAAAAAAACCACACAGAATGATCCAAAAGAGGAAATTACTAAGCATGAGCAGCATCTTTCATCAGTTCCTTGTTTAAAATGCTTTAAAAAAATTATAATGGGGGGGGTTGGACTAGGTGATCTCCAGAGATCCCTTCCAACCCCATGTGATTCTGTGATAATCATATATAGAAATATTACAGTGCACCTGAAATACAGCATCTGGTGAAAAATACATACCATCCATGTAAAATGAGATACTTTCATTATTATGACATCTTCAGAGCTCCAGACTGGAGTGGAATATGGGATGCTGAGCTAGCAACATCTCAGAAAGACCATGGACAAGCTCTATCTCAGAGAAAAAAATAAGTTGGAGAAGAAGTTAGGCTGGGCATTAACAAGTTTCCAGAATTCACTGGACCAGAAAGTAACTGTGAGTCCAGAGTCTATCACCAGGTACAAATCTGTGCCAGCATGAAGTCCCATGGGGAAAGGGAGAGGAACCCATCTCAATACCTTGGTTTCTATGAGAGAAGATATTTTTCCCTCAAGGTCAGAAAAGCTGCACAGACACAGGACTTCTGAATATAACTGTGAAAAACACATACACCTCCTCCTGACTGTGTGCTGATCCCAACAGGTGTTTTCTGGGTTTGGGCATGTATTTCCAGAAGATGCCATGAACCTCAGGCAAAGGGAACCAACTTCAGCAGATGCATTTGTTCATCTGCCTAAGCAGGGCAAGGCAGTCAACTCTTTCTCCTGGGGTTTCCTACCCAAGACAGACAGGCTGTCCAAGGTTCAAGCTTTCCAAAAGGTCTCTGCACTCACAGTTAGAACTTATAACATGATACAGCCTTGGATGAAAGAAGGTAAGAATAGAGTAGTGTCTGCTCCAAAGTCCTCACAAATACACCAAATATGGGAGCCAACAACGAGGTTCGGAGAAAACTAAATGGTACAGCAGGCATAAATAGAAATATTTCACAGTTTAAGGGTGCCAAATATTAGAAGTATTAATTACTGCAAAACTTACAGTTGAACTGGTAGTGTGGATATTCATCCATTTTTCCCTGTTGTCCAAATATAAACCATGGATTGGAGCAAAACATGTAACTATGAAGCATGCTGCTAATTTTTCAAAGTCCAAAATGTCTTGTATGTGGAGTGTGTAAAACACCACTCTGCCAAAAAAACCCCACCAAATCCCCACCTCCAAACCCCATTAAAACTTTATCTTCTCCAAACTAGTTTCGACTTTTAGAAGCCACTGCAATTCAACAGCAGAGCAGCCTCCAGGATCCCACAACATACTCTTTGCATCAAGTGGGACATGGCACCACCACCACAACATAACATCACTTGCTAACACCGCAACGTACAACCCTTTAACTCTGCAGCAACTTGGATTTGGTACCAGTAGGAGCAGTGGCTGAACTGTGGCATCCTGGTGGCACAGATGTACCTTTGGAGACGCTTCAAGAAAGTTATGTGTAAGCGCAACATTCATATGAATGTTCTATTGATATAATGGGTTATTCATAAGTAGTAGGTAGCACAGTGTGACAGAGGCCCTTGGATTTTTTTGGGACAAAGATATCAGCAAGATAATTTTTGCTAAACTGCTATTTAATCTACTCTTATTTTTCAAGGTTAGTACCCCCACTGAAGTTAAAAAAGTGCCTCTCGGCTCAAGCTTTCAATCCACACAGGAAGTTTTTGATTTATCTTCCACACTTGGACTTTAAGAATTAATTTCCATGCTTAGACATTAAGAAATTCCAAAATTACAATCTGCTATAAAAAGCTAATTATGGAGAGGTGCGGCAGGGTTGGTTTTGTTGTTGTTTTTTTTTTTCCCCACCTTTTAAAAATATCAATTTATTTCTGGAGTCAAGCCTTGGCATGGGCAGTAATTTCAGCAACAAGTTCAAGGACACAGAAGAGAAAGAGCCATAACCTATTACGGATACACAAACCGAGGTGGGAAAATGAGCAGCTTGCCAAATAGCTGCTCTGCCTATGAGCCTTAAGTAGCAGGATTACAAAATTCTAGTCACTTCATGAAAGATTACCTTCCAGAAAGAAGCTTACAAAAGAAAACCTCTGGTAGTTCAATATTAGTTTATTAAATCAGCATTTTTTATCACCACTTTCTAAAAATGATTACAAAGCATATTAAAATATATTACAGTATCTGCAAGGAATTTATTGTGTAATAAAAGTGCAACAGTAATGAACTTACAGCTTTGTTTGCCTAGTTAGACAAACTGAAGCACACTGCACAGATCAAGCCTTCCCTCAAAAATTAGAGTGCCTTCAAAGTGAAAATACAGTGTTCAACAAAAATACAGGAAAAGGTGAGCATGTGAAGTAGAAAACAAAGTTCATGTTCATTCTCTCAGTGCTAAGTTACAAATACACATCAAATCATACACTTCAAACTCTGCATGAATTCTAACAGTATAAAGAGCCACCAAAGTGAGTGCATGTTGAGAAGGGAAAAGTGAGAAGAAGAAAAAGAGGGTGCATTTCAAGTACTGGAGATAAATGATGATGTTGAAAGTCAGGGACCAGACACTGCTGCTTTGAGACCACGTTCCTCAACTAACAACTGGGACCGCACCCTGACCTAAAAATCTTTGTAAATTCACCATTTTCAAAGTGTCACAATTTTAAAAGACTCTCGCTGTCCTGTAGTGTGGTTGTGAGCGGTAGCCCCAGATTTTCTGTCCCAATCTACAACAAAATTCTAATTATTTTTTGTGGGAGCAGAATTAGGGTTGGGAATTAAAACTGCGTTGCAGAATAGTTGGAGAAGAGGTAAAAGCAGCAGTCTCTATGCTGGTTTATGGCAGCAGTCTACACCAGTGGGCACTGATTTCACAGGATGAATTATTGACAATTTTGAATGGTCTCACAGCAAATGTAATCAGAATCCTAGGCATAAAATGGCCAAGAAAACCAACATCTTAGTCATTCTTCACCAGGTATTAGTAGCATCAAACTGAACACCACGTTACCTCATATTGCTGTTCCCAATAACTACTTTGAGCACAATTTCATGAAAGAAGGTAATCCTTCTCACTTCTCATGCTCCTAACACATGGACTCACTGACTCCATACATAGATCATTATCCAAACTTGTGTGTGGAACAGGCTCGCATTCATAAGCCAGAGAGCCAGCAAGGCAAATGGAGGAGGCCCACAGGTAGGTGAGGAGGTAGTGAGAAAAGAGGACCCTTCCCCTGAGCAACAGCAACCTACTATATCCGTTTAGCTGTGCAAGAAGCTGCTGTTTAAAGTCCAAGTGAAATGTACTTTATTCCTATAAACCAAGTGCAATGCTACTGCACTGCACCACACATTTAGAAATACATTTATGCATGCAGCTTTACATGCCGATCCTGAAGCACTTCTATTCCTCCAGATAAACAGAGGAAATCCACCTCTACCCCTATATACATGCTTCCTGCATTCCCCTTCCAAATTCTACAGGAAAACCAAAGCTAAACATGTCAACCCCATCTAGACAAAGTACTTAACAAAATGATGCATTTCAATTTGTCTCCCCTAAGCCCAAGCTAGCACACTGTCATGCAGACTGAAGAAAAGGCTGTGTTCTCCATTTTACTACCAATAAAGCTAGAAAGACAGTCACTGAGAAACTACCTTGCTCCTCTCACTGAAGGCAGACGTTTCTACTGGTAGGGGATCACTTAACTCCAATGCATTTAGAACATAGAATCATACGGGGTTGGAAGGGACCTCTGGAGATCATGTAGTCCAACCCCTGTGCCGGAGCGGGTCTACCTACAGCACATTGCACAGGAACTTGTCCAAGAGGGTTTTGAATGTCTCCAGAGAAGGAGATTCCACCACCTCTCTGGGCAGCCTGTTCCAGTGCTCTACCACTGTCACAGTAAGGAAGTTCCTCCTCACATTTATGTGGAACCGCTTACACTCACGTCTGGGCCCATTTCCTCTTGTCCTGTCACTGGGCACCACCGAAAAAAGACCAGGCCCGTCTTCCTGACACCCTCCCTTTAAGTATTTGTATGCATTAATCAGATCTCCCCTAAGCCTTCTCTTCTCAAGACTAAAAAGACCCAAGTCCCTCAGCCTCTCCTTATAGGAGAGGTGCTCCAGGCCCTTAATCATCTTTGTGGCCCTTTGCTGTACCCTCGCCAGCAGTCCCCTGTCCTTCTTGAACTGGGGAGCCCAGGTTCTGGCTGGGACTCAGTGGGGGGTCCCTGAGCTCAGAAACCCCTCTGTACAGCACGATACAACCCTCCCCACGAGCTCACCTCAGTTCTTGTTACTGGTGCTGGCGGTGCTGCTGCCACCGCTTCACCGACCAACCATCAGCCCTGGAAGCTACACGCAGTAGGAACTCAAACATGGGCCATCCCCAGAACCCTGTGTTGAAGAGTGAGGTAAGGCAGACAGATGGAAGACAAGCAACATCCCAGATCCTCTTAGCTTTGCCCACACTACAGTACTCACAATACACAAGCTACTTACTTTCCTTACTAAGCTAGCAAAGTTGGTCATTAGTGTGTGAATTTGTTTCTGACTGTAGACACAACACACAAACAGGCATACATTATTACTTCTGCAGCCCATTCTTTTAAAAAACAACTCCTGCAACGTCTATAGACTACTTTTTGTTCAACCAAAAATAAATTACATAGAAAATCAGTTACTCCCCAGATTTAGAGTCACACAGATAGACTCATGGTCAAGTTTCACAGCTCTACTAAAGTGCACCGAGATGCACTCAGGCTAATCTGGCTCCTAATTTAGGTCTAACAGAAATAAAGTTGGTATGCTTGAATGATAGGAGATAAACCTAAGAATTTAAAAAAAAAAAAAAAAAAAAAAAAAAAAAAAAGATCTAAAAAAAAAGAGAGACAGGCCTGGAAAAGTCGATGGGCTGTGAAATCCCAGAGCACCAGTTCTGCTGCTGCAGAACAACCTCCCGCGTGAGCCGCGGAGCTGCTGCCAGCCATGAGGAGGAGGAGCGAAAGACACGGGAAAAAAAAAAAAAAAAAAATAATCAAGCAAGTCCTTAAGAACAATTTAACTATGCCAGGATATCCTTGATACAGTCCTGGAAGCCTGGCAAGGTAAAGGTGTTCTTCTGTCATTACTTAAAATAGCTTCATTGTTTTCCCATGGTAGAGCCCTGGCAAAGTTCATGGTAATTTCACATCAAAATAGAATAGATGCAGAAAGATAAGAGGCCTGGAAAGATTTGAAGCATTAAACCTGACTGACAACCTACAAATGTACGATTTGAAAGAACAAGCTGATGCTCTTTTTAGGTCATGTACAAATCTGAACATGTAAGTGTGACTAAAACCTTCACTGGGGCACAATACCCAAACCAGTTCCCTCCCCACCTCTACTGAAAGGATGCTAAAACATCTTTTGGCTTGCTCTCAGAAGGCACTACTGATACCACTGACTGAGACTCAAAGAAAAAGTGCTCAAAACTACAGTACCTTTGATGTGTAGGGTATTTCATACTACAGATGGAATACAAGTCAATTCCTGCTCACATGCGTAGAGAAAACCTGACTGCCAAGTTTGACTTTAGAAAAGAACTGGCCCTCCATGAAAGACTCAAGTTCATAGGGCCAAAAATTCACATACTTTAAAGGTACTGATAAAAATCAGTTGTAAGCAGCCAATATGTTCAATTTTGATTGTGTTGTTAGAAAAACGAATGTTTATTAAGCATCCATTCCTTTCACAGGTTATTTCCAATAAAGGAATAAAATGTGGAGGGACCAGTCTATCCCTTATTACAGTCAATGTAAAGATTGCTGTTAGTCTCCCCACCTTTCAAATCTGCCGCCATAGAAATAAAGTATCTTTTGTGGTTGTCAGCTACATGTTGGCAAAACAAAATGTTAAAAACTTTTCTTAAAAATATTATATATATAAAAAAATGCAGAGATAACTGTATAATTACCTGTAAATAGAAATTAATACCAATGAAAATTTCCCGAGACAATTTGATGTGCTTTGAAGAGGCTGACTTTGAGCAATGCACCTTTCCTGAACAGAAAGCGAGGCTTGATTCCAATGGAAATGTGATCTGGGGTTTTTTTAAGCTTACAAAAACATTCTGCTGTCACTTTGAACAAGTCAGGAATTTATTGTCTGCAGAGCAGCTAAACTGAAACCTCAAAAGAGACTACAAATCCAAGGAGCAAAGAACATTCAGTTCTTTTAACATTAATACTGAGTATATAGTGCTGCATAAAACTGAAGGAGGAGTTCTGACAAGACACAGTGATGACAGATTGAAAGAATCATTTTAATATTTTACAGTTTTAGCAAATCAGCAAAGTTGTTCTAAAACAAGTCTGCTCATATTCTGAGCACTTAAAAGACTCTCAGACTCTCTCCATCACTCTTCTCTCTTCTTCTACCCCCAAATTAAATAAAGAAAAAAGAACAAAAATAAAATTTCCTTTTATACCTGGCTTTTCTTAAACTATAGAGATGCTGACATTCACTCGATGCCTAAAGTATGTTTCTAGCATAGAAAACGTTCCTTGCATAGGCAGGTGCATTTAACATTTAGAGCTTCCTTGCACTATTTAAAATAGTTTGGGAAAACTTATGGTTGATAAAAGCATTTAGTTTTGGTGAAGGTCAGTGCTTTGTATACATGGTCTTTTCTGCTTTATGGTTATAAAGGCAGCAAGACATGGAAGCGGGACTACAAAAACATTTTCACCTTGCCATCACACATTATGATAGATCTATACAAGGCACTTGTGATAAGCATGTCTCAGTGAAGGTCAGCAGGGACAAGTACATGAATGTTTCCCTGCTACTATGCTTCTAATTTCAGTAACTTGCATGAAATGTGCTGTGAGGTTTAAGGATCTAAGACTAATTTCAAATTTTGGTGGTTTCAACACAGAAAGATTTCCAAAACCCTCATTCTTGTATTTTTCACTCTGCTGTCTGCAAAGGTTTCCTGTGAGATGGTGGCACCAGGTGGGAAGGTAGTGTGCCTGGAAGTTCATATCCATCCAGTTTAATCTTGATAAGGTGTTTTGCTAATGCAAACTCCTCATCATCCAACATCCCATCACCATCACAGTCTGCGAGTTTCCAGATCTTCCCCAAGACACTGTTGGGTAGTTTAGAAGTCACCATCTCCTTCTTTGCGCTGATCCCAGATATTTTGCCATTGATTGGTGACAGAGTGTAGAAAATCTCATCATAAGCAGGTTTATCTTTGGCAACAACCCATTCCTCTTCATCAGCTCCTTCCTTAACACCTTCTCCATATCCGTGGCCAAAGGGTCCTGCCATGGTGCCATCAAATGCTCCACCATGTACCATCTCTGTGGGCATATTGCTCTCTTCCTGGCTGATCAGGCTCATCAGGGAGGCAATTTTGTTGGCCAGCATGTTATCCACAGCTTCAATTAGCTTTGGCTTCAAAGAGTGAAATTTAGTGAAGTCACAATTCTCCAACAGCTCCTGTCAATGACAAAGGTTTCAGTGACAGTAGTTAAAAAAAATTCCAAAACATTGAAACAGGTTAAGGAACGGGCTTTAAACTAAAATAATCTGTTACCTTTTGAAGCAGTTTCCATAACTGAAAGCCCTCTTGAAGCAGAAGCAAAGCTGACACACTTAATACGCTGCTGAAGTACACTAAGACAGCTTTCCAACAGTATATGAGCTGGTCTATTAAATTACATCTACAATACAATTTTCAAAACAGCAATGCATAAAAACATGGCAGTTGATGTTACCTAAGAACCTTCCATTTGGCGATTTTCTTCCAGACATCAGAGAAAGTATGAAAGTAGGCCCTCAGTTCTGCTATCACTTATGCAAGTATTTAAGTTAAAAGTAAATCCAAGAGTTTGCAGGACTGATCTGATTTTATAGATTTAACTTCTTGTTTGTGGTTAGGTCATGAAATGTCCTTTACCAATAAAGAAAAACTGAGTTGGATAACAGCAGCAGTGGTTTTATAGAAGTTCTGCCAGAACTCGTAAGTCACACGGTTCCTTGCTGAGTTTTCATCTTGTACATAAACTCCTACCAATCTCAATGAGATGTTTAACTAAGTGATATGTGGTATTTCAAGCCCAAGCATGTTTCACACCAGAACACTGAAAAATTAAGAACACTTTAAGCAATTATTAAATGATTTCTACATGCAAAATGATAGCCAAGAAGAAAGAGTTACAGTGGAAACTGTTAAAATACCCAAACTCCCCTAAGCCTCCTCTCAAAACAGCGTTAAACTGCTTTGACAAATCACATCTGCCTTAGGGATCTGCTCCCACACATATCAGAACTATGAAGATATGAACCCAAGAAACCTGAAGCACTGGCTAATGGCTTTGCCCATGTACACAGAACTTTAGATTTCTTAGAGGAAAACCATCAACCAACAACCATTGCTGTTCAGGTGACATTTATACACAATCACCTGATTTACAAGCAACAGTTAGGATAAATTTATGATACACAATAAATCTTAGAAACCAAAGGTCAAATCTGCTATCTGTTTTGGCACAATTTTATTATGTCACTATTTTACTCCTCATTACAGGAGTGACTTATCTCTCATGCATATATTTGCTGCCATCTGCTGCTCAGGCTTAGCGACATGCACTATAAGTGTTATAAAGTTCCATTCAAATTTCGTTTCAATATCCAAACTGACAAGTGATCATCTTATATTCTCTCATTCCCCATCGCCAAGAAAAGCAGCAAGGAAAGAAAGAGTCAACTTTCTACACAAGCCCCTTTTAAAACCTAACTCATTAAACCCTTCCAACAATCCTACCTGCAAAAACCTAGGGAAGTAAGACATGTGCTTCATCTATAATTTACTGTCTCATGCCAATAATTGATTCCCAAGTTAAATATTTAATTCTTAAAAGAAACCTGTGCATCCCTATAGACAGGTTAATCAGCCAGTCACCACTCTATGATGAGCAGTGTAAACGTACCACATAAATTGTCAGAATGATACACAAGAGTCAAGCTGGAAAACATTCTCCATCACACTCATCACTAGCCTATGGTCAGACCAAGCTGCAGGCTCCTCATCTGTCCTACTTTTTCCACTTCAGTGGTCCTGTTGGAAAGTTAATATTATTCCAGAGGAACTGTAATCTATCACCTTACCTGCATTTTACTGACTTCAGGGAAGTCCCCTGCTGAGATATGGTGTTCCCTTTGCAGTTGGATGTAGATCTCTGGTAATCTGCTGATCAGTTCCTTCTTCTTGTTCTCTTTCCCGAAAACAGAGGGCATTTCTTTTTTCAGATAACTGATGATATAAGCATGAACCTAAGAAGCAAAACTGAAATCAGTACTACTGTTTATCTACAGTTAACATTAGTGTTTTTCACCCACGTCATGAAAAGAAACAGAAATAACGTTTCCCTAAGTCAGTTCAAGGATAAGATATTATCAACAATTGTTTCTGGAACTTCATGTTTATATGAACAGTTATCAACTAGCTTTTGCTGCTTTCAGCATTCCTTTGAGGGGCAGAGAGAAAGCAAACACATTTAAAAGAAATACAGATGGATACTTGCAGTTTAAGCAGAAGCATGGTACAGCATTCTATCAGTACCAACAGTCAGAGCAAAAGCAAGGCCCCAAATCCACGTCCTGATACTACAGGCACGGACCACACACAGAGTACCAGCCATATCTGTCCACCTCTCTCAGTGGCAGAGATTTGTAACTCCATTTGCCTCGCCAATTATTGTGGGAAGCAACAGCATAATGCCTCAAATAACCCAAGTATGCTAAGTGGCCGAGCTATCTAATTGAAGTGGCACTGCATTCCTACCTATTTACTCCCAGAAAAGCGAGTACCTATAGTCTATATTTACACAGCCACAAGAGGCTGACAGAGTAGTCAGTCTGTTTTAACCTGCGTGGCCACAAAGCGAGTGATCTGCTCCAGACAGGACAGACACCTATAGTCTATATTTACGCAGCCACAAGAGGATGACATACTCAGTTCTAACAGCTGCATGCCCAGGCTGCCTCGCAAAGCCTTAGCGAGAAAAGTAGAGTCATTCCAGCATATACAGACGGACATTAATTTAGGATGACAAGTCCTGAAACACAGTGATACTTGTAGCGCTCTTCAAGTTTCCCATCTGCCGTGATTCTGATAATTCAGCCCTGCCATCAAAACATCCATCCTGCCCACGCACCCTCCTTCCACCCTAACCCCCGAGCCATCCATCTCTTCCCCTTACCACTCTCCCACCACAAACAGGACCTGCGTGGCCAGAAAGCGAGTGATCTGCTCCAGACAGGACAGAAATGGTGAGTTGCACTTCTTAACTGAGGTGAGTTCACTTGCCCAGTTCACTGTGTGGACACAGACATTTGTGCTGCACACAAGAGGGAAGCACAAGGGCCGGCTTCTTTAACAAGCCATGCCCATCTATCATAACTTGAAGCAATCAAATGGTTTCCTAAGCTCCACAACAGGCTAAGTGTTTACAGAACCCAGGCCTTTCTTCATTAAAATAAGGATGTAGCTGTTGCCAAAACAGAAGTTACATACAGTTTTCACACACAGAGGAAAACACATTAAAAAAAAAAAAAAGCTATTTTCTATCAAACCACTGAACAGTAAAAAGCTGAAATTTTGAAGAATGGGCTAAGACATACTACCACAAAAAAGCATTGTCAGAACAAAGTGATTACGTAGATATGGCATAAGTATAATTAATACCTACCAAAGCACCACAGAATGTACCTTATAGTATTCTGTACAAACCTAACACATTTAGCATTGTTAGAACCAAGTGATTACCTAGATATGGCGTAAGTATACTTAATACCTACCAAAGCACCACAGAATGTACCTTATAGTATTCTGTACAAACCTAACACAATCTGTATAGGGAAGGTATCAAACCACTGAATGGTAAAAAGCTGAAATTTTGAAGAATGGGCTAAGACATACTACCACAAAATAGCATTGTTAGAACCAAGTGATTACCTAGATATGGCGTAAGTATACTTAATACCTACCAAAGCACCACAGAATGTACCTTATAGTATTCTGTACAAACCTAACACAATCTGTATAGGGAAGGTGCTTTCCAGTTCCTTTCCTTACTTATTTAAGAAGGCTTAAAGGAAACTTAATCTGTATAGGGAAAGTGCTTTCCAGTTCCTTTTCTTACTTATTTAAGAAGGCTTAAAGGAAACTGGAAAAAAATATCTCTTTTTTTAAAGAAAAAAGGTGTAACGACTTCTTTGCATGTCTTGAGATCCCAACTTTCACATTTGACTTGTAAGATCCCAACTTTCACATTTGACTTGTAAGAAAAGTGGAGAGGAATTCACACTCAATATCACTTCCTCATATATAGAAAAAGTGCATTAATTTTAATTGCAGATAAATTTCAATTTCTACAGAGGAGAAAAAAAAATAACAGCTTAAAGCAGCAGGGTTTTTGCATAAGTCCATTAAATTTTCTGACAGGGTAGATGTGAGTATTTCTCTAAAACAATAGAAGGAGGAAGAAATTTTTACAATGAGAGTGGTGAAACACTGGAACAGGTTGACCAGAGAGGTGGTAAATGCCCAATTGCTGGGACCATCAGGTTGGACAGGGCTCTGAGCAACCTGATCTAGTTGAAGATGTCCCTGCTCATTGCAGGGGGGTTGGACTAGAGAACCTTTAAAAGGTCCTTTCCAATCCAAACTATTCTATGATTCTAAGCGATTCAACAAGGACATTTCTAAGAGAGTTTATAAATAATTGTAAGCAGTTTTATGGATCTTATGTTTAAAATAATACTTATATCAAAACCAGAAAAGTATGTTTATAGTTCACAAGCAGTAACAGTTTCCTATGTGTACGCTAAGTGGCCTAAGGTTTGCAAGTAGGCACATGTGTTTCTTATAGATAAGAATAGTTTCCATCTTCAAAATGGCATAGTGAGTCACAGGACTTTAAAAAAAAAAAAAGCTAATGCTCAAATTTGACTGCAAGTTAACAGTTTGCTGTTGGTTTTGGTTACTGTGCATGCTTTAGAATAGATTAAGAAATAGGACAAAAAAATACCACACAACACCGTAAAAAAATGATTTTTTGAGTGTCAGTACTTTAAGTTCAGTTTGGAAGGTAGAATGACGACACAGGAAAGATTACATTGCTGCTTTCCTGTAGATAAACAGTTTATTCCCCTTCCATAACTGCCTAATTAGCATGCCCTGTGAGCATTGTATTTTTTATTTACTTTTATCCATTTTATTTGACATTACATAGAAACACCTAAAAACAATTCATTGGACTTTTCCAATTTCAAAACAATTCTAACAAATGAAAGCAAAAAGCTGCCAATAATATCCACAAAATAGACTGAGATTATAGCAACTTTTAACACAACATCATCAGGAATGTGATTTTAAATGGAATTTTCAAAGATGCAACTGCTATGGGGTACCCCAAAGCTCAGCCCATAAAAAAACCAAACCAACTTAAGTGTATCACTATATTCAGAGAGTTAATTAAGCCAACATAGGGAGTGGTATACATCTCCACACAACTATTCTTACATTGCTGTAAGTGCACATCCTCTTCATTTTTGCTTAGAAGTCCACATGAAAATGTGTTCCAACACAACCACGCTAAGTCCACTCACATTCTCATTGGTAACTGCATAGGAAATCTCAACATACTTTAAAATTAGAATTTCTGTCTGGTACCACCAGCCTTCTCCCCAAGTATTCTGAAGTTAGTTTTCCTTCTCCAGTTTTCCACATGACAAATCATAATTCTTGAATCACCAATCTTCATTTTATTCTTAAGCTTTTCAAAATAACAAGAAACTTGGCAGTGCTTTTAACTATTATTCTAACAGCAACTGCAGTGCTACAATAAAAGAAGCCCACTGCAGAATCAGAGAACCAGGTAAAGAAGTATTTTAGACAGCAACCAAAGCTTATTCTAGTCAGGCTATGAGAAGAAAGGACAGAAGCTAGCATCATTAAGCAGGGAGTCTGAAGATAAGTGTAAAATACAACTAGAAGGTTTTATAAATAGGTAATTAAAACTTGGTGGTCATTCACAAAGCTTTAAAGTGACATCCACTCATTCATCATAGATAACTAAAAAACCTACCAAAAAAATTAAACAGGTTTTAAATGGCCAGCACAGTGTTGTCACAGACAGCCTGCCCACACACACTAGTTAGTGACTGTAAGTTGCACGTAATGCATGTGACTCCTCCAGAGCCAAAAACATGGGGAACAGTGGACAGGGGCTACCTACAATGCAGCACATAACTCATATTTCAGCATAATGAGTTTTCTGGATATTATGACACAAAGTCTGTATCACAGCAGTGTCTTTGTTACAGGGAGTGAAGAAGATACAATCTGAGAGGCTCAAGAATGTCAATCTAATGCACAAGCACCTCTCCAATTCATCAGTATCTGTACTTCAGCAAGAGTAAGGCTTTTAATCAGTCTTGTATTCCAGGATATAACATAAATGCATTTAGTAAAAGTGTGTCTCCACAGCAACTGATTGAGAGTATGCATTAAGGCATTAATATGCGAAAAGGCATATGAATAGTTTTGATTGTGAATTTTTTGCACACCTTTTTATCTTTGGGTTTTTTTTGTTTTAAAAAGACTGTTCTCTACAAAAAGGCATATGGAAGGCTGCATATGAATAGTTTTGATTGTGATTTTTTGCACACCTTTTTATCTTTGTTTTTTTTTGTTTTAAAAAGACTGTTCTCTACATCCCAACCATTGTTAAAGAAAAACATCAAAAGTGGAAAGGTGGTTTATCTCCAAAAAAGAGCATTAAGATTACCTTGCTGTACAGTGTAAGAGAAAAAAAAAATATTCAGTCCCCCACTGAGCAAACAATAGCTTTAGCAGCCTAAAAAGCATCAAATCCCTTCTCTAAGGTTAGGGAGGCATCCCAGTACAAGTCTTGATTTCCTCCTACTTGCTTCTATATCCTGGGTGGCTACCTCTTCTGTGAAAAACTGACAATTCAATCAATTTGCTGAAAAACACAGTTTATATGTAGGGAAAGATTGGGAAGGGTGAGAAAGGACACACTGAAAGAGACAGAAGAGACGGTTCATTCAATTAATTTAGGTTTTTTTATCTTTTCTTACCTTTGCAAGTCTCGCCCTCTTAATGAGGTCATTGAGTTTCCGCACAGCGGCCTTTTGCGGGAGACTCTGGATATCCTTGAAAAGATCCTGTGCCTCAGCTTCAAAGAGTCTTCGATTGTCTGTGTTTCGGAGAGGATGGGCCCAGAAGGAGCCAATGTAGACCCGCAGCACCTCTGGAGTGTTGATCACCTTTCCCAGGGACCACATGAGTGCACCGTAGACCCTCATCAGCTGCTGTGTGTCCACTTGGTCAGCCTTATTAAGCACCACTCGAATCTTGTCATCCTGGCCCCGGAATGACTTAATAGCCTCTGAAAACTCATCAGATATATCCAGCTTATGGGCATCAAAAAGGAGGATGATGCGGTCCACCCTCTCAGCAAACCACTGGAGGACTTGGCAGAAGTCATAGCCTGAAGGAAGAACACACATACCATTCAGAATACATGACCATACAGTCATACCATTCAGAAAAGCGAGTCTTAGAGAAGGTAGGGCTGGGGATGGAGAACAAGGGAATCATAGCATCTTCATGGGGGAAAAAGAGGAGATGGACCACCTGGAAGAGGGTATCTGTGGACAATGAGGTCAGGACAACCGTATCCTACATTTCCTTAGGCCAGTCTCCCTATTCCTGCCTTTTTGTTGTTTTTTTTTTGTTGTTGTTATTGTTGTTTTTATCACTGCCCTTCTTTCAACCTTGCCATCCATCTCCTGTGTCACTATCTTTTGCGCTACTGTGAGTTACCATCTCACACCCGTATTTGCCTCTTCCCAGGAGTTGTGGCTCCAGCAGAGGGCCCAAGCTTAAGCAGCTCTGTGGGGCTCTTATCACAAGCCCTCTCTGTCACTGTTAACACTGGCCACTTTGGTAGCACTGCCTGTCTGTACCAACAAGGAATACACCACACGTGCAGCACTCCAGCATAAGTCAGCAAACAAAAATATTTGGATTTTAAAGCCATTTCTGAACCCATTTCTCCTTGTATTGCAACACTTGCTGTTATTTCTACCACGGCAAAGTCAGAGATCCAATTTACAAGTAATACACCTACGTTGCTGATGGCTTTGGGGACGTTACAGAACACAATGAGTAGTGACCTTTCTGATGATCTGAAAAAAACTTTTTGAAATTCTAAAGGAAAGTCTATTCATAGCACCTGTCTGAATGCTTTTATAAAGGCATCTGGTAGCCTAGTCCACACAACAAACAGTATTCAGGAGCTCCTTATTCACCAGTGACACATTTAATCCACAGAGAGTCACCAGGTGTGACTCATCTTGTTTGAGTAAGGAACAGCAAGATCTGAGCTGGGAGCCAATATCCCACCCCTACTCTTCCACTCAGAAAGAAATCAGAGCTAAAAGGGGGAGCAATCAGAATGCAAGGACTGATGTAAAGTAACCCAAACAGAATTGACAGCTTTACCCTCAGCACCATGTATTTAAATGCCAACAGCAAAGAAATCTGTTACCACCAGTGAGCCCTCCAGAGTGTCTTTGGTTATTTCGCAGCTGAGTAAGATAAGCCTTTAAACCTTCAATCCCCCAGCAAAGAAAACCCACTTAGACTACTCATACATGAGCCAATTATACAAACACCTCATACACCTGGTCCAGACACAGGCAAAACACTCTTCACCATTCCTCCTTCTCCCTAGCATCTTGTAAACAGTATAAATAAAAAAGTATGGGGACATTGCAAAGTTGCTCAGCTTTTCCTAAAACAATGTTGGTTCAGTCAAGTCATTATTCACTGTACTTTCACGTTAGTGGTCTTTAATGGGGAACCCAAAAGCAAATCAGCTTTTTTTTGCTTTTCAGTACAACTTGATTAGGGCCAACATCAAGAAAAGCAGACATACACTAAAGTAATAGGAAAAATGGTGAACTCTAGATTTGTCACAGGGCATACTTGTGCACGTTCAGCAACATAAGAAAGAACTCAGTCTTAAATTTTTTTTTGTTTAAAAGTGACAAACAGCATATGAAATAAAATCCAGAAGTTCTAGTTAATAGTAAGAAAGTGTCTTCAGGTACTTGCCCTCCATCTTCCCAATACAGATCAAAAAACTTCACTAAAAATCCAGCACAGATACAAACTGAAATGAGAGCTACTCTAGAAAGATATTATTAGCATCCAAAAGGATGTAGGTCAGACTCACTAGGTGATTATAAAAAAAAACAATAAACACAACAAATGCCCAACATAACCTTTCCCGTTAAAAGGATTACTTTGTAAGGAATACAAAAATGCCCCTTTGCAGATAGTGCTGCTCTGGTGCTTTCATAGGTTCATTCTTTCCTGTGACTAGTTCTGAAGAGCTAAACATAAGATGAAAGGTGGGAGCAAGGAGAGTTGCACAAAACACATCTCAAAGAGAACTCCCCTCCCTTTACACCAACAATCTTATCAAAACCAGTATGAATAATTATCTTTATAGAAGTTTAGCAGGAAAGAAAGGGAGAAGTGAGATCTTGTATGTCACTTGCATGTCACAACAGAGTTGCAACAGTGCACAGATAGTAGCTATGCAATAATCTGTTCTGTTTTCACTGAGGTAGAAGGAAATCTGCTTGAAGCGAAATACATAAAATTGCAAAATGAAGGTGGTCAAATTGTGTTAAGTTTTTGACAAACAGATATGTAAGAAGGTGACTTATAAGGCTAGTTAAAATTCCTACCACACATTTGATGGATTTTGAACTGTAAAAACAACTGTAGATGTTAACTAGCAATAATTGTATATTAAATAAATAAACATTAATGAACATTTGCTTTAAGAAAGAAGAAGCCTGCTTGTTGAAATGCAGATCTATCCCACCAGTCAAATGACCTTGAAAGGAAACATAGGACAGCACTGAGACACAACACATTTAGGTCCTGTCATATACAGTACATGCATGTATGGATTAGGGCTTTCAATGTCCAGCAGTACTGGGTCAACAACGAGCAGTTTGGAAAACATGATCAAAAAAATATGTTGTTAATACTTCTCAGCTTCTTGCTGCTCTACTGTTGCTATTCCTTCAAAGGTTTGTGCCAATGACTGATGTCAGCAATTATACCCAGCCTGAGGATCTATATCTCACTAGGTACAACATCTACTTGCAAATGCATATTAGAAAGTCACAAGTCATCCCTATACTTTGTCTTTTGCTTTTGCAATGCAGAAAACAATTAGGGAGGCTTGATGGGCTCCATCCAACCTCTGCAAGCACAGGCAGAGTTCTTCCACCCCTGGGGCTGGAGCTACTGGCAAAGCAGAGGAGAGGCACCTCTCGGATGAATGCTGCAATGAGGAGCCTCCAAGCTAGGAGAACAATATCCATTTGCCAGATGAATCAGAGGTGCACAGAGCACTGGAGAGATCCTACCTGCCATTGCTATCTAAGTACCACACAACCAAGGCTACAACACACAGTTTTGATATGGACAAGAGCAGCCTTCCCCCCACCTCCCCAGTCTGCTTTCTTCTAATGCTTTGCCACAGGTGAGCATCCAAACTACCCCAGATACACTTTTTACTGTCCAGGCTGGACATTTCCAGTTATGGTTAATGAAAGCCTGTCTCAATCCAGCACTCCTGGATAACACTCTTATTGCACTCCTGTTGGTGGATTAATCCTAAAGAGAATGTACAGTGTCTCACTGCAAGGGAAAGCCTGAGGCAATGTTGCAACTATACACATCTCCTTACTTAATCCATGACTACATTTTGCACAAGCTAGATCGAACTGAGAAAATTACCTGCATTTAAGTAACTCCAGTTCTAAAAATGCAAGCCAACCAATATCCTCCATTTTCCTCTGAGCTCTTTCCCCATACTTCTGGAAACCCCTGGCTTCATGCCACTCGAACCAGTCCCTTTCCCCTTTCTAAAAGCGGTTCTTCCCCACACCCTGACAGACATTGCTTCACCTTCCTCCTCTCCTTACGCTCATTGTTCCTTCCAAGTCTTTCAGACCATACGCATATCCCTGTCTGACAGGGTCTCTGTGAGCGTCACCAGTGATGCTGCAGAAGCAGCACAGGGACGGTCATTGTCTGACCGGGGACAATGCTGGCACACATCTGCACGTTCTTCTCCAGCTACTTAAGCAGGCCCCGGACTGACAGGCAGGAAGCTTCTGGCACATCCTCCTGCCAACAACCAGAGTGGGAAAGGTGTGTCAAGAGAGACAGCTTTGAATGTTGCACTCAGTGTATATTTTTGACCCTTCAAAAAGCAATCAGCTCCTTCATCCATGGCCTGGGTGCCTTCCAGAGTTATAAATAAAACATGCTGGGAAGAAGCACATATCCTGAATTTTTATATAGTTGCTTTACTGCTTTCCTGCATTGTAAAACTGAAAGTTAACATTTAATTGCTTTGTTGGTCTCAAAGGCTTCACCTTACTCTAGTGATACCTGTTAATTTCTATCATTATGCAGGTGTTACGTCCATTCATAGGTAAATAGTTAAGCAGCTGTCCATGGAAAGATGGAAAAAAAACATACAGCAAAGAGTGAAGGTTTTACACCTGAGGTCGGGTAATGTTATTCTTCCATCAAACACATTAGAACATCACCAATAAGAAAAGCTGCTGATCACTAATGTTAGAAACCAAGCTAAACTTCTAGAAGGTTAATTTCAAAACTCAGATATAAACAGTCACCTATAATGTGCAGAACAGAAAGCATCTAAGAATACTTACCAAGTGTTATTAAATGTCACATTACTGGATTATGAAAAATCTCATCTTGTATATATGATTGAGAAATACCAGCAAGATTCATGAGAAAAACAAAAGTTTGAGAGAAATAAAAAGAAACCGAAGGCTTAAAAAAATGGACTATAAAATTTTGGACTATGAGATTGTGAAATTCTCAGAAAACAAGTTCTGAAGAATCACTCTGTATATTTAAAGCTCTCCTGGCAAGCACAGAAAGGCACCCCTACGTTTAAGTCTGTAATCACCTCCACAGCAAAAAGAAATGGCAGTTACCATAACAAACCACACCAGCTGCAACCTTATTTCAGTGAGCAGCAGCCCGTGAGTTTAAAGGTAACAATACACATTTTGTAGGAAAAAAAACCTTTGTTGGTCTGCAGGTGTAGAAACAGAACCTTCTCTGACAGAGACACATTTAGGTACAGCAGAAAACATCTTGTAAGATCCTGCCTACATTGAAAAAAACCCTTTGTTGGTCTCTAGGTGTAGAAACAGAACCTTCTCTGATAGAGACACATTTAGGTACAGTAGAAAACATCTTGTAAGATCCTGCCTACATTCACACACAATTTAGAAAGCAATCTAAGCAACTCAAACTTCAAAACATGCTGAATTACAACTCTTAGCATAAATATGTTGAAGTCAGTCCAACTCCTTCAGGAAGCAGGTCAGACAGACCTTGCCATGTGCAGTACCACAGGACAAGTCAAGTTTGTGCTCCACAATTCACACACAATTTAAAAAGCAATCTAAGCAACTCAAACTTCAAAACATGCTGAATTAGAACTCTTAGCATAAATATGTTGAAGTCAGTCCAACTCCTTCAGGAAGCAGGTCAGACAGACCTTGCCATGTGCAGTACCACAGGACAAGTCAAGTTTGTGCTCCACAAACCCAGCTGTATGGAAACTGCATAAACAGCCCAAAAGTCATATGCAGGAAATGCATCTATCTGACTATGCAACATTGCAGACATGGGTGAGTGCAGTATTGCCTAACCATAAGAGCATGCAATAGGTCCATACAGTGACTTCTAGGTACCTCTTGGGTGCTGATGCCTAAGTATAAGGAACATTAAACCCTGGCAGCAGTTGCCCTGCAAACCTGGGGCACAGAGAGAACATTGGTCTAAAGCTGAATCCCAAACCCTTATTTACGGTACAACCACACTGGTTGTGTCACAGCATACAGGAGAACCACATTTGTGATAAAATGTGATAAAAGAACTACGCCAAGCTGCATATTCAAGACAATCCTTAACACATTGAAAAATAAAAAACACAACTCATGAAATGCAAACTAGTCAAGTTAAAGCCTGTAAAACAGGTATGAGTTTGAGATTATGACTAAGCACTGTCAACTTGGGTAAAAGTCTACTATATCAAAGAGCAGGCCAGCTAGACCATAAAAACAATTGATAAGGCACATACCATCAAGAAAGGGAGTTTCTGAACAATAAAGGAATAACAGTCATATGTTTTGTTAAGTTACAACAGGAATTCCAGATGGCAGCGAAGAGCCATGGTCCTTTAAGCAGTACAGGGCTACCAGTGAAACATAACATCTCCAGTCCCACCCATGAAGTCTGGCACTTCCATAGCAATCCCTAACGGGGTGAATTTTGTCACTTTTTCTGTGGCATATTAATATCATGCTGTAGTTTTCTGCTCATTTCATGCTCACTTCCATAATAGCATGGAAGTGGCAGTAGATATTTCAGTGCTGCCGAGCATAATTTTCTTTTGATTTAAGAAGCAGAGAGGGAGAAAGATGAACCTGTTTTTTATTGATGGAGGAAAAAAGGAGCTGGAATCCAATACGGAGAAAATGGATTGGGAGATTTAAGACCAACTTGGATTTTTATCAGACTCTGTGTAAACTGACACTTAAATACTTTACGGACATCTGATGAGACTAAAGATGATTAGTTATATACTTTGTCATTTCTGCCTAGAAATGAAAGTGCCAACTTCTAGTATTTGTTTTACCCATCTGGTTTGGCAACATTCAAGCCTTTGCTTGCAGAGATGCAGGGCACTCAATGCTGTTCATCTCTGCTAGTTTACTAACGTACCACGTATAGGAAAACACAGGTCTCCCCATAACAAATGCTTTACTTGACTATATGAGCAACAAAGAGGGCAAAAACCAGTCAGACACTGAACAAAGAATCCAGAAACATCTAGTAGACCAGTTTACTAAGCAAGTATAGTTTAGTTGCACAGCTGCAGTGCTCATTCCAGGATTTCCTCAGAAAATCCCAGGTGTGATTCGTTAAAGAACTGATTACTTCCCCCTCCCACAGACACAACTGACAAAAGATTGCCTTTCTTAAGCACAGGTGTGAAAACAGAGGGCAGCACAAGCCCCATGCTGGATCACTACCATTTGCAACTCCACAGAAACCCCTGACATGCACTGAAATGCAGCTGAAGGGAACAAGAAAGAAAGTTATTCACACTATGCTGGTTTGTTTTAATATTTTCTCAAAGACTGGCTAATTTCTTAAAGAGCATGTTAAAAACAGCGTTTAGTTCTTCACAGAATTTTCACTTTATTAAACAAAAAACTCTCATTCCCTCTTCTTCCTGCTACCTTAACTCTTTCAACTGAAAATGATATTATGGCATGACTGAGCAACCTTAAGAAGCAATACTAGCAGCTATGCCTACAATAAAAGCACCTTATTTACAAACCAAACCCAGTTTTTAAACATGACCAGCTTGAAGAGCTACAATTATTCCAAAAGATTTCTTCATTCATGAATTTCAATACTATATATAAGAACCTATTCATTATAACTTTGTGGAAAGCAATTTTAAAATGATGAAAATAAGGCATTTTGTCAGGAGTGTCAAAGCACTAATTAGTTAAACTGACCATGCAACCACAGCCATTTGCAGCTGTAGGAGTAGGATGATAGAAATCCCAACCCCAACAGTTTTCATGAGTAAAAATTCCAAACCCTACTTCCAGTCTTAGAACACGATTTTAACAGGCCTTGTAGTAAGAGTTTGAGACACACCACCACTCAATACCACTAAAACAGGCCCCAACAGATTAGGATGATGACTGGTCCAGTACAACAAAAATAGTTACTGAGCTCTGTTAGTGTCGAGCCCTACAACTCACCTCTGCTGATGCGCTGCTTCTCTCCAGAGAGAATGCCAGGGCTGTCAATAATACTGATGCTCTTCAGTACCTGATTAGGTAATTGAGAACACATGAACCTGCAAGAAAGGAGGAGAAAAACAACCATTAACAATAGCTCTAGCTCACTTACAGAGAGCTCCCCTTTACGTATCTACTTTTCAAAAGACTCAAGTGAGATTAAAAAAAAAAGTTTCTGAAGTCCTTATGAACCCCTATGTTTGGCAACCATATATGTTTAATAAGACAAAATGTAAACAGAGAGCTTCTCATAAAATGAACACCACAGAGAAAAACCTTGTACAGTCTTAAGTGCTGATAAAATTCCCAATTTTGCAAGAGCTGACAACATGGTCCATACATGCAACATTAAAAAGGTTGCATAAACCAAACATTGCACTGTGATGACCAAAATTAGTATACACATGAAAAAATTCTTTATGTACTCCACCTTTTGCCCAAATTCAAAGAGAATCAAAAGAAAAGGGAGGGAGGGAAAAAGCCATACTGATGATATGGTTTATATTTCAGTCACTGGCAAGTCACCCTCTCACCTGCTCTGGCCGTGTCTGAATGGTCTCCATCTCTATCCCACCACCCTCTTAGGCGGGGCTTGCAGAGGACTGAAAACAACAGTATCTCTCCCACAAATCAAGCAAGCTTTCACACTGCAAGAGCCGAGAGTTCAAATTACACACACCACGCTCTAAACAATAACCTCCTGCCTCTGTGACAGGAGGAAAATTCAATGGTGGCATTATGAAGAAGATAAATAATTCACGAGGCCTCCGAGAGTCGTGCCGAACACATCGTGTGTTAAATCCAAACAACTCCAATGCTTCTAGTTCAGAAGAACTTCACCTCCCTTCGTCGTAAACTGCCTGACTGCAGAACTTCACCTCCCTTCGTCGTAAACTGCCTTTAAGAGATTTGTGTAAGAGTTTAATCTTCTTATCGGGTAGCAGCTGAAGACCGTTCTAACAAGCAGACGGTGTAACCCACCCTCCTCCTGTGAAGCTGCGGGGCGGCCCAGCAGAGGGTCAGGCCACAGGGTCAGGCCCTAAAATGGCCGCCCTGTCTTAACCCGTCCCTTCAGAAGGCACACTGGGCTCAAGAAACAGGGCATCACTGACAGGAAAATTTTCACCACGCCAAGGTCAAACAAGAACTTTAAGACCAAAGATAATCTGAGTTAGGAAGATTTCAAGCAGTCAAGTACCAGATAGAAAATTTAAGATACATCAAAATTTCAGAGCTATTTTTGGACAGGTAACGATCCAGATGATTCAAAGGAAATCAGGAGAAAAAAAAATCTTTATGCCTCACTTCACCTTGTTTTTTAGGTGACCTTGTAGTGACAAGTCTGTAACAAAAGCACACAGCATCCCTTCTTGGGTACAGCGGAAGCATCAGCCAACCTCTCCCTGAAATCCAAGAAGGGAAAAAGAAACAGCAGCCATCTTGGCCTGATAAAAAAGAGCACTACACTTTCTGGTTTGCTTTTTTTTTATTTTTAGGAAGAACACCAGGTGTAGAAAACGCTGCATAACCTGAAGCAAGCTTTTCCACTAGGGCTAATTTTCTTCAAGCTTATGAGATGCTTTTGAAAGAGCAGTGAGGTACTATTCACTAAAATAACATATTTCATTTTTTTTTTAAACTTTCCAAAAGACACCATTATTTCAGCTGAACAATATGGCAGTATTTTGACCTGGGCACCCCCAAAGTGGGACAGCTGGAAAAGGCTGTGCAAGAAAACAGAGAACAACAGGCCTCAAATGGAAAGACATTGCAGTCTTCACACAGCCATTACTGGCAAAGGAAGCAGAAAAGTATATAGGAAAAGGATATGAAATAGGAGGATAAACTCAGAATTAACCAGCTGTAGCTTCTAGAATATATCAATAATCTAAATGCAACAGATGGGTTAAAAAAAAAATCTTGCATCAATCTAGTATTTCAGACAACATAAAGTTGTCATGATAGTTGTATCTGAATTTCTCTTTTTGACGACGAGATTTGGCTCTGGACTACTATTTGTTACATGATCTGTATGAACTGTGATTTTAAGTTCTGCCTCATAAAAAGCAAAACTGCTTACCATCTACCTAAATGATAGCAAACCTTCATAAAAAAAGCTTTACAGAAACAGTTGCGTGAATGAGATGACTGCAACTGCTTATGACACATTAGACGATACTGTCATATTTTTCATATTATTATAAAACTATTCTTAAAGAAAACCAGCAATATTAGACTACCATTGCAAAAATAAATTACAGTTTTTCTTTGTAATCATCTGCTGATTTTTACAATTCCTTTAAATTAACTTTTTATGACTCAAAAAATCCAGTAAGAATTTATATTCCTTTTTGTGTCCATTCAGATACCCATTAAAATAGAGCAGGACCATGTGTTTCTTCTCAGCAGCACCAATTTGTTTCCATGATCTTCTGGTATACTGTAATATTCTTTCCTCACTAACTTTAACACATTAGGTCCTGTCCCCATTGCCTTCACCCCCAACTTAAAAGTACACCGAGAAATAAAAGACAAGTTTCTACACTCAGAACCCTTACAGAAACATCTATCACAAGCAGTGAGATACAGGGGGAAATTAGAAGGGGTCATGGAAAAAGAGGCAAGCTAACATCAATAAATGAAGGAAGCTAATTAGCAAGAAATAAAAGACAACTTTCTACACTCAGAATGCTTAAAGAAACATCTATCACAAGCAGAGAGATACAGGGGGAAATAAGAAGGGGTCATGGAAAAATAGAGGCAAGGTAACATCAATAAATGAAGGAAGCTAATTAGCAAGTACAAGCCTTGATTGTGCTACTGTGTTCTCTTTTGTTCTTAGTTTCTCCATTACCTCAGTCACTGTTTCCTTTCCTGTTACATTTAGATTAAAAGGACACTTGGTAATGGGAGCCTACACAGCCTTGTAAAAGTAATACCTTACGTTTTTCCACAAAACAAAATACTAGGATTGTGAAATCATTTGGAGGAAAAAAAAAAAAAAAAAAGCTGAAATCTTTGTTCAGATTAAAGGACTATTCCATCATCACCTGTTCCCTATTATCGCCATTCTCTCCTC
>NW_015090921.1:5184478-5195323 GCF_001431845.1 Calidris pugnax
AATCGCACCTTGCTCCTCCTGCCCCTCCATTTATTACTGGAGATAATAACACCCCTTCTCTGAAGGAGTTGGGAGGAGGAATCAGTTGGCTATTTTAAGGTAACCAGGTCCCATTATGCCATATCTGGAGGTAGTTTTCATGCTTTTAAAAAAAAAAAAAAAAAGAAAAAAAAAAGGCAGGGTTGAGGAGGAGAGAGAATCATTAAGACAAGAGTGAAAAATGTAATACTGGGTATAAAGCCCCGTCACTGCCAGTATGGCAAATGAGAGAAGGCAAAGCAAAAATATGTAGTATGATCACAGGTGAAGATGACAGTGAGAAGTTGCTCAAAGATACTGAAATAAAGCCTAGGACATTTTCAGCTAGGTAAAGTAGGGAAGAGAAATGAGTTGACAGTTTTGAAAAAGCAGCAATATGATTGCAGTGGCAGACCAAGGGTGGTGCTAGGGGAATATAAGCACCTAGAGCTCCCCTGCAAAACTAAGAACCAAATGTGAACATTGGTGAAGATAAGGTTACTTACAGCACTGCAATATAACAATATCACAGTTGTGATAAATGATTTTTCCTCAAAAAGGATTCCAATTAGAGTTTACAATTTATTAAAAGAGTAAAGACAAGCAAACAGCGCTGAGTGCACCGGGAGTCTCCGCTCAACCAAGGCACACACGTGCAAGTCCCGTTTTGGGTTTATATCGCTTCTCCTAATACATATTCATACAAAGGTTGGCCTATGCTAATGATAGGCGTGTCTTCTTTGGCGCATGCCCTCCTCACCTTCTGGAATCTTCTATGAGTTTTCCTTGGCTCGCCCCCAGGATGACCCCCGACTCCAGGCGCGCGCCCCACAGACCCCTCCCATTCAGCACCACGCGGCCAGTAACAAAAAAATGGTTTCCTTAGGGGTTCTTACAAGAAACAGAAACTACATACATACAATCCCGCTTCTCCCAAGCCCATGGTCATACAAGGACAAACAGAACAGTTAAAGATATTAACACGAATCAGATGAACACATTTCACACAGTCACCAAACGCACTGGAATAACTTAGTTGGTTACTTTGAATATGCCTCTCTTTAGCTAGCAAACAATCTTGCTTGCCTAGCATTCAGGACCTGACACAGCCAGACAGACAAATAATTTAGCCGAAAATTATGTAACCTATTCATCCAAACTTTCAGTATTATTACATGGTCTGTGTCAATATTTGACTACTGTGCAAAATACTATTCACATTATAACTGTATTTACTTTTCATAGAGAGCACACTGGTGGGGAAAGAGAAATGGAACGGTGATCTGAAGGAGAGGAATTAGCCAATGATCTCACAGAGAGGGGTCTTGAACCACAGAATTATTATTTAAAATAACACTTGACTGCAGCTTCCCACTGCACATATTCTTATCTCTCAGCAAGTGATAGCCAAGCCAACTATAATCAGCTATAAACTTTCTTCTGTGAATAGGCACGGCAAGAGATAAGACTGTACATGATGAACTTTTAACACATATGCCAGTGTTCATCGGCCAAACAGGAAAGTTTATTGTTAACAGAGAACCAATTTAGATTAATTGGCTTGCAAAGCCAGGCCTCCATGTCAAGCCACCATCAAATACAGGAAGAAAACAAAGTGATTGCTCACACAATGTGAACAAAGTTATTAATAACTTTTAACTGGAAATATTTAGCCTGCTATTTAAGTGCCCTACGGTGATATTCACAGCCCCTTAGCAACTGTTCCCTTTTCTGCAAATACACAGCAGCCACCCAAAAGCTAACACTATCATCCTGGTCTACAGGACTGCTTGAAGACCACCTCATCAAAATTAAACACTTCACAGCTTGAAGACCACCTCATCAAAATTAAAGACTTCACAGCTTGAATATGCATTTACGCGGAAAGCATATTCAAATATTCCCATTCTTATAGGCCTTTTTACATATACCAGCAATTGAGAATTTTAAAGAGCTTTACCAAGACCTCTGGTGAGACCAGTGGAAAGGAGCAAGACCACATTGAATAGAAAATATATTTTTTCCTTTTTTTCAGATGATAGTTTTTAATAGTAGTACTAATCTATCAGTATTTTTGAGCAGGAAAATTTGTGCCCAAACTGATCCTGAATTCCAGCTGGTGTAATGCCTCACAAACAAGTCAGCTGGTGGAGCATTCCAACAGTTTTCTATAAACTGGTTTTAACAACTATTTTCTGTTCAGATAACAGAATATATCTGTGTTAGTGCTACCCTATCTAGTACTGCTTTTTTTTATTTTTAATTCACTTAAACTGCCACTGCCTCTGCTTGTATTTGAATACTTATTTCATGCTATTTTGCTTTTTTTTATTTTTAATTCACTTGAACTGCTACTGCCCCGCTTGTATTTGAATACTTATTTCATGCTATTCAAAACAAACACAGCAGAAAAGACTTAGTAAACTTCATTGATGCCTGAAGATGGTATCACGTAGAAATTTAAACTTAAAATAAAAAGACAGCAAGCAAACAGATCTCACCTGTTCAAGAAAGCATTTCCAAAGCGGCTGAGTTTGCGGAACGGCTTCTTAGGATCAACAACCAGGGCATTTCCAGGAACATTTCCTTCTGAATCTCCGTACATCACAGCAATGAAAGAATCTGTGGTAGGCTCTGGACCAATCCGCATGCCTGGAAAGTCTTGTTCGAGCAGGTATCTGGAGATGGAGAATACATAAAGTAACAGCATGAATGTCTGGGAACAATTGCAAAAGCAAATACCTAGAGTGTGCCTGAAAACTCCCAAGGATACACACATTCTAGAATAATTAAGAAACATTTTTCCTGCATGTCATTATTTCTATTAATTAGAAAAAAACCCCATACCTGAATCCCATTTTTTTCATAACAACTAGATAAAAGCATAAATAAAGTAAATCCCTTTACAAAAACAGGGTGGAAAGTATTCCCTCAACAACTCAAGTGAATCCTTCTACCAACGATCCCAGTACTGTAGCTCACACTATGAGACATTGCTGCTTCTGTGTGTGTTTTCAAGCCTAAACAAGTGCTGCTGATACTAACAGGGAGCGTGGTTTGAAACAGCCCATGAGCAGCATCACTTTGCCGACATACCTAACCCTTGGATGAACTCAGTTATGGTGTATGATTTTACTAAGTTTAATTCATCTCACCACAGGCAGAGATAACACTATTATGAGACAATACAGTTTACGGCTGTTTGGGAGTGAGGGAAAGAGCTTTTATTTTGACCCATGTATCAAAAAGTAATTAACGAAGTCAGATCTGCAGAGCTTCAGGCCTAACAGTAATGTTCTTCCAAGAGATATCAAGTCAGGCAGCACTGTACCAACACAAACCATGTTGCATCTCCCTCCGAGTAATCTGCTCAGAGATTTAGACAGCACATACTCAGTGGACCAAGTCCTGACTCTCCAGACAACAAGGTCTCAAACTAAAGATGTGCATATTTAAATGCTAAAACTTCATGGAACTGGAGCATGAATTTACAGAAGCAGCTTGTCTGCATCCTTTCCTGGATAGCAAGTGAGAAACAAAAGAAAACTCAAGACTATCAAGCAAGCCTCCACCTTAGAAAGTTCCTCTAGGCTACACTATGACAACTGCCACTTTTCAAAAAACAGGAGCAGACCAACCTGCTTAACATTAAAGAACATGAGTGCTATTGTCCTCATTTACAACACCACCATCTTGAAAATGTTCCCCTTAAGACTAAGGCCAAATTGTTTTCAAGTATGCTGTAAGAGCATTAAAATTCTCCAATCAACTTCAGCCATACAGTAATTATTAATTCCATGGTTCCAATGTCACCCTGCAGTTCTTAAAAAAGCAGCAGAACCCAACCAAACAAAAAACAATACACAATTTTACTTGTGTATTGTGTACATAATCAAAGTTGGACTTCAGTGAAAATTCTTCAGGCACAGGTGATGGTCCAATGACAGCACTAGCTAGATTTGAGCACACCTATATTAACATCTGTCTTTCAATAATAGGCTTGTTCTAGCCCTTAATCTAAGAGCACTATGCCTGTTCTGCTATCATGCCATAAAGAAATAGTAATTTGAGAGGACTTGCAGGCTGGTTTTGCTGAAAAAAAACACCCCACATTGTACAAAGTGCCTACACTTGCTGAACAATCTCTATTTGTCTTTAAATTCAATACCCAAACATTCACAGACTTTATAGATCAGTGCAGAGAAGACGAATTTAATGAACTAAATATATACTATATGTTTCAAAGATCTTTTTCCATTAACTAGCAAACTGGTTCCAATCAGCTCAACCTACAATCTGGGAGGCTTAAAACATAGAATGGTTATTTACATGAGATGTCCTGCAGCTTTCTGCTTCCAAACAAACAGAAAAACCCCAACTTGTCAATGCTAAAAACGGTGGGAAAGGAGGAACACAAGAACAATCATGCCAGAACATGCCAAAATCAGTCTGTTCTACTTGTAGAATAAACTGTACCTAATGCACAGTAACAGGGAAATAAAACTAATCCTTCTCCAAAAGCAGAAAAACCCAATACCTTTGCACACGCAGGAGAGCACAATGCAATATAACCCTCATTTTTACAAAGCAGATCATGTATCAAAATTAAGACAAAACTCCTTTGATAGCTCAGCAGTTTAACCCTTTGTGCATGGAAATCCAGGACTTTCAGGTACTGTAGCAAACAGGTAAGCACCTGAAACACAGACGTGTGTTCCTGCCTCCTCATAGAATTCCACTGCAGACTAGAGCCCTCTAAAACCGGATGCAACACTAACTCACAAGGGCCACTGCCATTTTTCACTAAAGCCTGGCTGGACTTACCCACAGCATTGATTTTGAAAGATCAATGATACTTTTAATTTCTAAAATAAGATTTTTAAATTGCCACAACGAAATGTT
The DNA here is from genome assembly GCF_001431845.1 of Calidris pugnax. NCBI lineage: Eukaryota > Metazoa > Chordata > Aves > Charadriiformes > Scolopacidae > Calidris > Calidris pugnax. Next base: position 5,189,399 of record NW_015090921.1, read on the forward strand.
CCACTTCAAAGTCTCTCAATTCTGCTTTTCTTCATTGCCCTTCTTTTTGAAGGGAAAGGATTTCTATAAGACTTGTAACTAACTCCTTCTCTTGATATGAGCTGTCATTCCCAGACTTCTGCAGACAGAGGCAGGAAGCCATAAGGTGGCAACACGTAAGATAAGAGGCTCCCAGAGCAGCAGTAAAGAACATCATACTGAAATCAAATGCGCACAAGAGAAGTCCCAGATCCCAGGTCACAGAAAACTAAAAGATGGGATCTGAATACAGGATAAGCCACCTCCAGGGTAACAGGCTAATTGCTATCCATTATCAGCTCATGAACCTGCCAGGCATGGTTACAGACATTCAGTGTTGGTGGTCTTTTAGGTCACTGAAAAAAAAATAATAATCTCATGGCCTGCTCATGAAATCGCTGCACATATAACACTTGGAGAATTTACAAAGAGTTGGAAGTATGGAGCACCTGTATTTTCAGCTTGGAACTCAAATGGTGCAAATTCAGATTAGCTGCTTACTGAAATGTCTGAACAAGAATAAAGCACTGCTGAACTGCAATGGTACTTCCAAGTTAATGTCACAGATGCAACTTTAAAACCCAGGCTTTTGTAGAGACAACAATCCAGAAAGGCAAGGCATCCTTCCAAATACCAAGTCCCACCCAACAGTCACAGTGCTGAGCCACTTACAGCTATTCATCAGACACAGGAAACACTTTGCAAGGCAGGTATTTTCCATTAAGACCAGCTCATGGTTGCATGTCAAGAATCAAGTAGAGACTAAAATAAACCCTAGTTCTGAGCACTGAGCACTATATCACACTTCCTCTCAGTATGAAAATACCAGTTTCACTTGGCCACAAAAAGGGACGAGCAGTCTTCTGTAAACTGAAAAGTGGCAATTATTTGTGTACAGTGTGCTATATTAATAGAGGAAAATACCTGGATTTTTAGCATCCGCATTTGCATGCCCTTTTCAGGAATTTTCAGCAAAGAGGGAGTTCAAAAAGGTTGACAGGAAGAATGCTTAAAAATAGCAAACATCCCAAAGACAGTCTAGATCAAACAACAGACATCCTGTTGACTCTTCTCCCTTTGTTTTTACCTGGGCTATAACCTTTCTGCTCTGCCAATAAACATTCATCTATGTTCCTTTGCAAGATCTATAGCCAGACTATGGGAAACTGGTTTACAACGTTCCAGAGATAGCAAAGATTACTCACGGTTGCGGATACTGATAATCATCTGAAGTCCAAGTGCTTCAGCTAAGCCATAGGAAGGCACGCACACAGGTGAGCTGGACAGACAGGCACTGGGCAGGGACACCACGTGGTGCACGGGGAGACAAACTCAAGTCTCCTTCCACAAGGCTGTTCACCTCCAAACTACATACTGCACCAAATCCCCCACGCTTATTTTTTTTTTTATTTGAAACACAACAAAACTAGCAAATGGTTGCTTTAGTGTAAGAATTCTGCTCCAAGTAACTCGAGTAAATCCATGTTTATTTTTTTTTATTTGAAACACAACAAAACTAGCAAATGGTTGCTTTAGTGTAAGAATTCTGCTCCAAGTAACTCGAGTAAAACTTTCATTTAGAGCTAGTAACAAAGAAGTTCCAGCTTTCACTCCAAAAAGTTCACAGGGACCTTTATCCCCCAGAAGAAACAGATGCAGCCTGTAATTGCCATATACACAATTGCATACGACTTTCAGGCTCCAGATATTACACACGCAAAAGGGTGCTTTCACAAAACCCAGCTCTGGCTGTGTTAAATAGAAGGAAGTTTACCATTTTAACCTCTGAGTAATACCTGTGAGCAAAGCAAAAAGCACAGCCTGGCAAGCTGAGGAACTTCTGTTTTTCCTCATCTTGATAAGTTCTTTAAAAAAAGTCAGTCTCTTACACTTTTAAAACAGAGAAGTTGCTAACAAGTTAAACATTATTCGACAATTTAATTCATTGTTGGAAGGAAAGAAAAAGGTCAGCATCTACAAACTCGCCCTAACCAGCTCCTGTCTCTTACTTATACACTGCAGTTCTCCTGTCCCTTCTTTCTTCACTTCTTTCTCTAAAGCAGCCAGGAGAAATTGGGAAAATTACAGAAGCTGAAAGGCCAGGCAGCTCACATGCAAGATAAGTATTTGGCTCTCACCCATCCTCCCACCCCATTAAAAAAAAAAAATAAAAAAATAAAAAAATCACCCATTAAAAAAAATAATAATAAAAAAAAAATCATACAAGTATTAACATTTAGGCCTGGATATATTTGTTTGAATTGTCAGCATTGAATAAAAGAATAACACCGGGCTACACCTTAGAGAGCGAAACTGGCCAGTTTCACTGCATTGTTCCAAGTGCAAAGAGGATAAACAGCATCAAGTGAAAAACCAGAAGAGCTATTAGAAACCTGGAAGTGTTTGTTTGCATATCTTAATCCCCAGGGACATTCAGTCATTGCTAGATCTGTGTTTTCCACCGAGACAAGTATTAACATTTAGGCCTGGATATATTTGTTTGAATTGTCAGCATTGAATAAAAGAATAACACCGGGCTACACCTTAGAGAGCGAAACTGGCCAGTTTCACTGCATTGTTCCAAGTGCAAAGAGGATAAACAGCATCAAGTGAAAAACCAGAAGAGCTATTAGAAACCTGGAAGTGTTTGTTTGCATATCTTAATCCCCAGGGACATTCAGTCATTGCTAGATCTGTGTTTTCCACCGAGTCTTAATGGAAGGAACTGGGTGGATGTGGATGTGTCAGAGGTATAAAAATGTGAAGTTCTCACGATAGTGTCTAAATCAAAGTAAATCCCAAATGAATACTTGTCAGCTAAATGCAATTGTTCTGTTCACATATAAACCTCATAGTAAACACTTAGGTAGATCTAGTATGCCCTCCTGACTATGAAATGGAGAAATGTGGAACAAAAAGCAGTTTTAATTAAGATTTAAAATGCTGTTTGCTTGTCAAAGGGCTAACTGGGGAAAAAAAAAATTATAGCCCAACTTCATTCTAAGAAAAACTATCTATAATAAACCTGGAATTATAACAGTCTTGAGAGTGTATGACATTTTTTCCATGGGAAATTCAGCATACCAGAGGGGAAATTTATGTGTAGTCAACCTGGACACTATAACATTTTCCCATGTCTTCTTCTAAGTCTTGCCCTCCGCACACAAGCACTTCTCTTTTTTGCTTTTCTTTTCTCCTCTAAGTTGGTAACAGTCACTGTGACACTATTGTCTAAGTTGCTGCCCAACTTGAATGGAGCATTTTCTCATGCTGATTCAGCCAATTATTATCTATTCTATAGCAAACACTGATGTAATGAATGTTCATCATGGTGAGGTCAGACAGTGGTCCTTCAGAAGCAGGAACAGCTGTTCTATTACTGATTGGGGCTCAACAGCCAATTCCTGTCTTCTCCAATACCTAGTAAGGGATTAAACCACTCTGCAACCCACCTAAAATGGGGACAGGACAAAGGTGTAAGTGAAGGAAGAAAAGGCACATCACAATAGAAGTCACCTCCTGCATTGAGTCAGATATTTTAATAAAATGCAGGAGTAAACATCTTTGAAAATGTTATCTATATTAAATCTGCCTGGGCATCTTTGCCCAGCAGTGACCAGTGCTAAAAAAAAAAAAAAGAAGTTAGAAATAGCTGTAATAAAGAGTGATACTTCTTTTCTCATTCAGACTGTACATTAGTATCAGTCAACCAACCAGCTCAGTAGTTTATGGTTAAGGTGGTAACAAGTTAGTCACAAAGCAACACTACCAAGAATACATCTCCAGCACTGCAAGGAATATCAGTGTTTCTAAGCACAACACTGACTCGCACTGCAATCAAACATGGGCAATTGTGAAGGACAGAAAAGTTGAATGCCCATAAATCAAGAATGTGCCTTCTCATGCCAGGCAATCTCTTTGAGGAGGGGGGAAAAAAGCTTCCTATGAATTATAAGTGACACAGCAACTCTGCTGACAGGCAGAACAAGTTCTGCTACGTACATATTTGGGACCGTTCTGTCTCCGTGTAACGCCCATGCTCTCTGTCCCCTGTCCATAAGCCAGGTAACACCACTTGTCTGGAAACACACACAGCCTAACAAAGCAGCTGCACTTCTTAAAGAATAAAATGAATCAGCAGGGCCAAGGAAGCGTGAGGAAAACCCAAATCAGCCACTGCAAGTGCTTGTAGGAATTCAGTAATAATCAGGTAAAGAACCAAGATCAACTTTAAGCTTCTAATTAGCTAGTTGTAAAACCAGAAAAGAAACATGACTAGGTATGTAAACATCTGAAAAGCTCTCAGGTGAGTTAAAGGTAAACACCGCTCTTCAATGGAGAAGGGAGGTAGATCTTTGACACTGTAAAAAGAAAACAGTTATGGCAAGGCTGCCTGTAACCTTTGGAACCGAAAGAGAAACACTTGCAAAATTTTCTGAAGGACTGTAATGAACTGCAGATATAACAAGCAGTAAAAATTTGATCTAAGTGACCCCTCAGTGTCTTTTGCAGAGTTTTAGATGATCTCAGACTGATTTGTAAGGGGCATATGAGAGGCAAACACACTCAAACATATGCAAAATATTCACAGGCTCGTAATACCCGAGGCACGCTTCAGCTTCCTAAAATCAGTTGCTAATAAACTTAACAACAAGGAAGACAGGAAAGAGAAAATACTCCAACGGCAGGAACATTCTTAAGCGGCCGTATTAGTGATATTGCTTGTTCAATGCAATCAACCGAAAGAGTTGGGGAAAGAGGGGAACAAAAAAAATAAAAAAGGACTTTCCAGATACCCTGTGTTTTTTAGGGCCAAAAATGTCCCGCTTTTCTCTCTTATCTTCACATCCAAACTACTTATTAAACACTTTTGGGATAGAAGAGGGAGGAGACATGGTTCAATGGCCTGTGATGGCCGATGCTGTCACGCCTTTTCAACGCCAAAGCGCCTATTTTTCTTTTGAAAATAATTTAAACATTAAAAAAAATAAAAAAATAAAACCCCAAGAGGAAGTCGACGGCGAGGTTACACTTTCTCGTCAGAAACACGAAATGGAGATGACAGCCTTAAACGGGAAGTTGGCGGGAGAGTGGCGGGGCACGTAACGGCCCCGGGAGCGGCGCCCACCCGCGACACGGCGTGGGAGGCTCTGGGGAAAAGCCCCGCTCCTCGCGGGGGTGGGGTGGGGACACACACCGGCCGCCAGCAGCCAGACACCGGCCCCACTAGCCCCGCCGCGGAGCTGGTAGCCACCCTTCAGCGGGACCGACGTTCCGCGGCCCGGGGCGACCAGGCGCGGTGGCCACCGCGGGGTTAGAGCGTAGGAGGCAGCTCCGGTAGAGCGGGAACACCCCGGGAGGGAGGTGAGGGGGGATTTACCGAGCGGGCAGGGCGCCGGTCGGCGGTCCCGCAGCACCGGGAAAAGGGGGGGAGCAGGGAGGGGGGGCGCTTACCGGATAAAGGTGGTCTTGCCGGTGCTGTACTGCCCGACCAGCAGCACCATGGGCTTGTTCTCGAAGTCGGCCTCCTCCAGGGCGGGCGAGTGGAAGTCATGGAAGCGGTAGTGTTCCTCCAGCGGCAGCAGCTTGCGGAGGTAGAGGTCCCGCAACCCCCCGGTGACCGTCTGCACCACGTCGCTGCCCACGCCGCCCCGCTCCCGCCCGCCGCCCTGCTTCCCCAGCCAGCTGAACATCCCGCCGCCGCCACCACCGCACAGCGCTCTGCCGCCGCTCCGCACACGCAGCCGCCGGCGGGGGGGGGGGGCGGGGGGCGGGGGGGGGGGGGGGAAAGGCGGCGCCCGGCGCTTCCCGGACACCCTGAGGGCGCGCTGCTGCCCGCCCCCCTCACAGCCGCCCGCCCACCTGAGCCGCCCGAGCGCCCAACGGAGCCCTCAGCGGCCGCACCGC
>NW_015090921.1:5195579-5196330 GCF_001431845.1 Calidris pugnax
GGGCGGGCGGACCCGGCCCCGGTGCGGGGGCGGCGCCAGCAGCAGCGCTGCCCGCAACGCGCCGCGCCCCGCTCGCCTGTCCCCTCGGCGTCGGGTGGGTTCAGGGCTTCTTTTGAGGGGGATGTTGTTAGGTTGGACCCGGAGTGTTCCTTTCTTTCGTTATTTATTAACGCCCAATCCGCCTCCGGAGGTTAATTGTACCTGCTGCTCTTCCGCCCCCCCAAAATTTCAGCCCCTTTAAAATGACCCTCGGAAAGGCTCCGCTCCCGGCGTAGGATCGTCCGCCCAGATGCTTCTCGTGTTTCCCCGATGATGGTTGCTGGCTGGGGATGCCAAAGGAGTGCGTGACTAAGAGGCGTGGGGGTTAGCTACGACATTGGGCAACTATTTTGAACACGGTGAAAACTCGTAATATGAAAACTCTTAATATAACACCGAAATTTTGCTGCGGGGACGCGTGCAGCAGATACAGCCGTTCGTTTTAACCTCAGGTGTTGATAATTGTTAAGCCTCTTGGAAGGATCACCTTTTCCATTGATTTTCATTTTCCATTGAATACAATACCATATTCATTAAAACATCAAAGAAATCAGTCAAATGAATACTTTTTTCTTCTTCTCTAGCATAAAACTTTGTGCGCCCTCACTACTTAGAAAGCAAAAGCTTGGGCTCCCAGTTAAAAAAAAAAAAAAAAGGGGTGAGGGGGGGGGGTTTTTTTGCTGGATCTGTGTGTAAATATTATGCTAAGAGT
>NW_015090921.1:5196505-5248884 GCF_001431845.1 Calidris pugnax
CGAGCGGGCGGGGCGCCGGTCGGCGGTCCCGCAGCACCGGGAAAAGGGGGGGAGCAGGGAGGGGGGGCGCTTACCGGATAAAGGTGGTCTTGCCGGTGCTGTACTGCCCGACCAGCAGCACCATGGGCTTGTTCTCGAAGTCGGCCTCCTCCAGGGCGGGCGAGTGGAAGTCATGGAAGCGGTAGTGTTCCTCCAGCGGCAGCAGCTTGCGGAGGTAGAGGTCCCGCAACCCCCCGGTGACCGTCTGCACCACGTCGCTGCCCACGCCGCCCCGCTCCCGCCCGCCGCCCTGCTTCCCCAGCCAGCTGAACATCCCGCCGCCGCCACCACCGCACAGCGCTCTGCCGCCGCTCCGCACACGCAGCCGCCGGCGGGGGGGGGGGGCGGGGGGCGGGGGGATTTATTAACGCCCAATCCGCCTCCGGAGGTTAATTGTACCTGCTGCTCTTCCGCCCCCCCAAAATTTCAGCCCCTTTAAAATGACCCTCGGAAAGGCTCCGCTCCCGGCGTAGGATCGCCCGCCCAGATGCTTCTCGTGTTTCCCCGATGATGGTTGCTGGCTGGGGATGCCAAAGGAGTGCGTGACTAAGAGGCGTGGGGGTTAGCTACCACATTGAGTAACTATTTTAAACACGGTGAAAACTCTTAATATGAAAACTCTTAATATAACACCTAAATTTTGCTGCGGGGACGCATGTAGCAGATACAGCCCTTAGTTTTACCCTCAGGTGTTGATAATTGCCTTAAGCCTCTTGGAAGGATCACCTTTTCCATGCCGGTGCTGTACTGCCCGACCAGCAGCACCATGGGCTTGTTCTCGAAGTCGGCCTCCTCCAGGGCGGGCGAGTGGAAGTCATGGAAGCGGTAGTGTTCCTCCAGCGGCAGCAGCTTGCGGAGGTAGAGGTCCCGCAACCCCCCGGTGACCGTCTGCACCACGTCGCTGCCCACGCCGCCCCGCTCCCGCCCGCCGCCCTGCTTCCCCAGCCAGCTGAACATCCCGCCGCCGCCACCACCGCACAGCGCTCTGCCGCCGCTCCGCACACGCAGCCGCCGGCGGGGGGGGGGGGCGGGGGGCGGGGGGGGGGGGGGGAAAGGCGGCGCCCGGCGCTTCCCGGACACGCAACGCGCCGCGCCCCGCTCGCCTGTCCCCTCGGCGTCGGGTGGGTTCAGGGCTTCTTTTGAGGGGGATGTTGTTAGGTTGGACCCGGAGTGTTCCTTTCTTTCGTTATTTATTAACGCCCAATCCGCCTCCGGAGGTTAATTGTACCTGCTGCTCTTCCGCCCCCCCAAAATTTCAGCCCCTTTAAAATGACCCTCGGAAAGGCTCCGCTCCCGGCGTAGGATCGCCCGCCCAGATGCTTCTCGTGTTTCCCCGATGATGGTTGCTGGCTGGGGATGCCAAAGGAGTGCGTGACTAAGAGGCGTGGGGGTTAGCTACCACATTGAGTAACTATTTTAAACACGGTGAAAACTCTTAATATGAAAACTCTTAATATAACACCTAAATTTTGCTGCGGGGACGCATGTAGCAGATACAGCCCTTAGTTTTACCCTCAGGTGTTGATAATTGCCTTAAGCCTCTTGGAAGGATCACCTTTTCCATTGATTTTCATTTTCCATTGAATACAATACCATATTCATTAAAACATCAAAGAAATCAGTCAAATGAATACTTTTTTCTTCTTCTCTAGCATAAAACTTTGTGCGCCCTCACTACTTAGAAAGCAAAAGCTTGGGCTCCCAGTTAAAAAAAAAAAAAAAAGGTGTGAGGGGGTGGGGATTTTTTGCTGGATCTGTGTGTAAATATTATGCTAAGAGTAGATCTTTTGTGTTGCACACTCATGTCCTTGGCTCCTTTGCAACGTCCTTGTCATTTAAATCCCTTTTTGCTGGTCCAGCACACATACTGGTTCATTTTTAGCTATGTACCTTTCTTCCTCCTAATTTCCATCTTGAATATTACCTTTTTTCTGTATGCTTCAGCTCCTTTCTAAATACATCAGCAGGTTTAGCTGTGCCCTTTCCGTCTCCCTCCTCCTCTTGCTGTTCCTCAAAGAACAGATGTTAGACTTTAATAATGCTCAGTCCTGAGGATTTAACCACTCTGCCTTTTCTTGGTTCCTTGCTTCACATTTTATTTAGGGCTGTGCATGTGTTTTGCAACTCTTTTGTTGCAATTTCCATGCTGAGTCAAAGATTTTATACCATTTCATGTAGGGCTTTGCTGACGGGCTTCCTAATTTGTTTGGGGTTTTTTTTAAAATCCCCTATAAAGTATAAAAATAGTTTGGTTTTGCATTCCTCTCATTTTCATGACTTTTCCCCATAGGTTAATCTATAGGTAATTAAGTTATCCTTGCAGTTACTTACATCTTCTTCACGTTACTTGAGTAATTTCTTTTAAATGAGTCTTGTATTACCACATCTTTAGGAGGCCTGACTACTCCTGGTCATTTATTGTCTGCAAAAATATCTGAGCTGTGAAAAACATAAGTATTGCAGTCTGGGGTGAGATTGCTTTCCCACTTGTCTTTGGGGTATCCAGTATTTAGTGACAGGAGAACATCACAGAAAGAGGGCAGGTACAACACTGTCTCAAACTGTCCTCTCAGCCTCTGGGAACTGATGATTCAGTGCAGGACTGAGGCCGGTGTGGAGCCTTTGTGTTTTTTAGTCCTTAAAAATTTTCCAGTGAATGCACCAATCAGTTTTGTTTTTTTTTTTTTAACTTGTAAACTTTTATCAACAACAGCACTGGGGGGCAAGGAGGTCTATAACTTAATTACACGTTGTGTGCAGAACTACCTTTCTTTGTTAGCGTTGAACCTGCTGCTTGCTAGTTTTGTCTGATCCCCTCCAGGTCTTGTGTCAGAAGAGAGGTGCACAGTCACTCCCTGTTTGTCCCCCACAGGGCACTCCAGATTTCATAGCTCTTTCTTTCCAGATTTCCTAGCTCTTTCTCTTCTCTGCCTCTCACCCCTGCCGTCCTTTCTCTAGGTTGCAGATTCCCTTCTGTGGGAGCTGTTCCACCTCTTTGATCAGCCCTGACATTTTCCTCTGTATTCTTTGTTGAATGTAGAGAACTCAGACATACTGTAATAATTATTTCGTGTTAGCTTTCTGAAATGGGGTAAAGTGTTCATTGTTCTCTGTGACCCCTTCGTGGCTGCTGGAAAGCTGCAGGAAGGGCAGGGAAGTGTTTGCACTCACACACCTCGTTCTGCTTGTCTTCAGGCTTCCTGCATAGAGGCTTCCTGCTGTCAGTGGGATAATTTTTGCCCTTCAGACAATAAAGCTCTAACTGTATACGGGAACCTGGGAGCGCTTCCAAATTCCCAGGTCTGGCTGTGCCCTCTGGCTGCATCCCGTCCCATATTGTGATGAGATCCAGCGTGCATCAGCACGACTGCTGTCTTTGTCCCTTGTTTCCATGGGAGGTAAACCCTGGGCATGCAGCCCTTACAGGATCTGTATGGGCTCCTGCAGCGTGCACCACAGGTAAGTGCTCACTGACCTTCAGTAACAAAGGGATTTGTTTCAATTTTTGTCCCAGAATAACAAGATCTCTTGACAAAAGGATACTACAACAGAAGTGAGGAGCAGGGAAGCCTGCAGGAAACACGGGCTTGTAGATACAGGACGTCTACTAAATAAATCGATAGCATTGAATAGTAATTAATTTAGAAAAATAATCAGTGGAGACCTGGAATTCCACCTGTCAAAAAAAACCAGACCACTTACTTGAAAGGAGCCATGTCGATGTGATGACCAAAGAGTCAGAAAGTTGAAAGTTAATGTTTTGTTAACTTCAGTTGCAATACTCTACAGCAAGTTAAAAAATTGCATTTGGGTGGATGATATGAGATACACAATTTTAGATCTGCTTTGTCTGTGTTTCTTTTGTTTTTTCAGAGGTAATAGTCTCAAAAACTTTAAAGCTTTAAACCTTTGGTATGTATCAATAACATTTAGGTCCAGCTTAATAGTCCACTTTTGCAGAGATGGGTCTTAAATGTAATCCTAAACTCATAGGATGCTGGGGCAGTTCACATATAGGTCTGGAGCTGGCATAGTTTCTTCTTGAATAATTTTTCAGCAGCTATGAAACAAGTCTGCATGTTGTCTTCAACTGTCTTGCTAATAGAGGAAGAAGCACTGAAAAGAAATGGCTTTAACAGGTATTTGCTGTGAAAAATGTTTATTTGCTGTAACTCTTGACTCCAAAAAAGTATTTTATCATATAAAGTTCAATATTTATTTACATTCACATAAAGACTCCCTAGTTCACAAATGGGCTTCTTGGTTTTGTTTCAGAGACAGTGGATTTTGTTCTCTGCTGTGTTTCTGGACTGACAATCCTCTGTTTTTATAGCACAGGTAGAGCACAAACACCATCAGCACAAACTTCCTCACGCTTCCTTGTCCACGCATTTCGGCCTTGGCCTGAAAGGTCTCTTCTGGAAGCAGGAGCAGAGCAAAGCCTCACCTAGCCACGCTCCTGAGGCTGTCAACGAGGGAAGCACATTAATTCATTAAGGAAGAGCTCTGGTTTTTTGTGTTTATTCCCTTTACTGACAGACAGGCTTTTGCATTCTTGGTGACAAATGAAGTGCTATTCTTAGCATTCTTTGGCTTTTCTTCACTTCCTAATCAAATTCCTTTTTTTTTCCTTCATTAACAAGACTCACAGATATTTTATTTCATATTCCCTCGTGCTGGGCAGTCGGCCAAATGCTGGGTTCCCTTTCTGTCAGGCACACACACCCCATCCCCATCGGGTGTTTTTTGCAGTGGTTGCTCTTTCTTGTGCTGCTTTTTCCGCTCCACGGCCGTACGCAAGGCCTGAAGAATCAAATCTTTATTGTTCTGGACGTTGTAGTAACTTAGGTTCACCAGTTTGTCAAAATCTTCCTCTGAATAACTCAGATTGTTTATGTAATATGGACCACAGGTATTGGCAACATCAACATCACCCTCTGCCATCTCTGAGGGGCTACGTTTAACACCTAAGGGACAAACAGTGACTCGGTTAATTAGCAAAAAGCAGTTAGGGTCTGGGTATTCCTCAGGCATTCACACACAGTGGATCACAACCCAAAATTTTCCCTCCACAGGTGTTTTATTGCTGGGATATTTGGTCGGCAGCAGGGGGTGGAGAAGCTGCTGGTGGGTGAGGCGAGTTGAGGTTGTCCTGGGTACTCTTGGAAATGCCAAAACAAGTAGCTCCTCTTTTGAGCACAGAAGGGTGAGATTCCCTGCCTCCTCCTCTAGCTCTGGAGTGATCTGTCAACATGGTCCCCAAGTCCCCCTCAGCACTGATGTGCTCCCAGCCCCGGTCCCCACTTGCTGCTGTCTCCTAGTTATCTCAGAACCCTACTTCTAACCAAGGTACAAGGAAATAGCAACTGCTTTTTTTCTCTTTCCTCCCCTTCTCCCAAAGCAGACAACAGCGGCAAGGACCTCATGAGAGCATGGTTTCTCTCCAGGCGATGTGCCTGAAGCTACTGCCATTTTCTGTGCCTTCCAGCTTCGACTCTACATAGTGTTATTTCCCTCGCTACGCTCCTTTCATGCCTCCAGAAACAGGCTACTGAAAATCCATGTATTTCAGTGATTCAAGCTTTCCAAAAGTACATCTGCCTTCTCAGTGACCTGATAGATATTCTTTCCCCCAGCACAGCCTGGCACTTGCTCTAGCACAATCTGCTACATCATCTTGGTTTCTACTGGGAAAAATTATAAAAAAATACAAAAACCAGACCTAAAAAACTAGATTCTGTTATCTAAACTGAGACTTCACAGAGTCATTATCTGGACATATCCCGGAACCAGATGGCACAAATATTTACAGTAATTTCCTTGAGCTACCTACTACTATAAAAAGCTACATTCTTTAAGTAATCTCAACAGTGAGAGTGAACCTGATATTCCCTGAATCACTAAGATTTGGCAGGGACACTGAAAGGACTTTTCATGCCCACTTCATCATCCCAGGATAATCAACATATATCACAAATCCAGGCAAAATAATTAGGCAGGTAGTCGCACAAGTGTCATCTCTGGAAATATTAGATCCATCATATCTTGTGGTCTGAAGACAAGTTTATTTATTTTAATTCATTTGACAGTAGAAACCAGATTCAAAACTAATGCAGAACTTTCTTTTTTTCTTTTTTTTTTTTTTTTCTCAAAACTAATGCAGAACTTTCTTTTTTTCTTTTTTTTTTTTTTTTCAGGGTATCGCAGAGTAAATATTTACAGGGACTTCCCCAGTAGGTTGTTGGTACAGGGCAAAAAAATACCCACGGCTTACCCTGGAAATCTCAAAATCTCAACAAATTCATAGACACATCACAGAGTAAATATTTACAGGGACTTCCCCAGTAGGTTGTTGGTACAGGGCAAAAAAATACCCACGGCTTACCCTGGAAATCTCAAAATCTCAACAAATTCATAGACGCACAAGACATAAAACACATCAACTAACTTGGTATTCTAGGGCCTTTATAAATCACCTGTGATTCAAGATAATAGCTGATCTCAGCTTGGACCCAGCCATTTGCTCTAGACAGTGCTCTAGACAGCTCAAAACCATGAGTGGTTTTAATTTACCTGCTGTTTTAGACTCACTGCCACTTACTGAGTTGGTGGAAATACATCTGTACACTAAAACTGAGCTGGGGGTGTTTCACATGATACACCCAGTGCACAGTAGGCAAACTTGCCCTTCCTGGGAGCTGGGGGTGTGTTTCACATGATACACTCAGTGCACAGTAGGCAAACTTGCCCTTCCTGATCTCTGCACTTAGAGAGTGCAAGAAGCCTACTTGGCCATGTTAGTCCAGATACCTGGACCATCTGTACCAAAGCAGGGGAGCAGGCACCAGGAAAAGTCAGCAGCTCTCTCACTGAAAGGACCACACGCATTTGGGGAATCTTCTCTAACAACACCAATCTAACAACACTGATGAAAGGGTTCTGATTGTCCTTGGAGGCTCTCTCCAAGTCTGACAGATGTATTCCTCCTGGCTTTGCGGACATAGTTACAAGGGACTGGTACAGCTCAAGTGGAACAGTCTAAGCCTCGCACAGAGAATCCCCTTTCTGCTTGATCATGGAATAGTCTACCCAGTGCAGAATTAACCCAGTTTGAATATGTCAATTTTACTTGTTTACTGCCCAGGATCTAAATTCTCTTTGCTGAACAAGCTGATGAATGAGCCAGCTATGGAAAAACCTGCCTGTTCATGTGATTGAACTAATACTTCACGTGCTGTACCATTCAGACTGCACTAGGGCACGGTACTGAAGCATTTTAAGTTCAGCTGGGCTCTGCCTGTCACTAACAAAGGGCAGACATCCGTTCCCAGCCTCCCAGGACTTTCTGCAACGTCCATCCTGCTGCTATGGAGGTCAGGTCTCAGCTGCAAGGTGGCAGCCCTCCCAAAAAACTGCATGGGCTGAGCCCTTCCATGTCAGCTCAGCTGAGACTTCACCTGTCGGGGCTCGACAAGGACTCCTTTTCTCTCTTTCCCTTTAGTCTCAGTTTGCAGCTACCAGCTGAACCGGTTGGGCAGCACAGGCTTCCCTCCAGTGTATGTAATATGCAGATATCATGCAAATCTTCAAATATATCTTCTACATACATAGTAACACCCCATTTTAGATTCCCTGGTAACTTATGTCGACGTGTAGCATCTACACATCATCTGATGTACACCTGATCTTAGGTAGCTGAGTTAGGCACAACATCCCTGGGTTCTGGAAATTATTGAGTGGGAGAGAGGAGGCAAACTCCCTGACAGAGCAGCACAGAAGCTAATTCTCTGTTCCTGTGCTAGTTCTTTATCCTTTTCTCCTTTCTGTAATTCTTTCTACAAAGGGCAACTGCAGAAACCAGCCTTTCAGTTATCTGATTGGTGTTAAGAGCTGAAGTAGAATGGTACGTGTACATGTGTAAATATCCTTAGACTATTTGAATCCCGTTCAAAATCCCAGTCATATACCTTAAATGTACAATGAACTCAATCCAGAATATCTACAAAGCAAAAGTACCACATGATTTTTTGTGACTTACTTTTTTTAAAAAAGGAAACGAGTTAATACAACTGGGACAGTAATTTCTGCATTTGTTTTGTTATTAAATGTAATGTACCATATACCAGCCTAGAACTTTTGGTTCTCAGTATACTGTGGGACTTTGAAGTGATTGAAAAATAAGTGTTCTCACAGCATGAGTTAGGAATTTTATCATCTGGAGAAGGAGTAACTGAAACTTTTGGCATGAACAGAGGTGGTGTGGCGTTGTGGGATATGGTACCAGGACTTAGATTTCATCTCTTTTGAAGTGACTGGCAATCTTGCTATTGAAACTCTTTAAATTCCAAAGTAGAACTCACTGGAGTGAACAGAAACTGTCAGCATGGCTCAGTGTTATATTTTCATCACTTTGCTAGTTCACACTTTTGTTTGCAAGGTTATCTGCCTAACTGTAAGTCTGGAAATTATTTTAAACAACAGAATATGTAGATTCCCCAGAGCATTCTCTAAGAGGAAAGGATGACGAGTATGAGAGGAAGTAACTCTGTTCATTTCTGCCACTGCAGATAAACAGAATATACTTTTATCAGTAAACTCTACAATCTATCTATGTAAAGCCCAGAAGAAATCTGAAGAAAGGCATATGTGCTAATCCCAGTTGCTGCTTTACCATCCAGGAAAATGTACATAGTTTAAACTTCTTGATATGGTTCAGATCTAAGCAAAGAGAGTCTGAATCTGTGTTTACAGCATGATCTGAGGGACAGATACTGCACAGTAAAAAAGAGAAGGCGGCAGCCTCTGCCTTTGTTAAAGTGATGGGTAACAGTAAACTTACCAGGTGCTTTGTAGTCCCTGAAGGTGTCATTTACTAGAGGGAAAAATATCACAATAGGCGTTTCTGGGCTCTCCTTGTCACCAACAATGTAGCATTCCTTCAGATGTGGGGTTTCCTGATCATCTGGCACCTTTGTAGGGAAAGGAATTCCTTGTTTTTCAAAGTATTTAGAGGCTTCTTTCAGGGGCTGGTTGCCACAACAGGAAAAAAAAAAACAACAAAAGAAAACATCAGAACACAGGGAAGCATTTTGAATTTGACTAAAACCCAATGTCACTGGGAATGTTTGCGGGTTAAGGGCCAAATTCTGACAGATTATGGCATATAATCTGCTTAGGTACAGACTGTATATGGAGCCAAGACCTGGAAGGCCAGAACTGAGTGGGACGGATCTTGGGTCCACATCCCAGCCTTTGAAAATCTACACCTCACATTTAGATATTAAAAATGCTGCCTTTAGGCAACTTTATATTCCTAAGGAATTTAAAGCTCCTAAATACAAACTGTTCTTGCATTTATTTGCGTATCTGGTCTTCTGCATCAAACCCTTCTATTGTTACAGTTGAATTGTCCTGAATGTACATTTTCCCATGCATAAGACTATGTATGATTGCATCGAGGAGTCTTAGACAGTTTTTAAATGCATTTAGCTTCATTCATTCTACATCTGACTGCCTTCAAATCAGCTAAAACACATTTACACATAAAAATGGGCAAATTCAGTTTACTAAATGCCTACTTCCTAATAATACTTGTACTGTTCAATAAAGATATGTGATCCTGGTGAGCTGTTAGCTTATTTACACTTCACTGGGGGAAAAAGTTTCTATGAGTAGCGGATCAGCCATTCTGGGAACTCAGTGATGAAAGAGAGAAATCAGTAAAGAAGAATGTAGAAGGCTCACCCCTGTCTGGGAACCTGAACTGTAGTTGAAATGCAAAATGACATCCACTTTCC
Organism: Calidris pugnax; assembly: GCF_001431845.1. Classification (NCBI taxonomy): domain Eukaryota; kingdom Metazoa; phylum Chordata; class Aves; order Charadriiformes; family Scolopacidae; genus Calidris; species Calidris pugnax. The sequence goes on from NW_015090921.1 coordinate 5,206,342, forward strand.
TTTCCGGTCTCATAAGGGGTGGGTAACTGGTAGCAAAGGCAAATGCAGTGTCAATCAGGATGAGGTAGTCTGTTGCTGCTGTCAGGTGGTTGGGCTGCGAGTCAAGCTCACAGTCTAGAAAAGAAGCATTATTTTTTATTTTTTTTTCCAGAGGAGGTGCTCAATGCAAGAGAGGTGCTGAGGAAAGTCACTTGTGAACAAAAAGAGAATTCAGCTTTTCTTGGCTCTTAGACCTACCTATATAGCTGATAGCTGCAGTTCAGTCATTTCTCAGTTCCTCATCCAGCTTCCTCTTTTCACTATTTACTCTGCAATTTCTTTGGCTTTCCTCTAATTAAGAGGGATTAACTCGGGGCTCAGGAGAATAGCGTTAATTCCATCCCCTGGTTTTGTGTGTGACTGATCAGATTGGGGGTTTTGGTTTTTTTCTTTTAATATGGAAAAAATTAAAATAACATCTCACTGTCTCAACACGCTAAAGACTAAAGATGTTTGATGCTTTGCCTGCTACAAGAACAGTCACACATCTACTATGGGGCATGGAAAATCTGGTACCAGACTGAACACAGATTCCCAAAATGGGTAAGAGGAGATACTGTTAAAAAAGCTATACCTTACTTACAAGTAAAAAGGTAACATGAAAGAGGGCTGCCTCCCACATCCCTTGAGTATTGCCCAGGCAAGAGGCGGCGTATGATGGCATCGGTGCCATGCCACAAGCGTGCAGGCTGGCTGACTGGCTGGCACATCAGCAGACATACACTGGCTGACCAATCAGGATCTTTCTCATCTGTCAGTTGCCAAACTACATGAAATTGTTAAGAACTTATTTTTGAAGCCTTCCTGCTACCTACATTCAGCTTTCAGCGACAAACAGTTTCAAATATTATAAGAGGATGGGAACAGAACAAAAACTCGGCGTGATAACCTCCTAAGCATTGTTTCTTTTTTCACAAGGATGGTTTAAAATATAGCCAAAAGCAGGATGCTGTTACCATACCTTTCCATTTGGAAAACTCGCTCTCTAGGTAGTTGTTGTTCATCTGGAGGCCCTTCAGGAAGTTATGGATTTCTGAAGCTGCTGGCCGTAACATGGCAATATCTCGGAAAATGTCTGAAAAGCTGTCAGTGGGACAAACCACTCGGGTATCCAGCTCATTTGGTCTTTTAGGGAACAGGTTTTCATCATCTGCAGAAGAAAGAATAGCAGTTCTTGTATGTGGTTTCACTGTTGATGCCAATCTGTGCAATCATCATTTGTTTCAATGTGTTTAGCAAAACTTGGATGCTTCTTTCTCTTTTTATGTCTAGGATCTCCACAAATCCCACAGTTTGTTCAGCTAAGCTTTGAAAAGTCCATTTCTTCTTCTCACTCCACAGTGATAAAGTCCATGTTTGTACTGTGAAATAGTCCATCTCACCTACTATAAGTCTATTTGATTTCTATGACTTTATCTACTACAACATCCTGCACCTACCCTGTCTTCCTTTGCTACTCTGTTACAGGTTCTCTCAGCCACACACATAAAAAACCACAAACATAATTAACGTTCTTTACTGGCAAATGCAAGCTCCTTGTTTTAACAACCAGAAACTACTCCCTACAAGCGCAAGAAGATAAAATAAAATACCCTTTTTGGTACATTTCTCTTCCTTCTCATCTCTTTTCTCTGTAGTATGTCTGCCTGGTGTATTTCCCCCTGAAATCCCACCCTGCAGATCTGTCTTAATTAGGTAGCGTGTTTTGCAGATCTCTTCCTTATGACTAGTTTGGAATGACTTCCAACAGTACTGAAGTTTGTATCCATGCTTTGTAGACTCCAGAGACGGCAGGATGCTGTTTGCACTTGTCTCTGTGAAGTCTCACGCCATGCTCCAACTTCCAAGAGAGGAACTGGGAGACTGTGAGTTGTTAGGGCAGGCTTCCAGCCTCTCCTAATCTACAGGGATATTTTTCTCTAGTTTTACCCTTGTGCTCTGCAAATGGCTCATAGTGAAGGCTATTCTCTTTCTTTTTTTTTTTTTTTTCCTGTGACAGATCCCGTAGATTCTTTTCTCACACAACTGAAATGGTTGCCGTACTGTAACACACGTCATGAATTTCCTTCTAGTTTCCCTGTCAGTTACAGAATCTCTGAAGAGGAAATTCCAAAATGGCTTTGAAAATTTCAGTGAGAGAATAGTAGCACAGAGGGTAAAAAAAAAAAAAAAAAAAAAAAAAATTAAAATAACAGCATAAAAATAACCCACCTATGTCAGTAATTTTGTCTCGGGTCCACTTATGCCAGAAGTCTTCTGAATGCACAGATATATACCAAGCATCCATAAGATTCAAAGAAAACACACTGCTCCAGATCCCTGTAGGATATATTTGACAGAAAATAAACCAGTAAAGACCTGGCAGCATTTTCATTCACAATGACCTTCAGTACCTTTTGCATTCTTAAGCAAACTTTATTCATTATGTTGTCTTAGTGCACAAATAGAAGGGGACTATCTTTATAAACTGGTATATGAATTCATAATATATATAAAGAATCTAATTTATTGACATAAATGGGGGTAGGGAGGTTGGACTAAATGATCTCCAGAGGTCCCTTCCAGCCCCTACAATTCTGTGATTTTTACATGTATTAAGAGGGCTGGTAGTGTTTTCGGTGTATCTGCTAACACATTCATTTTTGTTACGTGGCAAATAACATTTTGTCAAGTTCAATTTAATATTTTCTGCCTGTCCTCAACATCTGCTACTCCCCAAGTTCCCAGCATTTGTAATTCTAAAAGTTTTATTTGAAGCATAATCCTGTTACAGGTATGCTGTTACCATGCATGACTGTCAACCCGAAAACATTCAAGATTGATTCACTAATATCCCCTGGAATAAGGAAGCTGACTTAAAAGATTTAAATATAGGAGTCTTTTTGATTTGTTCTCTGATTTGTGAGGTTTTGGGGCATATTCACTAATATGTTCCTCCTTCTGCTAGCAGATGTGGTAGACTTGATGGCAGTCCAGACTGCCACCTATCTGCAATCATCTTTCAGGCTGAGAAAACACCATCACCTGGCATGGTTAGCTGTGCCACGGTGCCTTCCTGAGCCTTCCAAACTGCAGAACTAGACCTGGAGGTCCTGGGAGGAGCAGGGTGATGACAGAAGAGGCTGCACCTGGGCAGCCTGGCGAGGAAGGGAGCTGGTGACCTGCTGGCATTTCTGACCACCGAAAGGGAAACCTGGCTACCTTGTTTGACATCGCAGCTGGGGACGGGGAGATTCTGACTTTTTCCTTACACCTCACCACTAGCTGTAGTGAAATCTCCACATAGACAAAGAGTCTTCTCAAAAAAACCCTGAAACTTCCTTTATGCAATTGGGGGAAGCAGGAAGAACAATGAGGCAAGGGATTGCTTTCACAAAGGGAAAAAAAGATTTCCTTGCTGCGCTTGCTGTTCTTACACAAGAAGGAAAAAAGGCAAATATTACCACCTATTTCCACTCCAAAATGTAATTGTTAACCTGAAGGATTTATCAGGGTTAGCTGCAGCAGGAACATTGTTGATAAAAGGCTGTATTTTAGAGACTCAGGTTGCCGAAGAGACAGGTGATTTTAATTAGCGGCAGCGTTACACAACTTTTGTTGCTGACAAAGACATAAAAGTACTGTGAAGGCCTCATGTCAGTAAACATAACCACATATGAAATCAAATAAATCTGTTCAACTGGATAAAATTGCAAAGATAAAGTCCTGCAGACAGTGACCTGTTATCAGTTCTAATGTTTTACCATATACTGCTCCTGACAGATAAAAAATATACTAACTGCTTTCTTTCAGAAGAGGAGTTTGCCCAGGAGTGGATTACATTACATTACATCACATTTCCACAGAGCAACAAATCACCTTCCAAAAAGCAGATTCTGGATTCCGGAATTTTCTTCATCAAGCGACCCATGAAGAACTCACTACCGAAATCTTCTGCACGAATGAAAGCTCCGTATTTTGGGAATCCTACCTCATAAGGGGTGAATTCCACCCATTCTGAAAGAAAAAGCACAAGACAGACTGATTACAGCAGCAGAGGCACAAATTAGTTGAATAAAACATATGATATTGGCCAGGTTAAGGCAGACTCATTTCTGAATTGCATGCTTTGCAAACAGACATTTATTCACTGTATATTTCACAGTGTTGAACATTAAGAGTGAGTTGTCCTCTTACATCTAAATTTCTCTAAAAACTACAGATTTCTGAGGTAATTTAGCAGGTAGTTTCATGATGATGTCCTCCATCATCCTGCTTGTGATTGTGAATACAGCTGAATATACTAAGATGTTCAAAAATTTAACTATTAAAATTCTACTTTTAGTTGGATTGGCCCTTTAGAGGATTTGTGCATTGAACTGATTTCTTTACCTACTCCTAAATTGACACTTATTGGGATTAAACGTTAAAAGCGATTCTGGAGTATTATTACCTCTAAAATCCTGGTCGCTGATTTTATCCTTCACATTGAGAGAGAGGTAGATGGGCAGGGGATTCTGACCCTGATTTAGTGCCTGCTGCTGATCTGTGAGCTTATGGCAGTCCTCCTGTTTTGAAGAAGGACAGTAGCTGAGGACAGTTAGACGACACAAAGAGCCTCCAGCTTAATCTAAGCCTGGGCTCTGACAACACAGTGCACAACAGACTCCAACCAGGATGTTTCCCAACAGTTTAGTTGAGAGAGATGCTATCATCTCTACCTCTGGCCCTCCCCAGCCCCAGCACTTCAGCACACAAATAGCCCTAAGTTAAATTCATAGGCTGAAAACAATCTGAGAACTCAGTGGTAGGAGGAAAATGTCGTTATTCACATTATTTACTTCAGGAAAATGGCTGGTAATATTTGAAAAGCACTCTTGGCGTGAAATACTCCATTCAGAAAGAGTGAGCCCTATCCTGACTGCCCAGAAAACCGTCTTTTCCTCAGACCTCTGACAGAGCCAAGCCTCAGACAGAGTTATTATTCAGTGAGCCTTGACCATTAATGCTTCTGCTGCGGAGCATCTTGCATGGTCAGGCAGGATGGAAAGGACAGGATGGTCTGGGAGCTGTGCCAAGGCTTGAGAAGGTGCTGAGTTCAGATCCTTCTCGAAGGAGGGCTGCAGCTGCTGCTGGAGCAGCCCTTGGAGGGATGGATGGATGTGGCACTGGGATTCCCTGGGGTGGTGCCAGTCCCAGGGACAGGGCTGTGGCACTGCAGGGACACTCACAACTCCCTGAAGAGCCACCCCCAGGGAGTCTCTCACATCGTGCTGTGCTTGGGCAGTATAAATTTGGATGTGTGTGGAGTTATTTGTTGGGCAATGTTTTCTCTTTCTTAAGAGAAATGGTCTATTGGGAAGGAAATATTCACAAATACTAAAACAGAACCTGAACATTGCCTTTTGGTGGAAATGTTTACAGGGTGACATAATGCCATTAACAACTCAGAGATACTGTCTTTGGATTTGTGCTTGTGATTTTTCTTTGCCTTGTCACACTGTGCAGCTCTTTTAGAAGAACAGCATGACTTTCATTTAAATATTCACACGTGAATTAATTTAAAAGTTGTCCCTACTACAAATTTCCTGTTATTTCTCATTATTCCCACCCTTGCTGTACCAGATGTGATGTTAAGAGCAGCCAGCAAATACAAATAATGATACCACCAAGGCATGTGCTTTAGATGTCTGTTTGAAAAACAAACAAACAAGCAAAAAACCCCTTTTCTGTAAGGATGGTCAAACACTGGCATATGTTGCCCAGAGAAGTTGTGCATCTGTCTGAAAAACAAACAAGCAAAAACCCCTTTTCTGTAAGGATGGTCAGACACTGGCATATGTTGCCCAGAGAAGTTGTGGAGTCTTCACTTGTGGACCTATTCCAAAGCCCATGGTTCAGGGCAGCCAGCTCTAGCTGACCCTGCTTGAGCAGGGCTGTTGGACAAGACAAACCTCCAGAGGTCCCTGCAATCTCAATCATTTTTTGATTTACTGTCTGCCCTCACCTCTATATTCACTACATATGGGAATCTGAAGAGAAAGGTGCTGCTATTGTACCTTTTCATGTAACATGGTTTCAATGATGAGTCCCCATAGATCTGTGAAACATATCTGATGTCCTTCCTGTTCCCTCTGGCACAACTCTTTCAAATAGTATTTCAGACGATCGGGGGCGAAACAAGTAAAGAACTTATTTTTGAGCACGTGCTTTCTGGTATCCTTGAGTGTTTCCTTAAGATCCTTTTGGGACCAGCTGGGATCTTCATACAAGTTTGACATGGTCCTTCAAAAAAAAAGGAAAAAAGAAAAAGAATCAGAAGGAATCAGAAGGAAAAATGTGAGTTCTGAAGCAGACTTTTGGGAAGTTATCATGCCTTGATTTAAATGAAAAGTACATATGCATGTGGTATTATCCACATGTTTAATCAGGACTGAATTAATTCTAAATGCTGACAAATATTCACTGAAGGAAACAAGAAAAAGCCACAGCAGAAAAAGAAAGTACTTTCTGGATAATAAATATGGTATAACTCTTCAGACAATTTCTTGGTATCATGTATACAAAATTTCTATGAAGACTTTGCTTATCTTGGCCTTACCACGTTGTGCCAGATAAACCAGTGATGTATGAGACACAGTCCAAGACGTTGAGTTCCTGCACACTGAGAAGGTGAGCGTACATGGCTGTCAGAGCTCTGGTTCCACCACCCGTTGTCATGATTGCCACCACAGGTACCTGTTCAATCCCAAAACATATTCATTTAGTGACATGGTCTGAGAATGGAGAGAGACATTATTGATAAAGTAATAAAGACACTGCATGTCACTAGTCTGCCAGGAAAAGAAAAACCTGAATTAATAATGGGGCATAGAAGGAGGAAGAAATACTTAATTCTCTGCCAAGCAGCTGTGCATTACACCATGAAATCCATCATCTCAAACAACACGTTTTCAGTGCTCTATTGTAAAATCAGTAACACCGACCAGCAAAAAACTAGACAGAATGGCACCTCCTGCCATCTGAACCAGATTTTTATCAGATACAATAGCCCAGGAAACACAGGTGCTTTCTCACAGTTTCCGTGTGAGCAGTAATAACCTGTTACTGAAGTTTACTAAAGGCAATTTCTACTATCGTATAGTTATTTCACAGGCCAGATTAGATGTAACATGACTGATGGTTTTAAGAGCACAGACCATTTCAGATCCCCTGAGACCAGAGGCTGGTGGCACCATCCCCTTTTACAGTTGCTGGAGAAAAAGAGAAACCATATTCACTCCACCTACATGGTACATACATGCATACTAGGTATGCAAGGGAGCTGAGGTTACTTCTTTGAGTGATGTTACAGAAACCCAGGGTCTGGTAGTCTTAGAAGAAGGATTAATCCATAAATATGAACTGGCTCTGTTAACAGTAAGGATAGCTATCATCCATTCTGGTGAATTCCTCTCTTGTGCAAATCATCAGGAGGCTCTAGGGAGATTGTTCAGCAGGTAAAAGCATGGGTGCCTCTACATCTGAGGGGAAGGAAATGGCCCACAGCTCAGTGCTGGCATTTAAAGGCAAGGTCTTGTGCGTGAAAGGTCCAGTGGTGCAAAAAAATTAGTGAGCTCAGTTTAGGGCAAAATGAGGAAAAATTTGTCATCCCTGCATCTGAGTCCGGGCTCCACACTGCAGTCATGGGAGCATAATTAAAAAAGAGAAACCTGTTTTTTCCCTGCCTTGGACCCTCTGTTATCACTCCCATTTGCCAAGCAAGCGCATGGTCTGTCACAGCAGATGATGAAGTCAGACTGGCAGCGTGCTGGCCTCACACAATGGGAGCCTAAACGCCGGCACAATAGGCACAACAAAATAAAGTCCTGTTTGTACCATGAGGGAAAGCAGTACTGAATCAATGGTTTAGATCTGGCCAAGCTTACTGTGGGTCCTAAAAGAATTATAGAATGGTAAGAGTTGGAAGGGACCTTAAGATCATCGATTTCCAACCTCCTTGCCATGGGCAGGGACACCTCCCACCAGACCAGGTTGCTCAAAGCCCCATCCAACCTGGCCTTGAACACCTCCAGGGATGGGGCAGCCACAGCTTCTCTGGGCAACCTGTTCCAGTGTCTCACCGCCCTCAGGGTAAATAATTTCTTCCTAGCATCTAGTGTAAATCTCCCCTCTTTCAGTTTAAAACTGTCCCCCCTCTTCCTGTCACTACACTCCCTGATAAAGAGTCCCTCCCCATCTCTCCTGTAGGTCCCCTTGAGGTACTGGAAGGAGCTATAAGGTCTCCCCAGAGCCTTTTCTTCTCCAGGATGAACAATCCCAACTGTCTCAGCCTAAAAGCTTTGGCTTTGGTCCTGGGAGCACCTAGCCCTTCTCTGCACTGTTGTGCAGCTGCTACTCAGCACAGAGCTGGATTCTGCAGCAACACAGCTACAGGTTTTTATTAATGTTTTCTATGAGTACTTGTTTCTTCCCTAAAATAAAGAAGTCAGCCCTAACTTGCACATGAAACTTTATGCTGTTTCCAGGAGAATGGGAATTGAACACAAATGCTACATTTTGATGCTCAGCTGTGGAGAAAGCAGAGAATAATTATGCCTCAGGTACCTCGTCATCCTGCAAGTCCTCCTCCAGCTGGAGGATGTCCTTCAGAGCAGCTGCAGCCACCTTCTTCCTCTTGCGAATGAAATCCTGCTCCTGGGCACACAGCTCAAACCCCAGGCGTATGTCCAGGTCTTCCTGGCTGGAACAGAGGACCAGGTATCCCACATCACCTTTATAGTCTAATCCAGCATTTTAATTGCTTCTACTTCATAAATAGACATGCCTTCACCCTCACATCTGTATAAAGTAAAGCAGGAAGAGATGAAATGTTTTAGTTTGTTCCTGGAGAACAACAGTGCATCTTCCTTTGGAGAGAGAGAGTTTCTTTTTTTTTTTTTTTTTTCTCCTTGCCAAAGATGCCTGAAATTAAATATAGCTACCAGTAACGAAAATTGTTCCCTTTCAGACATAAAGCCAAAAGCCTGCAGAGGGCAGTGTTTTAAAGGTGGCTTTTAAACGCACCTTCAGAATTTATGCAAACTTCCACCGATACCTGGGATTCATGGACTGAAGTTGTGGACTTTAGTGTTTGGATGTTTTTTTTTGTCAGGATGTATATAGTCATTTTTGGATACTTATAAGCACTGCAGTTGTGGTTTGGAAACTGCTGTGAAAAATCTTCCTGAGGCGTGGTAGGGGAAAAGTTTTTAAATTACAGCTGTAAACTGTATGTCTGTCTCATAACTTATTTACTGAAAGTAAACAGCATAATAGAAGTTGCACCTCCATTTTTAAGGGAAGAGAACTTCCTGCATAATGTAACATGTTCATCTTAAAAATTTTACTAAGGTCCTTTCCATAACAAAATACACAATGGGTTCCCTTGGTTTAGAAATAAGCAATTTCTTTTTGCATTAAGATAATTTGCATTTAGCTATTTGAGTAAACATTAAAAAATAAATGCAGGTACATTTATTATTTCTTTTTTTTTTTATATCCTAGAAGGACCAGGCAACCTGACTTTAGTCTTTTTTTTTTCTTCTCTCTGACCCATTTGCATTTACCTATTTGAGTAGACATTAAAAAATAAATGCAGATGCATTTATTTATTTTTTTTTTTATATCCTAGAAGGACCAGGCAACCTGACTTCAGTTTTTTTTTTCTTCTCTCTGACCCAGGAGATAGAAGGGTCTCTTTCAACTAGTTTTGAAGTGCTGCTTTTATTGAAAATCTGCATTTGGAGATAATTTGTAGAGGTATCAGAGTGGGTCTTGCAATGGCCCTTTGCACATAATTTTGATTGCAGCAAAATATCAATAGAAAATTGGCGTATTCTTTATAAACCCTTTTCTTAACTCACCATACAGTGCCACTGCATAAACTTATGGCCACTGGAAATCTCTACATTGTGTACTGAGTTAATTTCCTTTTATAGCCTGAAATGAAGATAAGCCAGCATTCAGGATGCAGGCAGTAACAGAGAGAAGTAACAGAGAGATTGGAACTTGACTGATAACTGTTCAAATTCTAAGAACCGAGGGGAAAAACACAGAAGGAAGATAAATATCTTACCATTTTTTCACCTTGAAGTGGAAATCAAATTTTCTGTGCTGAAAATTAAAAAGGTAAAACTATGAATATTGGTATCTTGTTTAAAGCAGTCCTTTTGCCTGACTCAGAATGAGAGACAGCTATTTTGGGTCATCAATGTATCTACAAAGCCCTGAATTTCAGTAAACTGAGACTGGGAGACAGACCCTGCGCTTAATATTTCATTAGTACCCAGAGATGTGCACTGATAGAAGGGTCTCTTTCAACTAGTTTTGAAGTGCTGCTTTTATTGAAAATCTGCATTTGGAGATAATTTGTAGAGGTATCAGAGTGGGTCTTGCAATGGCCCTTTGCACATAATTTTGATTGCAGCAAAATATCAATAGAAAATTGGCGTATTCTTTATAAACCCTTTTCTTAACTCACCATACAGTGCCACTGCATAAACTTATGGCCACTGGAAATCTCTACATTGTGTACTGAGTTCATTTTATTTTATAGCCTGAAATGAAGATAAGCCAGCATTCAGGATGCAGGCAGTAACAGAGAGAAGTAACAGAGAGATTGGAACTTGACTGACAACTATTCAAATTCTAAGAACCGAGGGGAAAAACACAGAAGGAAGATAAATATCTTACCATTTTTTCACCTTGAAGTGGAAATCAAATTTTCTGTGCTGAAAATTAAAAAGGTAAAACTATGAATAATGGTATCTTGTTTAAAACAGTCTTTTTGCCTGACTCAGAACGAGACACAGCTCTTTTGGGTCATCATTGTATCTACAAAGCCCTGAACTTCAGTAAACTGAGACTGGGAGACAAACACTCGTCTAGGTATTTCATTAGTACCCAGAGATGTGCACTGATTTAATAAATAAAGACTTTGGTATTACCATCTATAGTCTGCATCTTGTCTCTGTTGTGAAGCTCTGATGCAGCTGGCACTGGTACTACTTAGCTACAGGAATAAATAGCAGAAGAGCTGCAGTTCTGCACCTCCCCTCCTTGGAAGGGTCTACCATTAAACACGGGTCTTGAAACTGAAGTCTCTCACACAATGATGTGAGATATAAGGGGAAGCCAAAGCATCTGAACACCCCAAAAGTGTGGCACAGGCTTGCCTGCCGTGGCAACATGCCAGGCTGCAGCCTCACCACTCTGTCCTGGTGGCACCCAGTGACCTTCAGCTTGGCTAGGGACATGGACAACAGAAGGAGTATGAGCAGCGGCTTAGACGTTTTTCTTCTTTCTCCTTCTCCCCTGGATTTCCCATTTTATTTTACCCCAAATAATTGACTCTCAAAGGATTCCCCGTGGCCAGCAGACACTTACCTCGCCGACTACTTCCCGCTCGGAGGGGAGTGACTTCAGAGGCAGCGTCAGGGGGACGCTTCTGCTCCTTCTTGCTCCACATGACACGCAAGCACACTGAAAAGGAGCACGGAGGGCTTTTTGGTTAGGACAGAAATGTTCTCCTCCTTCTGCCTACTCACACGTAAAGGTCAGATCATAGGACTGTCTGTGTTGTCTACCATGTTCTGGGGTAACGTACAAAGGTGGGAAGCCTCCTCTTCTTTGTGAGGGCAACATCCAGGGAGGGTTGTTTGTATTTGGCATAGTGGAAGAAAGTGGGATCTGGGAGAGGGGAGCGGGATTCGCAGCCCACTGAAACTCTCTGGGTTTCTTCAAAGGATCCTCTCACTGTAAATGTTAGCTCATTCTCTAAAACAATGAGATAAAACGCACACAAATATTACTTCCACTTAGAAAAAAGAGAGAAAGTGAAAAAAAGCAGCAAAAGATAGCTTTGAGCAAACCCCTTCTTCTCTGCCTTTGTATATGGAACGCTGCATTCTGAAAGTGATCCAAGACCCCAACACTACAGGTGGTTGTATCTTTGCAGTGGGATGACCAAGAAGCTGGATGGGAGTGTGATGTGAATGGCAGTGAATTTTAAACTGCTGCATTTCTATTGCAGTTGCATCGTGACACCATGAATGCAATCAGGTGCTTTGCATTGTAAATCATCCTCATCCCAGGCCTGACAATGAGCAACAGAAGCTCTCAGTCCCCTCAAATAAGATCTGACTCTGCAGCAGATGTCCCTGTTTATACCAGGAGATGAGCTAATCCTGCCAGTGTGTGTTATGCGTGCTCTTGAGATTGCCTACCAGATCCAGCCCCTCAGGGGATGTGGGCAGAGGAGCTTCTAGATTCTGGATCTTGATCAGGGTCAGGCGAGAGCCAGCTGCTGAGTGGCTAACCCCTGCAAAAAATGAGGTGTTTCTGTGCGTTTGTAGAAGTCAAACTGTCAGAGGTCCTGAGGAAAGTTAAGGCCATGGACTATCATGCCTAAGGAAGTAAGCTTCTTGAGGGCTTAGCAGTACTACTACAGCAGAGGTTTTCAGGAGCTCATCTTGGTGTTCAGGTACAAATACTTCTGTACAAGCATCTGATGTTGTTTTTAGTCTGGCACAAGGCTATCTGTGAAATCAGAACCCTGAACCTACACCTGCTGCAGAATGGGTGGTGTTTCCTTCTGCAAAGCTTTTACAAATCACCTTAGACGTGGTCAGTTAAAGACGTAGTATTTGGATGATGCGATTTCTAGGCATTGTTAGAGAGGGTAAAATCACAAATACGCAGTTAGAGAATGAATAATCTTACCCGAAAAATGCTTCTTTTTCGTCCTGCTGTCCAATTGAACTTCCAAACAGGCTACTTCACGACACTAGAACAGAGAAGATGGGGGCAGAAAATTAGGTTACTCATCCAGCCATCTCACTACAAGTGCTGGCAGATGTTGGAAGGGTCATTGTAGGAAGGGTCACTGTCTGAATGTGGGGGCCAACTGTGCTGGAGACTTCTGCCAGACACAGTGAAAGTGAGAATTAACTTCATTGTCATGGGGGAAGGTGGTGCTATGCTAAACATATTGTAACTTTCAATGGATGCAGAAAAAACAAGGGAAAATTCTAGCAGTCTGAAGGCTCCTCTATGATCATGCTGGCCTCCTCAAAGATAAAGCTCCTAAGAGAGGAGCTTTAGAGAGAGAAGCAGAGAAAGAAGACTTGCAATGTTTCCCTCACTGCTATCAAAATCAGCTAAGGCAAGGAACAATATGGGAAAGAAAACAAGAGAACAAAATAAATAATATTTTACCACTATTGCCCCATTTGTGATGATGGCTTCAGGAGGACCCCGGCTAGAAAATAAGTACAAATAATAAATATTTCATAAACAATATATATTCTGAACAGGACACATCTTTCTCTCTCTTTTTTTTTTTTTTTAAAAATTTTCTCCTTCCTATTATTTGCAGGGGTATGCTCACTTTTCACTAGATGCCACAGAACTACCTATCAGAAATTATTCAATTGCAAGAAAGCACCTGGAAAGTACTTGTAACAACCTTAATAGCACAGGTATGTCACAGATTGGGTATCAGCCAGCTTCTCCTCAGCTGTGAGCTGCCCAGAGAACCCTCTTCAGAAAATCTATAGCCTTACTGCAGTGGGATTTACCAGCCCCAGAAAATCAACTCTGAATTATGTAAGTAATAGATAAATTTTAAGATAAAGTCACGGAATTAAAAATTCTGAGCTCCTTTTCCACATCATGGCATTTTTCTTTCTTACAATGATTTGCTGATGCACACATTAAGTTTCAAAAAAGGGTCAGTCTGGCTATTAAGGTGATACTGGGGTCCCTGCACTGATGCACCACTCCAAGCCGCTGCTCCCATAATAATGGGGTTCTACTCACATGCTCTCCAGTACAAACTCGACTTCCAGCTCCTCCCTCCTCTGAAAACGAAAGGAAAAAAAGAGCAGCAGTCTCAGTTAACATGTGCAGGGGTTTGCAAAGTGACATTCATTCTTGCAAACAGTTTCCTTTATGATTAAATAAGTAACAATACTCTATTTTGTGCTCACTATTGTCAGCATTAAAGGACAGAAGCAGCTTTTTCTTCCCCAAGGAAAAGAAGATCTCAATTGTACTAGCAGAACAAAGGGTGTTTGGTGCTTACAAGTCTCCTTACTAAACCTTTATTTTTAACACTTTCTTCCCTGCCAGCCGCCATGTGCTGAACACCATATGCTAAAACTTATTGTTTAGTAAAATATTGTGGAAATGTCCTCATATTGTTTTTCTTTTTATAATCTTTGTGAGGATTAGATAACCTGTGGTTTTCTGTCAGATGATTAAAAGTGCAAAGCTTCCCCAAAATTGTATCTGCTCTGAGGCTTGGGAATTTGGCTGTGATCTGTGCCAGAGGAAAGTGACAGGAGTTTAAGCAGGCCAACTATTTTGTCACTGGTGTGCAATTTCCAATATTTTAACAATTTTTGTTACATTTTTACCACCAAGCTCATTCTGGCGGTAAAAGAGAGAAGAGACAGCACACCTCTTTAGTCAGAGGGAATAAAATGGACATCAAGATGTACTAAATGTCTGACTGAGCTCTTACCTGTGGATTTAGTGGGAATGCTGTAAACACTCTTTCCCCAAGGGGGATTTTAGCTACATCAAAAAGCACAATTGCCTGGTCGTCATCATGAATGATGTCATCATCAGAAACAGTAATTTCCAAAATATTCTGGGAAAAGAAATGAAAAAAATGTCAGATCAGTTAACATGTACTCAAGAAGTGTGACATTCTGCAGCTCTTCCAGGTTCAGTGCCTGCTTTATGGAGAGGAAATAGGGAAGTATTCATAACAAAGTGTCACAAGGAAGAATAAGAAAATGTGTCACCTCCTTTATGAGAAACAGCTTCTAGCCTTGTCAATTAAGGCCAAACTGAGATTTCTCTTGGGTCACCTTTTATGCTTTTAAGTAGCTCTCACCCAAAATGCAGTCTTTAAGGAAGGAATATGGATAGCCAGAAGTCCCGTATTGCCTCTTATCTACAGGGGCAATAGAAGTTTCTTCATATCCATAATCACCTTTCTATGTCCTTGGGCTTTCCACTTTCAGACAACTGTTCATAGGTATTTGAGTGTATCGTAATTATCAGCAGAAAACTGAGTAAAGATCTTAAATACACTAGAATTCAGCAGCTTCGTAGCATTGATATTCCATTATTTCATGCCCTTTCAGGGAAAGATGTGTTTATATTTCATTTCATACTTTCTCTGTGTTGTCACTCTGTCACTGGTCCCATTGGCCTTCTCCAGGGAGGTCAGCCTCACGTTACTGATATATAAATAATAATTATCTGTTAGCAGAGAAGTGTATTCCAGTAAACACCAAAATTGTTTTACACCAACTTGCTAGGAGAATTTTAAGTAAACTCAGAAAGGCATTAGAAGACACAACATCCTGTTTTGGGCTAAACTGAAAGAAGCTGCATAGAGATGAGACAGAGAAGAGAGTTTTTGGGTTGTGTACCTTGACTTGTCTCTGTATCCGGAAGTAGAAAGCTTCATTCCACACAGGATTTCTGCAGTTTTTGATGGTTTTGGTGTGGAATTTTTCATCTGAAGCAGTTGGCAACCAGAGGCTCACATAGCAATCAGATTGGCTTACTGTAGAAACATAGGCATAAAATATCTGGCAGTGGAAGCACAACACAAAATGTGGAGGCATTGAAATTCTCTGTAACTTGATCATGGATGAGAGATGGCCAGTTCTTTCTGATATACATTGGCCAAACCAGGAAGATAGCAATCACACAGCTGGGTAAAATAAATCTATTGTTCATCACAACACTATTTTTAATAAGCAGTGTATTCAAATAACTATACACAACCCTAGGCATCCTAAAAAAAATACAGTCCTAGCCAGTGAATAGAACAATATGAATAGCCAGGAGTCTTAGATTGCCCCTTACCAACCTTGTTTTAGCTGTCTGCAAATTTGGCAAGAGGAGAAACTGTGACCGATGCAGCAGAGAACGAGCCTCAGATCCTGAGAGTGATCAGGGATAAATTGTCTATGTGGCAATTTAGCTTGTGAGAAATCTTAAAAGAATCAGGTTTGAGTCTGATTCAGACAATAGATGTCTGGCATACCTGGTTATTAATGCTTCACGATAGAAGATTAATTATTCCAGCTACCTAGAGCATTGTCTCCTTAGGTGGGGTAGGAAGGGAGAGGCCTACCAGCAGTACAATTTCTTCTTCAGGAGGTCAATAGGTAGCTGGAACCTTTTCCTGCTGTTTGCTGATCCTGAAAGACCTAGAAGCTATTTCCTACTCCACATCTCCTGCAGGAAATTGAAGTGGCAGAAAGGATTTGGATCTTGTGGATGAAGGGAGTGAGCCCACGCTTACTATAAGGGATCATCTCCCATAGATCACGAACCAAGCAAACACCAAAGAGATTCTCAGACCTTGGACAGGAATTTTTCCAGTGGCAAATGGAAGGGCTGATCCACCCTGTTGTGTAAACACAGGCTTTGGTGAGAAAAAAGGAGTAAGGGAGAAGTCTGCTCCCATGGCAGTTGATAGAGGTAACTACCTCATGAGCAGAGAGATGAACGCTTACTATCTGTAAGCATGGCACAAGTCTTGAATCAGTTCCTGAAGGTTCAAAGAGAGTTCATCCTGGTGTCTTTGCTCAGGATATGGTATATACTGCTTTGAAATATTTTGCCTAAATATAAGGTGTTGCCTGAAATCCAGAGACCTTGTGATGGGGACATCCCCCCGAGGATGATGCCTGTCAGGCAGAGAGATTCCCAGGTAACTCTCCATGCTGAATCTGAAGGAATTTCTTGACACTGCTGTGAGTTTTCCATCACGAAGGATATAAGTTACCTTTCTGTCTTTAAAATGATTTCCACAGGCAACATTTCAGCATCTCAGATATTTGCATAATTGAAGGGATAGTTTAATATGTTGACTTTGGCAATTACCTGTGTAAAGTGCAATTTACAACGTGTGAGAGGACTGTGATTACTGATCTGCCTGATAATGGAAACATTGCCCCTCACTGTGCTGTCTGACAGCCTGCCGAGCCATGACACTTGTCCAGATAAGTGGTATCACTGCCTCTGATCTATAGCGTTTCTCAAGAGCTCATAGGAAGCCTGTTAAAAATGCCAAGAACCAAACGTGGCTTCAGGCTGTCTAGACCATCCTGCCTCTCATTGATCAACTTAATCTCAAGTGTTCCAAAAACAGGAATCCAGCATCCCCAAATTCACCAAAGTGGCTGAGATGGAATGTACTTCAGAAATGTTGAACTGATCTGAGACATGATTTATCTCCTTTCTGGTCACTGGCCATTGTAGGGTGTAGGAAGGACACATTTCTGTATTTTTGCTGTAGTTGCAAATGCCAATTCTTTTCTTTTCCTTTCTTTTTCTTCTTAATGAAAATGAAGATGCTCTATCCTTTTTTAAATTTCAGCTTTAAATCACACAGTGTATAAAACAAGACTCGTGATAGAACTGAGAATGCTGGCAGGGCTAAGACTCTGACCCAAGCAGGATTGAACAGCCACAGCATTTATGAATGTCTTTTGTTACTGTTTTATCTGGAATTTATTGATTTGCTGGAGTGTTCTCTTTGAGAAAACATTTTCATGAGGCTACTTTCTAAAAGTATTTTTCTTTATGTATGTTGCTTTCACAAATATTTACTTAACCTATTGACAATTCTTTGTCAAACTGATGAAGTACAAGCTGGATAAATGGACAGTGAGGTGGATTAAAAACTGGCTGAATTGCCAGGCTCAAAGGATTTTGATCAGCAGCACAAAGTCCAGCTAGAGGCCAGTCACTAGTGGTGTACCCCAGGAGGTGATACTGGGACCTGTGCTGTTTAACATCTTTATTAACAATGGGTGATGGGACAGAGAGCACCTTGGAATTGGTAGAAAACTGGGAGGCATGGTTGACACCACAGAGCTACACTGCCATCCAGAGGGACCTGAGCAGGCTGGAGAACTGGGCCAACATAAGCTTCATGAAGTTCAGCAAGGGAAACACAAAGTCCTGCACATAAAGAGGAATAAACCCATGCATCAGGACAGGCTGGGGGACTGACCAGCTGGAAAGCAGCTCTGCAGTGAAGGACCTGTGCATTTTGGTGGACACCAGGTTGAATGTGAGCCAGCAATGTGCCCTTGTGGGCAACGAGGCCAACAGCCTCCTAGGCTGCATTGGGAGAAGTGTTTCCAGTAGGTGAGGAGGGTGATCCTTACTCTCAGGGAGGCCACATTTCTGGATTCCCCAGCACAAGAGAGGTAAAGACATACTGGAGTGAGTCTAGAAAAAGTCCACAAAGAAGGTGGGGGAATTGGAGCATCTTCCATATGGGAGAAACTCAGAGAGCTGGGACTCTTCAGCATGGAGCAGAGAAGGCAGAGGAGGATCTTATTAATGTATCTAAATACCTGATTTAGGTGGAGGGGGGAGGAAAATAAAGAAGTCAGAGTCAGACTCTTTTCACTGCTGCCCAGTGAAATGCAAGAGGTAATGGACAGAAAACAAAATACAGAAAATCCCATAAACATAAGGAAAACATTTCTTTACTATGAGAGTGGTCAAACAGTGGCATGGGTTGCCCAGAAAGGTTGTGAAGTCCTTGGAGATGTTCAAAACCTGACTAGGCAAGTCTCTGAGCAACCTGCTGCAGCTAACCCTGCTTTTGAGCTGGGGGCTGGACCACCTGACCGGGCAAGTCTCTGAGCAACCTGCTGCAGCTAACCCTGCTTTTGAGCTGGGGGCTGGACCAGGGGATCTCCAGAGGTGCCTTCACACCTCAGCCACTCTGTGTGATTCTGCAATATCAAGGCTAGTTGGTCACAGACAAATTACATATAATTGTTAGTAACCACTGAGTGCAAATTTGACCTTGAAGATGAGGTGAGATGAAAACACTAGGACAAAGCATGTCCTCTTCCCGTGGAGAAAGGGAACTGTGCCATATGCGGCTTTGCCTCAATTCCTCTATGGTCCCTACTGATGGGGAGAGGTTATTGTTTCCCATAAAATTCCTGTGATTTTCTGTATTTTCCCTGAATTGTGCAGACAATATCAGCTATTCCCCGTGCTGTGACTCTAACTGAGCTTCTGCACTTCTGTAGAAGTGACAGTTCACTTGAAGCCAGGTTGAGCTGTGAGGCAAAGAGTGGGACAAATAAAAAATTACAGGATAGTTGGATGTCTGCTGAATACTATGAAGGCTATGACACCCTTGTTATATGGGAGCACTTGCAATGACTAACCAGCTTTTTTTGCTCCAGCTTGTCCTGAAAAAAGTGCACAAAGGAGCAACTGAAAAACTTCCAGTTCATTTATTGCTGCCTGGGAGCTAATACAAAAAAATATATTTGCTTTTTTTTTTCCATGCTCTAGATTTAATGCAATTGCTGGGCATCATTAGCAATTTCATGCCATGCCAGGCCCTTCCTTCAGTGCGTGTGTTGCAACTTCATTTCCTGATGACATAATGTCACCCCATGTGGATGCTGAGACATCTAAACTCACAGTCTCTTTGGAATTCAGTACTAAATGACCCTGATATCCCTTCCCAATTTTTAACTTCTTCTGATTTAATTGCATTTATGTGTTGGTGGGACTATTTCTCATCTCTGTCTTCAAGCTAAAGATGGGCTAAAAATGCAGGATTGAACAGAGTTCAAACTGCAGCCAACTCTTTGCCACTCTGTGAGAGTACAGTCCTGTGACACGTTCCTGAAATCATAGAATCATCTGGGTTGGAAAAGATCCTTGGGATAATCGAGTCTAACCATATATCCTACTCTACAAAGTTCTTCCCTACACCATATCCCCCAACACCACACCTAAACAACTCTTAAACTCATCCAAGGATGGTGAATCAACCACTTCCCTGGGCAGCCTATTCCAGTGTCTGACCATTCTTTCTGTGAATAATTTCTTCCTAATGTCCAGTCTAAACCTACCCTGTTGCAGCTTGAATCCATTCCCTCTTGTTCTATTGCTAATTGCTTGTGAGAAGAGACCAGCACCAACCTCTCTACAATGTCCTTTCAAGTAGTTGTAGAGAGTGATGAGGTCACCCCTCAGTCTCCTCTTTCTCAAACCAAACAGTCCCAGCTCCCTGAACCATCACATGCTGAAAATCATTCATCTCCATCACAAGAAAGAAGAAAATTACAGTACTGGAAACCGAAGCTAGTAAGAAAAACTAGTCCCGTAAGAACAAAGAATGTAAACTATAAAATCCCATCTGTCCTGTTACTGCATTTCATAATGCCAAAAAGAAGAAATATTTTTCTCCTAGTGAATTCCTCTCCACCTGCACAGACAGGTTCCCCCTGAATCCGAGTTTACTACAGCTCACCTGAAAGGAGGAGAAGAGCCACTCCCATTTCTCAATCATCGGACATGGTCTCCGGGGGAATTTTCCCTCACCAGCATAGTGTGATGTAAACAACATTAAGAAATTACCTCCTTCTGCTGCCTAGATGAGAGTTGATTTGAGCTGAACTCTGTCTGTCCTCTAAAGTATCCAGATGCAACACACATCTATAAGTGTAATATTACTCTCTGTAGCTCCCTTGTGGAAACAAGCAAGCTCATAGATCTACTGTGCTTAACCAGTGATGTCCTTCACCAGGACACTCCAGGTGTATGACCCCAAAACTGACTCCTTTCTTCTGAATGGATAAAAGGAGCTTCCACGAAATAATTTCATAAGGTGGGAGAAGAGACAGGCTCCAAGCTCCCCTTTTGTAAATATGCAAGGTCTCTCTTCATCCAAGGATGAAAAATGAAAGG
Source organism: Calidris pugnax (assembly GCF_001431845.1). Lineage (NCBI taxonomy): Eukaryota > Metazoa > Chordata > Aves > Charadriiformes > Scolopacidae > Calidris > Calidris pugnax. The sequence goes on from NW_015090921.1 coordinate 5,227,171, forward strand.
AAGATCTAAATCAAAAAGGAAGGGTAAAGGGGATGATATGATTGTTCTGACCTCTCAGCTAAGACCACAGGTTTCCTTCCACAGCTGAGACAGCTTCCACGTGCACTTCCATGGGCCACATCGCTGCAGGTCAGTGCCACTGGTGTTGCCTGAGGACCTGGGAGAGGTCTTCTTCCACTTGTGGACTCTCAGGGCAATTCTCCTTGTGCCAGGTGAGACAGATCCCCTCACTGATTGTCTATTTGTCCACAGGAGTGGGGTAAGGGGGTTATCTCCAGCTGTGGGCCACAGGGGCTTCCATAAACAAGCAAGTAAACACTAATGATGGCAAAGGTGGGCCAGGCTGGGAGCTTGGTGCAGCTCTGTGTAGCCACCAAATAACTCATTTGTTTAAGGTGAGCAGCTGGAAGTTGTTGGAAAGCCGGTGTCACCGTGGTCCTCCTTTCCTATTGCCTGGCTCCTTTCTCATCCTTTTGGGAAACAGAGTCACTGGAAGGGGTCTTAGCAGCAAGGAAGGTGGCTAATACACTGTTTTCCCCCGCCACCTCATCCTGGCCAGATATTCCTCCTACACATGGGGAATTCTTTAGGAGAAATGATGCCATTAACAGAGTCAGCAAACATGAGGTTTTGTGAAAACCTCTGGCACTAACCTCCAGCTGAGCAGGATCAAGTGAACACACCAATGTCAAAAAAAAGTCATTCTTTTACCCAAGGATGTCTGCATCGGACCGAGGAGGGGGATTCCACTGATAAGCAGGTACCAGACTGTAAGTGTCCCATCATCTTCACCGGAATGGCTTCCTTTCCAGGATGCCCACCTCCTTCCCAGCCTAATGGAGTACAAGCAGTGGAGCCTGGTGATGACACACAGTGCCTGCAGGGCAGCAGGATGAGTGCCAGTGACCTTATCTGGGCGCCCACGGTGAGATCAGGGAGTGACGGAAGTGTGTGTGTTCGAGCCTGACCCAGGATTACAAATTGGCATAAAGGTCAGTGAGGAATACAGTGAAAACTAATTAGCTCAGGTCTGTCAAGAGCATTTGCATGATAAAATAGGATAGAAACCAGTTGAATGAAGTATGAAGCAAATGTCGGAGTTGAGCATTACCTAAGTATAGAGGAGCCCGCAAAAGCAGTGGAGCAACTGTAAGTATATGAAAAGGGCTAATTGTTCCATCGAGGAGGAGCAAGGTGCTTGCTTTTTGGTTTTGTTTTTTTTTGTTCTGTTCTTTGTTTTTTTTTTTCTTTGTATGAAAACAGATGCAATCACTTCAAGCTCCACCAGCATGTGTTGTCTACAGACAAAGACGTAACACTGGATTTCAGGATAAGCTGGGACCCCTTCCCAGGCTTGTGAAACAAACACCCCACAGATCTTGAGGTGTATGTTTAAAAAACACCCAGGATCAACTTGGGTGCAAATGATAGTGAGGAATGTCAGCAGAAGCATATAGGAAGTGGTATTCTCTGAAGTCAGGATCTGGCAAGTAAATCAAAGGAAAATACAAGAACTCTAATGGCCAAAGGAGCTGGTGTGCCATGAACTGAGCAAAAAATCAGAGAAATGGAGCATATTTTAGCAAAATGAAGGTGAACAGAAACTCGAGCAAACAGATAACTGCATGCTTAGAAGGATCAGAAGCCAGCATGTGGGCAGAAAAAAAACAAGTCATAGAAGCTCCTGCACTTAGCTGGAAAGGTGACTTGTTCCTGGATTTGATACTTAAAAGATGAAAATCCAGGGAAATCTGAAATATCACCAAAATTGTCAGTCTTCCACTGATATCTTACTGTCAGATAGCACCTGTATCAGCTGTTTATAATCCATTTTTCAGGGAAAAAGGTCATAACGCTGAGACAAGACTAAGTAAACACCATTTTCTAATTCTCATCAGTATACGTTAGCTTGCATAGCTATTTTAGTTTTCTGATACTTCAAATACTTTCAAATGTTAAAACCAAAACATTAAGCTAAAAGGACATCAGTATCAGTGCAAAATCAAGTGCTTAAAAATTACAAGATATCTTTTAGCATTGTACTGAAGTATTTAAAATCTCATGGTATCAGGCTATTCTTCCTGGGAGACTCCAGCTTCTTTGGGAGCAGGGGCAGGCTGCTGCTCAGTCAATGAGCTATTTAATATTTGTTTCCCTTCCTTCTTCAAGGGCGTGCTGGTTTACAGTGCTCCACTATGGTATGACATCCTTAAGAAACAGGCCCAAAATCACAGAGTACCCGGGGAATTACCAACAGAAAAGAAAAAAAAGATGTTCTTTTCTTCACCTGCTGGTCCCCAAATCTTGTTTATCTGAAGATACTTCTCACTATTTCTAGGACTTACCTCACATGTTGAATTAGGGTCCCTCTATACATAATAAGACAACCCATTTCAAAATGAGCACATCATCTAAACAGACAAGAGAGAGAAAATGTGTGGGAAAAGATATTCTGTTATCCATGTTTTATAGGTAGGACAAGAGAGGCACAGAATGTTTGGATGACTTGCCTAAACTTACACAGCCAGTCTGTTGTCAGAGCTAAAAACTGAGCCCACACATCTGGATCCCTACTCTGAAGATGTATATATTGGTGAGAATGGGAATTTTCTAAGGGTCTGCATGTCATTATACAATACTTCTTCTGAAATCCCACTGTCCTAAGGATGGAGGACAAGGATATAACAGTAATATTATTTTCTGAGAGCGCATCATCATTTTACTTTGTGCAATCCCCTTACATAAGCTGATGAATCACGGTTCTTATCTTGTCATTCGATTTCCATTCAAGATCAAAGGTGATACTGAAAGAAATTAAATCAGCACTTCAAAGGAATGAAGCTGAGGTCTTGCACGTATGCAGTGTTTCATAGCTGTGAAAAAGACTCTTAATTAATTTGACCTTCTTTGCTCTACTATGATATTTCTTCTATTCTCTGCATCCCAGTATTGCAGAACATGTGAACGAATACTTTTCTCCATTTGTTTGGAAAACTGACAATGGTGACATCCATGTTCTTGAAACACCAAAGTGAATGGAATAAAAAGAGGTGGTGAGAAATTTTATTTGTAGAATATTGTTCCATCAGAAGGTGAAGATAATAACAAATGGTAGTTTTTAAGGTGAAGATGTTGCTGTCTCTGGATTTTCCAGTGGAAGTCAAGTAGTGCTCACTTGGAGAAAACAAGATGGTGTCCTGCTATGTCCTTAGCCTTCCTCAAAGTCTGTTTGACGACTTGCTGTCTCATGGAAAGATGGACCTTCAGAGCTGCCTGTCTGCTAGTGAGGAGTCTCGTCCAAAGTAGTCTTCTGAAGCAAGACCGGTTAGGGTTTCCAGGCCAAATTAATCTGGAGCAGAGCTGCTGGGTTCTTGGCAGTATGGGGCACCTCATCTTATTTCTTTGGAAAAGTTGTGCCTGTCATAGATATTGTCTGATTTTCTAACTTCGGAGAGTGTATTAAGACAACCTGAGAGTCCTTAATGTGCAATGTACAGCCATTTCCAGTGACAACTGTCGTAACTGCACCAAAACCACCACATTTTGGAGTACCATAGCTAAAGATTTGGCTCTAGGTCTGTGCAAACAGCAATTGTAAAGGACTTTTCACTTTGACAGATCCTCTAGCTGTACTAAAAATATTGAAAAGTGAGAAGACAGAGGAGTGTTCACATGTTATGTGAAATGTTGGGCAGTGGAGAGGTTGTGGTGCTAGTGAACTTCAGCACAAACTCAAAAAAAAAGAAAAAAAAAAAAGGCAAGAAAATCCACAGCAAAAGAAGGAAGAACAGTATGGTAAAGCAATATGCAAAACTGTAGTTATTACTGATCTGCCAAGTGTGCAAGGCACACATAGGACTGGCGGGAGAAAATTCTCCAGAGAAACACCTCTGTGGAATGGGAGCAGCAGGTAACAGTTGGCCAAATACCACACATTTTCAGAACACTTTGCATGTAAGCTGTAACATACCATGTATTACAGTCCCCAAAAGATTTCTGTTATACATCTTTTGGTGCTGAGAAAGAGTCAGAAACATCCATAACAATGTGGCTGCTCAGGACACATGAACCACACACCTCACTGAACTTCTGAGATGCGGCAGGGTTCTTTAGAGCAAAGAATTGAGAGCAACCCGTGTAAAGATTTCAGCCCTGTATTCTATGTATCTGATATAGACATATGATATAAACACCTGGCTATTAAAAATTGTGTTAGGATATTTTCACACCTCTGAAATAGCCAATTTGTCTGTGTTTTGATGGCCAACGGAAGTCTTAAAGATCTAGTCAATATCCTACCTGGCACTGACGTGTTGCAGAATTCTTGAAAAAAACCAAAACCCAAACAGCAAAAGACTTATGAAATTGTACATAAATACTCCATGTCAGAAGTTGGCTTTGATTCTGGTTTCTTAGCATTTTGCATTTTTCCATGGCTAGCACAAGCAGGGGCTGATAAGTAAGTTTAGAACTGTATAATGTCAGTAAGAAAATCTGGTACTTACAAAAATCTGCCCGATGAGCATTTCTCAACTTTATGATTCTTACAGTGAGCAGGGAGTAAGGTGACATTTCTTCCTGCCGAAAAAAATAACACAGGAGATGTGCTTTAAAGTGTTGGATATGCATATTCATTGTGATGACAACCAAACACTGAAAGGAACCACAATTCTGCTGAAACCATCTCTTCCAGTTGGCATCACAGAAAAAATACAATAGGCACCAAAACGCACTTTCTCCACAAACTTCATCACCCCTAAAGTCTGCAGCCACCTAAGCATACAAACATAAATTGTGGAAGGAGAGGATGAATAGGAAAGTAGAGACAGGAGGTACATTAGCTGAGAAAGTTCAGTTAGCCAGCTACATTGAATCATACATGCAGTCATCAGCATCCAATATGACAACATAAAATTCATTGAATCACAAGTCAGAAATGCTCCAGTTTTGGTTGAAAAAAGAGGGATACTTTTAGGTGGGTTTTTGTTTGGTTTGTTTGTTTTTTGTTTATTTGTTGTGCTTTTTAAAGAATCATTTTCACGATAGAGAGGTGTCTAAGGATTAATAGCAACACCTTGGGGAATGTCACAAGGCACCTGGGCAATTCACAGCTTTGGGCAAACCTCCTTGCTTGTTTTGTGGGAACAGAAGTTTTCCTTACCAAACGTGGTTATCTGATTGATAGACATGGAGTAGTATAACACAGTACATGGTTTTGATTACAATCCGTCTCAAAAAAGGTTGTCTCCAGTTCCTTGTTGAAGATGCCAGGCCTTACCAACTGGGTCTGTAAAAGTTGTGTCAATTACATGTGCTTTAGGGATTTTACACCTTCAGAGAATGTGTCCAGCAGCAGCAGCTAGAGCAACTAGGGTGTCAGCAGAAAGATGTGGAAAATGGGCAGAAGTTGCTATGGCTGCAGCAGAGATGGCTGTCTGGATTCCTTGGCTCAGGGAACAGTCATGGAAAATATGTCAAAATAGCTGAAGTCAAAAAGGAGAGAGTTGCACCATGGTTGTACACAACAGATTGAATGAAAATTGCAAATAGGCACTGGGAGTGCCTACCTGCGTCATAGTTTACAAACTGAAGCAGAAGAAAAGGAGGAATTTCAGAAATTTCAAACTACATTGAGCAATAAATTCCAGAGCTGATGGATGATTGTAATAAGAGCAGGTCTCGTTAGATGGTTGGGGTAACACAGTAAGACTGTAGCAAATGCCATAGGACGAGGGTCTGCTCGGGAAAGAAAATACACTTTCAAAGTCTGTCACATCCTGAGAGCTGACTGCATACAAAGATGTTATAATCAGATTCTGAACTGTCGGTCTCCAATAAGAAAGGAAGATACAAAAAGTATCACATATATATTGAAAAGTGACCTAGAGACTGTCAGGTTATGGAATAATAATGGTTATTTTAAAGACTTCTGAGTAAAGCATCAATTAAAAAAATATTATAGCATTAAAAGGAGGTAGATTTGGGAACAAGGAAGAGTTGGTTTGCAGTTCTAATAGCAAGGATCTATGGAAGTTATAAAATTACCAAGGGGTAAAGCAATAGGTGGCTACTTCTGTGATGTGGAGGCCTGATGGCAGTCACTGATATTCAGGAAGAGCTCAAGGAGGAGTTGACTCAATGGCAGAAGGCAAATAGGTCAGTAATTCTTAGTAAAGTCACCTCACAAAACAACAACAGGTGGCCAAAGCAAGAAGCTGTTGCGAGAACTAATGACCAAAAGTTTGAAAAGATTATCAGAACTGAAAACAGAGGAGTGCTGGGGGAAGATGATGAAATAATTAGATGTTATCTATTTTCTGAGAAACTTCAATTTAAATAACAGGAAGAAACTCTCGAGTGAAATAAGAGAAAGCATATTCACAGGTGCTGCTACTGTGACAAAAGTCAGACTGCTAAAAAGGTCAAAGTATATGAAATCAGTGGGACAAGACAGCACATTAGCTGAAGTGTGTAAAGCATTGGACCATGAGGAATTCATCATAACAAAATTTGGCTTAACCTCGCAAGTCACCTCAGTCTCTATAAGGATGAAAGACATGAATGTCATAAAAGTAATTCACAAAAAATTGCAGTAATTCTCAAGCCATGAAGTTATCCAATGGAATGGCAAAGGTTAATTCTTGAGAAAATGCTGGATAATTTAAAGCGATATTAAATAAAAGTTAACTAGTGCCTAAAATAACCATAAAGCTTTGCCCATGAGTTCAGGCTTATAACTAGGAATTGTAATCATAGGATGTTTTCAATAAGTTGACTTGTTAAAATGCTAATATTTTTTGCTGTAAGGTACAGAAGCAGCACACCCGAGACAACAAGATAGCTATTAAGCGCCGAACAAGTGCATTCTCTTTATCAGGCTACAAGGAGTAGAAGATACTGGCTTCTGTGTGGGTGCATTCCAAAAGTAAATAGCAAATTAATCACTGTTGCTTGAAGTTGTATGTAGGGCACAGAATATTTTATAGGGTTGTTTGTTCTGTACAGGAGAGGTAAGATCTCAACGTTATCAGAATCTGGGCTGAGCCAGCTCCACGTTGTTGTTTCAACCATTCTTTTAGACCACTCCTTTTTCATCAGCAAGGAATAACGCTGTGTCTTCTTACATCAACCTGTTTTGTTCTTAAAGAACAAACACTCACTGGGTTTGTCCATTTTTTTCTATACCTTTTTCAAAGATAGTACTCAAATTGGAGAAATGCATAAAAACTTCAGCAGATATATTTCAGGAGAAATAAAGGAAAGAGTTAAAGGAATTGCATTTAGTATTGGCGCTCTTCTAGTCTTCTTTAATGGCACCAGTCCTTTAGCCAGCATTTTGGATCACATGTTTTTAAAGATTGCCAGAGACGTGTATGAACTACCATGAGTTTTTAAGAAGTAGAATAACAGAAACAACGTGGCTTCTGCAAAGACACATTGACACCAAGCACCAGTTCTCCACTCATTCCTGAATCTCACTGCACCAGACTAGAATACAGGTTATGTGAAGAATGCATCACACGAACCTCATGTTTTGCATGCAAATAAAGACAAACTGATAAAGAGATTTGGAGAATGGGAAGGCTATATTAGGAAGGAAAACAAACCAGCCTCCAAACAATAGAAGCAACCCGGTGTTTCCATGAAGAACAATAAGATAGTACAGAGATTATATAGCATTAAAGATTATGCAAGGGTTCAAACACCTGATTTCACATGAAATCATGGTGAGAAAGAGGATAAGGGTATTTGGTGTCACTTGGTGTAAAGCGGAGAGGTTTATTTAAATTTTAAGAGCTTGTCAAGGGAATAATAGGGCAGCGTACTCATCAGACACAAAGTGCAGATTTGAAATCTGATTGTAAGAGAAGCAAGAATTACTTCTCACCTCCAGGAGGAGAGCTCTGAGTAAGGGCTCTGAAAGAGAAAAGCCAATGAGCTGCACATGAAAACACTGTGTAGCAGGAGGCAGGTAGCATGTGCCAGAAAATCTCACCATATTATCTGAGAAATCGGGGTTCTGTGAGACAGCAAGATACAGGCTGTGTCAGCCAGAGCACACCCAACACACAGTTATGGAACAGAGACCTCAAGGAAGAGAGGGGAAAAAAAGACTCGAGGGATTAACAACAGAGTAAAAAAGCTAGTGATGCAGACCTGGGAGGTGGGCTCAGTAAGTGTGTTTGGTGGCAGCCAAGAAAGTCATTGCGTCAGCAGGTTTTACTAGCCAAATGCCTTCTGGTATTAGCCTGCCCCCAAGAACAATGATTACTTTAAATTTGAAGGAATAATATTAGTTTTATTTCTATGTTCTCAGCATTTTTACCAGTTAGAAAAGGATTTTGGTGGTACTCAGCACCAGTCTGCACTCTGAACCATTCTTGCATTCTCTCAGCATAACACTTAGATGTCCATACCACCCAAATCAAAGTAGTTTAGAGGAAAACAGTCTGTTCTAGAAAATATTTCTCTCCTCCCCCTTAGGACAAAGAAGGAATAATCTTCAGTGATCATAATTAGCATAATTTGAGACACCAATGCCTTTGAAGACAAATGCTAACTATTAAGTGAACTATTAATTTTAACGCAAATCTCTGAGACACATGAGAAGGAGACTTATCCTCCTTAGAGAAAGTAGTTAATGAAAAATTACTCCATATCATACTTTACTGCTGGCCAAATGCCAGATTTGAAAACTACTCCAGGAAATTCAGTGAGCAAAGTAACACCTTATAACTGAAACTCAGGTTCCTGGTGCCATTGATGTAAATCATGCAACTAATTCTGTCTTGCCTCTAGTCGCCATTTCATTGCAATAATACTGCGAACAACGTTAATAAACTAGAAAGCAAGTGTGTTGCTGCTGGTGATTATCATTTGTGTTACATTAAAAAAAAATGCATAGTTCAGGGAGTTGGTAATGTAATCAACTATCCATGAGTGACTAATTATCATAAATAGTTATTTTCAGCACAAGATTTGCATTCCTAATTAAGCCAGGAGCAATTCCTGATACCTAGAATAAAGAATTACCGAAATATGAGAATCCACAGTACACAGATGGGTAAATCCTCTTGCAGCCCCCTCTAAGAAAGATAAATGTGTGTACCCTGAATCTCTGAACTTATCCCTGCATTGACAGAGTGACGGTCAGACTGACCAGCCTTCCTTAAAGGCTCATTGCTACCTGTGCAAAATGTAACCTTGCACAACACACTTCAATCACACATACTTTTTTTGAGAGGGAAGGATGACAGCGCCCTTGGAAACGTCTTGGCTTTTTCTAGTTTTGCAGCAAATCGTTAAGGAATGTGCATCACTTTATGTGCATTGCTTGCATAAATCAAAAACTGATTAAAATTACAGAATCATAGAATCTTCTAGGTTGGAAGGGACCTCAAAGATCATCTTGTCCAACCGTCAACCTAACTGACAAAAATAGACACCCACACAACAAACAAGAAACATCACCATCACTAAACCATACCTCCCAGCACTACATCAACATGTCTTTTGAACACCTCCAGGGATGGTGCCTCAACTACCTCCCTGGGCAGCCCATTCCAATGTCTGATGATCCTTTCAGTGAAAAAATTTTTCCTAATATCCAGCCTGAACCTCCCCTGGTGCAACTTGAGGCCATTTCCTCTCGTCCTGTCGCCTGTGACTTGGGAGAAGAGACCGGTCCCCGCCTCTCTACACCCTCCTTTCAGGTAGTTGTAGAGAGCAATAAGGCCTCCCCTCAGCCGCCTCTTCTTCAGACTAAACAACCCCAGCTCCCTCAGCCTCTCCTCATAAGACTTACTCTCCAGACCCCAGCATCTTTGTTGCCCTTCTCTGGACCTGCTCCAGCACCTCAATGTCTTTTTTGTGGTAAGGGGCCCAAAACTGGACACAGTACTCGAGGTGAGGCCTCACCGGTGCCCAGTACAGGGGGATGATCACCTCTCAGGCCCTACTCACCACGCTGTTCCTGATACAGGCCAGGATGCTGTTGGCCTTCTTGGCCACCTGGGCACACTGCTGGCTCATGTTCAGCCGACTGTCGACCAACACCCCCAGGTCCTTTTCTGCCAGGCAGCTCTCCAGCCACTCTGCCCCCAGCCTGTAGCGCTGCCTGGGGTTTTTATGACCCAAGTGCAGGACCTGGCACTTGGCCTTTTTGAACCTCATCCCGTTAAAATTCTCCTAAAATTCTCCTCGTTCTTCTCTGTTTTCTGATTTCATGCCCAGCAGAATACTTCGATGAGCCTCCCCACCCTATGTTAATATTTCTAATCTTGAAATGAGATTATACTTCCTAGTTTCTTGCTCTTTGCATTACTGTACATAAGTTTTCAGTGCATCTACAGATGATGAGCCAACAATTTTTATTAAGCTGATAATTTACCAAGGAAAATACAATTGGTTTTTTTCATTTTTTGAAATAACAAATTATTCTGTATGAAACAATGCAGTAACTCATAATATCCAGTGATAAATTTTCTAAAGTTTACTGTAATTATAGGTTACCTTACAACTATTTATGATCTTCCTTTAGTATGTTCCATCTTTCCTGTATTCACGCGTAAGGTGCTAGAAGGCAACCTGTCTACTCAGGACTCCCTGAAACAGCTAAAGAGATGCTCTCTTGATGCTCCTGGCCATTTGAAAACATGAAGGAGGTTTCACAAAGTTGTTACATTTTCCTGAAAATTTAGCAGCGGGGCATATTTGGCTTTGCACTGAAGGTAGGCAACACAGCTAAATTCTATGCACAGCCCCTGGGCATGTTTTTCTAAACCCAATCCAGCAACGATTCAGTTCATCACACAGCTACACAAAGTCCTCTCAAAATGAAGCAAGTGCTTGGGCAAATATTTGAGCACTAGCATTAAGGAAAGCTTTGCACCTGTTTACCTGTTCTGGGACTCATCTGCTATAAACATGTTATCCTGTATAACACCTCCCTACTAATCATCATCCTCCTGTTGCGGATGGCAAGCCACAGCTTGCAAAAATCTAGTGAATTGCCAAAAACTGCCCAGGAAATCCAATGCCAGTAAGAGGCAGAAATTGTCCAGCTTGCACAAGGCTGTGCCTTTAATGTCAGTTTTGTGCCAAGCTTTATTACAGAGGAGAAAAGACATTCAAATGCCAGGAGGCAAATACAGGGTGTCTGAGAATGTCTTGGTTGTTAAACACTCGTGGATAGCAAACAGAACTGTTGGAGGTTCATTTGATAAGGAGAAGTTATGACAAGAACAACAAATTTAAGCTGTGGAAATGGTCCCAGAGCCCCTATTTTTAAGGCTATAGGATTTTTTTAACGTTACCGTACATATATTCAAAAACCGTATGCTGGATTCTAACAATCTTTATATACATGAAACTACCTTAGTGGTAAAGAAGGGTTAGATACTTTTAGGCATGGATATTCTAAACCAAAACACAACTTCAGTATAAATACAATAAATCATGACAAAAATGCTATGGAGATCAGGTCATTGCACTCCCCAATAGTTGCTTTTCCTGCTTTAGAACATTCCCTTGCTGAGCTTTAGCATACACACACACAGAGCCAATTACGAACACCTAAATGCTGTGTCAGTTTTAGTTACACTACTTTGCCATTTACATCAAGTTTCATGAACCCCTGATGGTTTGTCACCCTTTCCATCCGTAGAAGCTGCCAGAATGCTACCAACAAGAGATGGGCTTGATCGATGAGTTTAATAATATTATGGCTTACATAAGCAAAACGATGTTTTGGAAGTCTGGTTGCACAAATAAGAAACTAAACATGCAGATTTCCTATGAGCTATAGACACTTGAATCACATACCATTTAAGATATCATCAAAAGTAGGTTAGCTTTTTTTTGGAGCCACGCAGTTTTCCTTTAAGGCAGCTTGACACAAAGTACACTCAGCTGCAGGCTAACCAAAAGTGGAGACAAAAGTCATCACTGATCCAGCTAGTATGTGTTTGATGCACATATATCTCTGCCACAGGCCCTGCAACTGTTGCTAGTATTGTTCCTCTCCTATTGTGATGAGTTACACAGTGATCAAAGGGGGCATTTTTTCTGGAAACTCGCATTAATGACCAAAACCTAACGGATTGCCAACGACCATGCTCTGACTTTTCAACACTGGCTGGGCTAAAACTCCATTAAAATCAATAGAGATAGGCAGCATTTAAAAAGGTCAAAGTCAGTCCCATTTTAACAGTAAATTGAGAATGTTTTCCCTAAGGAATTTCTCTAAGGAATAAAACCATGAAAATAACACAATTTGTGTAAGGTAGATGTTTCACCTAAAGAAAATTTTCTTTCATTCAATGCTCCTATTTCTAAATAAGCATGTGAATCTGTAATAACAAAATTTGTAAAAAAATAAATTAATTAATAAATCCTACCCTTCTAAAAACCCCATTGGTGTAGTCCCACCTATTTTTAGTTTGCTGAAGTCGGTACCTTAGCATCAACGCCGCGTGAGGCTACATAGTGCATCATCCATTTTCTTTCTTCATTTTCCAAGGAGCTTGATTTGCTGCTTGAATGCTGTTGAGGGAGGGAGAACAAGGCATGAAAAAGAGACCTAACACCCATTCTTCTACTTATTTTAAATCCTCAGTGGGAATTGCAATGTGGAACAGGCAATTTGCACCTCTTCATTGTTTGTGGTGAATAAAATTAACATGCCAGGAAAGTGGCAGCTATTTCTCTGCTCTGTGGAAAGATATTAACACCAGGTCCCCATAGCTGCAAATATCCAAGAAAGGGGAATCTTGTTTTCTTGGAGATTTATGTCCTGCAGGTAAGAGTGGACTTGACCTGATTATAGTCTGGAGACAAATCTGTATCAAATAGAGACTCTTGACAGGCTTGTTCTGTTTTCCACTTACCTGGGGGAAGGCAGAGGTTGATGCCATTGAGATCGTTGCTGCATTAAGAGCAGGTGCTGCGAATGGCACCTGAGTACTAGGCTCCATGGTTGCCAGTGCCTCCTGAAACATATTTACATCCTTGAAGAGTGTCAGAAGTTGCTGAACAGGTGTTTTATTACGTTGAGTCAGAGCTCCACCCCTCCACGATTTCTGAAACAGGAAAATTTCCCACCCACTTTACTTGTCCAAAGAGCACATCTGTCATAAGGTGTGAACATTCGCATCTGCAGGTCTTGTGACTGAGCAGAGCAAGCTGAGACCAAATTGTTCCCACCTGGGGGCTCACAGAAAAGTAATAATAGTGATAACCTGATTGGTGATCTGATAGAGTTGGTCTATGAGAGGTACCCTTACAAAACAATCTAAAAATGATTATAATAATAGCCTAATAGACACATCTAGCTATTGTCTCCATGCAAAGACCCTGAATTCCTCACATTATTGCTTCTATAATAATTTTTTTTTTTAAAAAAAAGATGGGTATAATCATTAGAAGAAAGACATCTATGTATAAAACTATTAAGAATTCTTCTGACGGAGTATTATTACCTGAAAAGTGCTGTTGCATCATGATTTGTACACATGTGTTTGTTTTTATTGTAGTGTTCTACTTCAAAAGAAATGAAAGAAGGGAGAAATTTGATAAATAACATTTCTGTGCCCCTTGAAACACAATGTATGACTTTTTTATTTGAAATGCTTTACTTATTCTGGGCTTTACATTTAATACAGTATGAATCTTAACAAATTCAAATGAGATTCAAGCATTTCATTTTGAAAAATCATGAAACATTCCAACAAAATAAAATCATTTCATGTTTTTAGGGGATTTTAATTCTTCATTTTTATTTTCCCCAGTTCAGGACTGTCATTATCTGATGCAAAAAACATTCAGATTTCTGAGGAATTCTATTCAAATCACCAGCCAGCTGGGCATTACTAGCAGATTATTGGAATTTAATAGATTGATCCTGTACATTTTATGATTTTTTTTATCTAATGAGGATCTGCATGTGTTCAGCACACCTCTAGGAAGCTCAGTGAATAAATTTTCTAATCCATTATGCAAGCATTATTAGGCACACATACTTTTATATTGAAAGTCCTCCCAAATGCTTAAAAGTAGTGCTTACGAAAGGATTTAAGATTAATAGGATGACAAAGCATGATGCTTCCTATTAGCGACCTGCATAAGTATGAAATCACAGCTGCTCTGACTGTGGCAATGAGTGTTGTACAAGGACCTTGACTGACAGAAACCAGACACAAACCCCATCACTTCCAGCAGTCTCATTACATGCTTTTCTTATATGCACAGAGGAACCAATACGAAAAGCTGGTGTTACAAGGAGAACAAGTTAAGACAGTTTGATCATCTCAACTGCAGTACTCTATCCTTGCAAAAGTTTGATTTCTTAAGTTTAATTTTACACATACATTTTCTGATTTATTTTTTTTTTAATTAAATAAACACATTTATTTTATCACATTGTGCAAGGGAAAGGTTTGGTGTAAACTTCCTTTCTCACCTTTGTCGTATTGAAACTTTTTGATGGAACACAAACTGCCTAATTAAAACAGCATTAGATAAACTACAGCAATAGGTAAAGGATTGCCACAAGCCTCTCCCAAGCTTTGGCTGATGCTTTGTTTAGTATGAGCACTTGCACTGCTATAAAAATATTTTTAGAATCTGCCTTTTTTTTTTTTCCCATAAAAAGGCTGATCAGAAATAGTTTAGAGAAAAGTAACTGTACACACAAAAGCACACACACTTTCTATTTCTTCTGCTACAGCCTATCTGTATCCTTGATTGAAGTGCCTAGGGGAGGTGCGACACCACAACAGAGGAATGAGAACGTTAGCTACTATTTCTTTGTAATTGTGCCCCACAAAGGTTATCAGCTCCAGGTCTTGTTTCTGCTATGTATGGAAGATAATGGGTGTGAGGTTTTTGCCTGAGAGCCAGTTTTCATTTACATTTGTCATGTTGCACCTTTGGTTTTAAGACAAAAGGAAATTAAAGCCGGGGGAAGGGGGGGGAAGAAGCCTCCAGCATCCCCTAGGAAGGTGACTAAGAGTTGCTTGTTGCCTAACAACTAACCCTTCTCTCCTGACTCAGGCCTTCCTGATATGAAATGCCTAGCCTTTCAGCTCATCAGAGGCAGCCAAAGGTGCCCTTGACTCAAAGCTGGCACTGGTATTGCATTTCCTAAATTAGTTCAAAGTTCAAATGGCTTTTCACTATGAAGCATTATTTCTTTTGAGGCAAACATGGCCTTTTCACCAGGTGCTTAGGATAGGTTCAATCTCACCGAAATCATCTAAAAGTCAGACTTCTAGTCGAAGCTGTTTGCCTGTGTTTCCTCTGTGGAGGAAAAAGCCAACATTGCAACTGCAGATAGTGACTCAGGTCCTCATTTTTGGATTCTTCTGGAGAAGCTTAAATGTCCAGGTCATACTTGACACTTAAGTTCTGAATGGCTGAAGATAGGTGAGGTGAATCCCACCCTGAGTAATCAGTATATCCTCTTTAATCACTTGTTTCCAAAGTTACTGATGCTGAGGGAACCTGACATTGAGGAACTGGGTTGTGTTCCTGACACGTGATTCACTCTGTCGCAATGTGAAGCTGCGAAACGCCCTTGGGCAAAAGTTCTATTAGCATATAAATGAAAAATCTTCTCATGGATTCATTCAAATAACAAAGAAGAAGATGTTTTGCGATAACCTGGAAGATGCAATGCTGCAAGTATCAGTACAAGTACAAGCTTCTTGCTGTATTCCAGTTTGGGATCACCTAATGCCCCTGTGGTCGTGAATGGGAGAGCTTGACTTGGGACTGCTGTTCATAAAGCACAGGCTGTGCAGGGATAGCTCATGGCCAGGCATATTAAAGGAGGAATATGAAGTTGGGTTTTCCTGCTGTTGTATTCCAGTTTGGGATCACCTAACGCCCCTGTGGTCA
Source organism: Calidris pugnax (assembly GCF_001431845.1). Classification (NCBI taxonomy): domain Eukaryota; kingdom Metazoa; phylum Chordata; class Aves; order Charadriiformes; family Scolopacidae; genus Calidris; species Calidris pugnax. Next base: position 5,243,068 of record NW_015090921.1, read on the forward strand.
TGAATGGGAGAGCTTGACTTGGGACTGCCGTTCATAAAGCACAGGCTGTGCAGGGATAGCTCATGGCCAGGCATATTAAAGGAGGAATATGAAGTTGGGTTTTCTGTAAAACCCCAGGTTGCAATCTGTGGAAGTGCAGCAGCTGCCTCCTAAGCCTCTGAGATGTGTTTGGGACAAATGGGGAATGTCAGAGGGAAGGACAGAGAGGAGAGGACTGCTACAACTACCTGAAAGGAATGTATCCTGACTTGTGGGGCACAGCCCCTGAGGTCAAATGCTACATTTAGTGCAGCTCAAGGAGCAGAAAAACTCTGTTGGGTCAGACTTAGATAGCCACACTTGTGGCAATTTTGGGGTTTGTCTGTCAGCTGGTGAGCTACTGGTGAGATGCAGATCACCCAAAGTTGCTCTGCCTTGAACTGGTTGTCATTTGAGGCTTTTTTCTGTAACACTTTTTTCTTTTTCCTGACTAGTCTGATGATGTTTAAGGTTTCAATCATCATAATCTAAAATTACAGCCAATGACTGAGCTCTGTAATACTTTTTCCTTTTTCCTGACTAGTCTGATGGTGTTTAAGGTTTCAATCAACATAATCTAAAATTACAGCCAATGACTGAGCTAGGTCAATTTTAACATTAATGCTCAAAGACGTGTTGGATCAGTTAATTATTCAAAGATTTATTAAAGTGACATGTGTTGGATCAGAGTTAATTATTCAAAGATTTATTAAAGTGACAGCTAAGAACAAATAAAAGATCAGCTAGATTGTGTGTTTTTATTTGACCTTTCTCAATCATTCTCAACAATAACCCTCTTCAGCCTCTTTCCCAGCCTTCCCAGATCTTCCACAGCCTTTTTCTCTCATCTCTATATCATGAGCTTTTTCATATCATGATCTAGCAATGTGATCAGCCCCTCTTGCTTCAGCACATCTTCCCCTCGGATTTCCCAGACTACATTTTTCTGGAGAAAGGGAGGATCCAGCTTCCCTGAAAGTCCTTCTGGTTTACTCCTGATTAGTATCTTCACTAGAAACAGCCATCTTCTACTCCCCAGGGATACAGGAAGATGCAGCTAATGTCACTCATAGCAGTATGATGCTTCAGGTATGTTAGAAGTAATAACACATGGTGGCCCATATGAATAAAAGCAAAAATGTTCAAGTTCATGTCAGAAATTGAGAGATCTTAGCAATCTCCATGGCAGCAAAGCCAAATATCATTCACGAGAACCAGGCTTTAATATGGCAATAGCTATGCAACTTTGCCTGATCCACATCATTGCTGCTGGTGGTCCACATGCCCTTTGTTTTAATAAGATAAATGAGAAAGGCATGTATATATTTATCCCTAATACAAATATGAACAGTACTGCAAGAGAATGAAGCCCCTCCCTCCTACTTAACCAAGAGAGACAGAAACAGCCAAGAGATTCTGCGCTAGAAGATGCAGCTCCCTTCTCCTGCTGTCAGCCCCTGGAAGAACCACAACACAACCGTAACGGGTTGGCTGCCTCCAGTATGAGAGCCCTGGTGAGAAAACACAAGCTCTGGGAAAAGGAGATCCTTAGGGAAGGCGTTCCCAACCGAGGGAATGCTGCCAGGCACTGCGGGCATTTCCCCTCCCACTTGCAGGCTGAAGAGGAAGAGGAAGCACAGGGTTGGGTGATGCCCTCACTCCAGCTAATCTTGCAGTGCTGAAATTCCTGGTGCTTCTTTCTTGCGTGAGAAATGCCCAGCTGTTGCAGAAGCTCTTGCATCCAGTATCTATCTCTCCACATGTGCAGAAGCCGTGTTCCTGTTGCGATTTGACTTCAAACCTTGTGACCCATTGTGCAACCTGCAGAGGTGTGCATGGCAGCGTATCTTGCCCTATATCCAGCGTGTTGTCACCGGGAGGATGGAGTGACAGCCTTTCCAGGGCACTTGGCAGGTCATATAAGCAGTGCTTACTGAACCCAGGCTCTGCTGGGAGTCACACAGGCACCCCACAAACCTGCTTTTTGTGCCATCTGAGGTTGAGCTATCATCCATACCTCATGCCAGCTGCCCATGGGACGTGGTCGCTGTTGGTCAGCTGCTAACAAAACACAGGCATTTCTCAGGGAGTACCAAAAGGCTTTGTAGTTGTCTGGGAAGCCAAATGAAAGAGAATTTTGGGCTGGCAGGCAAAAAATACCAGCTTTCATTCCACATGCTCCCACTCAATAGAATACAAACCTGTGCAGAAATCTAGGGTGGCCTCTTACTCACACAGGGCTGATGGCAAAGATTAAACTATGTTAACAGCTCCACATGGAAAGACTTTAAAGGAACAATTGCAAAACATCTCAAGGAAATGTTTCAGAAATGCGTAAGGAAAGAAACATTCTCCAGGAGATTGAGATAGGCAACTATGTAAGTACATCCTATTACATGCTAAATTAAATCACCATTGCAACATGATACTCTGCTAAAACTCACAGACATCAAAGACAAGCGTGACTCTTAGGTCAGGTCAAGAAAACATAGATTAAAGAAAGACAAATTTGTAGTGGCAAACGTTGCTAAATATCCATTATAATAAGTGTGAGGGAGCCACATTACTAAAGCATGTGGCAACCTGCCTGAACAGCTATTGCATGCAGCTCTCACATGGTTCTGATATTTTGACCCTACGTGGTGTAATGCCTAAAACCTACTCAATTATATCACATCTCACAGATCTGACGTGAAAGGAAAACTAATTATTCCTCATATTTTCACAAGTCCAAGTCAATGATAAGGTCAGACTAGCTGTTGGTAAAAAAAACTTACGTGACTGATGAAGAGGAATCCGCATTGCTTCGGACACTCGACATTGCAGCTTCACGCTAAAATCCAGTGAGAGAGGTCAGGATGGTCTAAAAGATGTCTCTGGTGGCATAAATATCTGCTCCTGCTGCAGTTGAGGAAATCCCAGCAGTGTGATATGTGCTATCTCAGTTTCACAACTTTGGCTGACAGCCTGATGTATTTCAGAGGTGATAAGATGGCAGCAGCCTCCTGTGAAAAAGCAATACACAGTGCACTAGAAAATGGGAAATACAAAACTTTCAAAGTAAACCATAACTTATGGAATATAGAAAAAACATGATTTCCAAGGGTGACAATAGGAAGCATATATAGACATATGCAAATATAAGGGAAATGTATATGAGGAGAAAGCAAAATCCTATCCAAGGTCTGTATTCATTACTTCATAGAGATAGCAAAATAATTACTAATGATATAGTTAAAGCAGGGACACCAATAAAACACTGGTGTTCTACACTGGGAAAGAAAAAAAGTTACATGTTTCATTGACCAATATTCTAAATTACTTTTCAACATATAGCCATACAACATATATTGAGACAGAATAGAGATAATTCTTACCAATTAGTTGCAAAAGTGTAGTCTAGGAGGGTTCTCAGCTGTCTATGGTTCAACTATTTTAATTCATGGCATTCTGCAGAACTACAGAAGGTTGAAAGAAAGTGAATATTGTGTAGACTGGTTACCCTGGTTGCCATTGCAACAGGAGGCACAACATCTGATTAACTTAAAATCCATTACCATATATTACCACTCTTGGTTCTCTTGCTATTCCTCAAAATGTGGACTGGCAGTCATACACACTAAATGTTCCCTCATGCCTGAAATAGAAATGCCTATTTGGAGCCAGGAGTTAGTTTAAAGTCACATACATCCTTCTCATTTATGTTTCGTATGTTTTGTACAGCGTATGTTAATGTGTGCAGGTTTATATGAAGTACAGGTTTCAACATACAAAGCAATTATACACTGAAACTGCACTCCACCACAAAAGGGAGTGTTTTCCCCCAAAAAAGACTGATGATGTGTAATTAGTTAGCCTTAGGACAGTCATTAACTAGTATGATTTACTGTCTGGACAGCAGATGGTTCCACCCAGTCAAATTCCATATGTATGTGTGCATGTGTATATATATGTATGTATAAAAACACCTGGGGAGATTTGGAGTAAAAATAATGTTTGAAACCCTTTCCATGAAAGCAGAAATAAGTGACCTACCTCCTGGCTTGCGTAAGAACGGAATGCCTATCAATATGGTTTGGTAAAGAGCTTAAGAACTATATAGCTAGGAAAAAACAAGAAGGACAGGAAAGCTGTTGGGAGCTGATCTTAATAAAGGTAGATAGAATTGTGCATTTCTTTTTTCTTTTCTACTAAGCTTTGTGAAAGTCTTACTTGTATTTGGAATATGCACAGAAATTCTTCTTTAATTTCCTTATCTTATATATGTACTAGAGGTGACGCCAATGTACTGCCAAAACTGAAATGTGCTGTCTATATGGATGGCTTGTTCTTGCAAACCATGGTACTGGAGCTGTCTTTCAGTGACCAGAGTGCAATAAAGCCATAAAGGATGTTAAAGCAATTACAGGGTGTTCCACCAGTAACGTGCATGGGACAGTAAAACTGTGATGCAATGTGATTGCATGGAAAATAAATCTTCCTGGAGTTATCACTAGCCAGAGGATCCCTGTAAGGTGATGAGCAGCTTTGGTAAACCCTGAGCTACTTTCTGGAAGCCCACCAGTATAAAACAGTGACATTTTTAATAAGAAGGGACTGGTTTTGTTCTCTTATGCAACTGTAGGCTTTTTACTTATGTTGTGCAAAGACAGTGAGATTTTGTTGTGCAAAGACTGAAAAAAGTGTATATTCATGCAACTGTAGGCTTTTTACTGATGTTGTGCAAAGACTGAAAAAAGTGTATATTACTAAGGTTAAGAATTTGTTAGCTAATTCATTTCATAGTTAGTCCTCAGTGAGAAACATCACTGAACAAAGTTTTCTTCTGAGGAATTTTTAAGAGTTTACTAGTCTCAAACTCTATTCAACATTTTGGTGACTGATTTGGAAACAAGTGTGACATCCTGACTGGTCAAATCTGCAGTAGAACAAAGACTGATGGAGTGCTGAGTAATACTAAGGACAGGGCAATCATATAGAACAATCTGACCTGCTTGATAAACCGGCCTGATTAACAACAGTTAATTCTAACACACTGAAGTGTGAAGTTATGATTAAAGGAATGACAAATGTATGCTACAATTTGCTCCCCTTACGAAAGGGAAGGCTGTAGTGTGGAAAACAGCAAGTCACCAGCTTATAGAAGACAAGCAACTCAGCAGAAGTCTCTTATGGCAAATGAGGACAACTGGATTCTGCATATAGAGACTGGAAAGTCATTTATATGTAAGAATAACAAGGCAATGTTCATCTCCGAATATATCAATATCAGGGAATGTACCGGAGTCTGCGTTTTATAAAGGGATGACAAAGAGTTGGAGGGAATGCAACAACAGAGCTACAGCTGGATCTAGCTAATAAAGTTCTTTTTCTAATGAGAACTTGAAGGGCTGAATCTACTGGTGATGTAACCATATATTTCATAGGATCGAACCTAGTGAAGAAACGACGGTGATGCAATGGCTTTTAAGTGACTAGGAAAAGATTTAATGAGATTTAACTAATTTCTGGGCTCTGGCCAAACTAATGAGACTGGAAACAAGGTCCTTAATTATTGTTTGAAGATGTTCACCTTCTAGAACATACTTCTGTGAAATGTGAATTCACCATTCCTGATACCTTTAAAAGAAGAGAGGTCCTTTTCCTTCAAGATAGACTGTCAGCCACAGGCAATCAGGATTAACATTTAAGTAACTGCATAGCAGGTAACAGGTCTGACATCTAGCAAGTCAAATAAGATGATCTGATCATACTTTTGGCTTTTGTAAGTCTAGGTGAATAATGTAGTACAAATACAAA
>NW_015090921.1:5256979-5412247 GCF_001431845.1 Calidris pugnax
TGCAGGTTTATATGAAGTACAGGTTTCAACATACAAAGCAATTATACACTGAAACTGCACTCCACCACAAAAGGGAGTGTTTTCCCCCCAAAAAGACTGATGGCGTGTAATTAGTTCGCCTTAGGACAGTCATTAACTAGTATGATTTACTGTCTGGACAGCAGATGGTTCCACCCAGTCAAATTCCATATGTATGTGTGCATGTGTATATATATGTATGTATAAAAACACCTGGGGAGATTTGGAGTAAAAATAATGTTTGAAACCCTTTCCATGAAAGCAGAAATAAGTGACCTACCTCCTGGCTTGCGTAAGAACGGAATGCCTATCAATATGGTTTGGTAAAGAGCTTAAGAACTATATAGCTAGGAAAAAACAAGAAGGACAGGAAAGCTGTTGGGAGCTGATCTTAATAAAGGTAGATAGAATTGTGCATTTCTTTTTTCTTTTCTACTAAGCTTTGTGAAAGTCTTACTTGTATTTGGAATATGCACAGAAATTCTTCTTTAATTTCCTTATCTTATATATGTACTAGAGGTGACGCCAATGTACTGCCAAAACTGAAATGTGCTGTCTATATGGATGGCTTGTTCTTGCAAACCATGGTACTGGAGCTGTCTTTCAGTGACCAGAGTGCAATAAAGCCATAAAGGATGTTAAAGCAATTACAGGGTGTTCCACCAGTAACGTGCATGGGACAGTAAAACTGTGATGCAATGTGATTGCATGGAAAATAAATCTTCCTGGAGTTATCACTAGCCAGAGGATCCCTGTAAGGTGATGAGCAGCTTTGGTAAACCCTGAGCTACTTTCTGGAAGCCCACCAGTATAAAACAGTGACATTTTTAATAAGAAGGGACTGGTTTTGTTCTCTTATGCAACTGTAGGCTTTTTACTTATGTTGTGCAAAGACAGTGAGATTTTGTTGTGCAAAGACTGAAAAAAGTGTATATTACTAAGGTTAAGAATTTGTTAGCTAATTCATTTCATAGTTAGTCCTCAGTGAGAAACATCACTGAACAAAGTTTTCTTCTGAGGAATTTTTAAGACTTTACTAGTCTCTATTCAACATTTTGGTGACTGATTTGGAAACAAGCATGACATCCTGACTGGTCAAATCTGCAGTAGAACAAAGACTGATGGAGTGCTGAGTAATACTAAGGACAGGGCAATCATATAGAACAATCTGACCTGCTTGATAAACCGGCCTGATTAACAACAGTTAATTCTAACACACTGAAGTGTGAAGTTATGATTAAAGGAATGACAAATGTATGCTACAATTTGCTCCCCTTACGAAAGGGAAGGCTGTAGTGTGGAAAACAGCAAGTCACCAGCTTATAGAAGACAAGCAACTCAGCAAAAGTCTCTTATGGCAAATGAGGACAACTGGATTCTGCATATAGATACTGGAAAGTCATTTATATGTAAGAATAACAAGGCAATGTTCATCTCCGTATATAGCAATATCAGGGAACGTACCGGTGTCTGTGTTTTATAAAGGGATGACAAAGAGTTGGAGGGAATGCAACAACAGAGCTACAGCTGGATCTAGCTAATAAAGTTCTTTTTCTAATGAGAACTTGAAGGGCTGAATCTACTGGTGATGTAACCATATATTTCATAGGATCGAACCTAGTGAAGAAACGACGGTGATGCAATGGCTTTTAAGTGACTAGGAAAAGATTTAATGAGATTTAACTAATTTCTGGGCTCTGGCCAAACTAATGAGACTGGAAACAAGGTCCTTAATTATTGCTTGAAGATGTTCACCTTCTAGAACATACTTCTGTGAAATGTGAATTCACCATTCCTGATACCTTTAAAAGAAGAGAGGTCCTTTTCCTTCAAGATAGACTGTCAGCCACAGGCAATCAGGATTAACATTTAAGTAACTGCATAGCAGGTAACAGGTCTGACATCTAGCAAGTCAAATAAGATGATCTGATCATACTTTTGGCTTTTGTAAGTCTAGGTAAATAATGTAGTGCAAATACAAAACTATTCACTGTTTTACTTTTTTCTTCTGCAGCCTAATAGGAGCCTATCAGAGCTCATCAACTCAAGAGCTCTGTACAGCATTATAAAATGGATTGAATAAAAAGCACCAGCTGGCAGGCCCATTTAGCAGGCAACAGTGGGAAAACCATGCCCCAGAAAATGTCCCTCAACATTTGGCTAAAGGCTTATCATTACGTACTTGCAAACAAGGATTGCAAAGGCAAAGCATCCAAAGAACCCATCTATCCCCCCAGGCTTAGCTTTAGCCTCTTGAGCTTCGCAGCCCTTCATCACCTCTCCTGAGGGCTCCCAGTCCTATTTGCTGCAGCCTACTGATCTCCTTGCTTAGCCTCCTGTTTCGTTTTCACGGGTGAAAAATTTAAAAAGCCTTCTTCAGGCTTGTTGAATCTTAAGCTAGGCTTTGACTGAGCAAAGCCATGCCCCAGAAAATGTCTAAAATGCGACATGTTATAAATGACTGTAGTCATTTAAAAGAGCCTTTCAATTTGGGGCCATATTCTAGAAGAAAGGTCAAGCACAAAACTATGTGGGAGATACCCCAGCTCCCCCCTGATCCATGAATGGCTGAAGCTGGGGACACTGGTGACAGTATGAAAGGAAATTACTTCTAACCTGTTTATAGCCATAGGAACCATCCCTTGAGATGTTCACACTGACTGTGCAGAGAAAGTGAACTGGTCATAAGAAAAGGCTGACTACAAGAAGACCAACTTCCAGAGTTTCATTCTGGAAGGGTAAATGCAAAGTGAAGAAGACCTGAGAGCCAGAACCTGTCCATAATCTACAAAAAAGGATCTTCTGAGAATCTACCCTCGACAAACCACACTGTAAAAGCTACAACTCTTCATCAGTGCAGAAACGAAAGTGTGACTATATCTGGAGAGCTCCATTATAGCAACAAGGCAGGCATTTCACAGACACCCCTCCCATCCACTGAGACTCCTTCTCCCCTGTATTTTAAAATGAGGAGCTCCACAGAGCACTTTTGTCCTTGGCTGGTATGTCATTACAGAAACACTGTGTCCTGCTCCCTCTACCAGGCTCTTACGATGCTATTTAAAGCTTCAGAGTGACATGACTCAACCAAGCACACTGCGGATGCTTTTATCTACTCATTTGGAAAGCAGAGATAAAATCCTGCACATGAACCTTGAAATGTGACTGGAAGCCATAAAGGCCACTCAGCAGCACCCCACACTGCTACCAAAACCTTACCATATAAACAGAGCCCTTCTGCCATCCAAAGAATTTTAACATTGAAATGTAACCACAGGTGGTTTTAGCAGGCTGCAAATTGTAAATGTTGTGCTCTTTTATACACTGAGAAACTCAACACACTTTTACATTATTAAGCATGCTAAAAATTAGCCAGAGCCATTATAATCCATAATAAAAAACATGGATTATGAATGGTTAAATTATGAGTGGAAAGCAATTAAATACATAACCACTTTTTTCACTAGTACGCTTTTGTATTCAAAATTAATATGCTTGAAAACCCAATGATCATTCATAACAGGTACTCTGGGAGAGTCAAAATCTTGTATTAAGAATTTGTATTCTTACCTTCCAACCTAATCTTTTCAAATCACTACAGAATAAGAAAAAAAAGATACATGCATATGTTGAATTGGCTTAACTTATTTTGAGAGATTTGTCACATGCTGTAAGCATCACTTATTGGTTCTATTTTTGTTAATGTTTTCAATATTACTTTAGTTAATAAAACAGACACCTACGAAGAATTGGGGAATCTCTACCATCTGTTAGTAACTGAGAACTGAATGGTCCACGAGAAACACAAAAAACCTCATTTGGTCTGTAAAGTATTTGTGTGTTTTGTGTTATTAATTTAACCTAGACCGTGAGTTACCTACAAGGAACTTAATCAAAATGAGTTTATTTGTGTATTTGGAAATAAATACTCTTGTATTCTTTCTCTCTATGCTTCTGCCCATACTGGAAAAAACCATGCCACATACTTGTATTGCTGTGACTGTGTGATGCAGGTTTGCATGGCTTTTAGTCTCATGAGGCTATTTCTCTATTGGTTTGTTGTTTTTTTTTCCAAATGAACAAGTAAGGCATCAGCTATTTCTCTATTGTTTTGTTGGTTTTTTTTTTCCAAATGAACAAGTAAGGCATCTTAACCCCAGGGAACAAATGAGGCAGTGAGGCACACAAGAGGAGCTGGAGGATCTTTGCTGTGGGTGCAAGGAAAGGGCTCTTCCATCTCTTGCTTCCTGGGAACAGTGACAGAAGCCTAGGTTTGGCAACCCCTCATCACGGCACATTTGCCCCGATGGGCAAATTATGGGCACGTATGTGCATGTCGGTGCTGGGTTTGGCATGGGGCCCGTCCAAAGCAAATTACAGCTCAGGAGGCATACGTCCTCCTGCAGCAGTTTGCCATGCAGAAGGATGTGCTTGCTATAGCAAACTTCCCCAGAGCTTCCAGGGATCTCTACTGGTCTGCACCTTTCTTGTCTACTTCACAGATGGCACAAGGCTCACAGCAACAGTGCAGGTAATGTAAGTGTTACCTCAATCTCAAGAGGAAAAAAAAAATAACATTCTTGGAGCAGGATATCCTCGTTTGATGCCCTACTGCAAAACATAAAATATTCCTTCTTGGACCGAGATGATGTAAAGCCCTTTTCCTTCTTCCATGTGGGTGCCTCCAAGTTCCACAGGTGCTGAGCTCATGTGCGACCAGCCAACAGCGAGGGCAGGCAGAGCTGATGAGTTCAAGGACCTGCACATACTTGCTCTTGTTTTGAGGGGGATTAAAGCCAGCAGAGTGTTGTTCTGTTCAGTTTGTATTTCTAGTCACTGTGCCACCACCAGTCACACCAGGAGCGGGAAGAGCGAAGGGTAGCCAAGAAGCAGCGGGAAAGAGCACAGACGAGCTTGGTGGCCAAAGAGTGGAGAACTCCATCAATAGTTACTTTTGCTTTCTTGGTTGATCTGTGCCCACAGGATGCCATGTGACACGTGCCTGCCCTTCTCTAAACACTTGCCTACAACGTACCACAGATGCAGTCACAAACCTGCCCCACAGGCTGCTCCTTGCCTCACCACTGCCTCGCAAACACAGAACACAAGCCGTGTTAATAAAATCTGCTTTTAATGCGGTCTGCCCTGAAAATGTTAGACTTAAACATTTCAAACTCTTTCTCAAGGCAACTAGCACCATGCTCATAGCCATCTTAGGACTTTCTTCCTCATGACTGTCCATCCTCTGTAGCATACGAGTTGTACTCCAATGTCATAGCTGAATTGCAATGAATTGCTGCAGTGAAATTCTTTGGATTAAAAAGTTTCTCTTCGGTGTCTTATTTGTTGATCTGGGATTGCCATCAAGTAGGGTTGAGTAGGAATCCTTCGAAACCTACTGGCCAACCATAAGGGAGCTTCAGTCTCCTGGTGAATTAAAGGAACACAAAAGCATCCTCCCTTTTCTGACATTATTTCCTTTTCTGCTTTTTCCGTGCCACTCCCGTGTGCAAGGCCTGCATAATGAGGTCCTCATTATTCAGGATGTTGTATTCACCCAGCTGAACCAGACGGTCATACGCCTTCTCGGTGTATTGGATTGAATATGTTGAATAAGGGGAACAGCGGCCGTAAAGATCAACTTTGCCATCTTCCATCTCTGACTCTGAGCGCCTCTGACCTAGGAGGAAGGGGAGAGAGATGGGAATTACTCTGGTCATAAGCAAACAAAGTCTCAACAGAGCAGGGAAAGGAGATGTCTCTCCACAGAGAGAGTTCATAATCTAAATTACTCTTGTGGGTTTTTTAAATTATTTTTTAAACTTTTTTTTTTTTTCCAAACTGAAAACTCAGTCCCTTGCTTGGGTGGATACCAGGTGTTTCACATAATGAGGGGAGAAAACTGGTGATTATTCCTTTTACATGGGTCTACACCGCAGTTGTGAGCTGTGCCTGTGGCTCACGTAGGTACAACAAAGTTACCTGCAAACTAACTTGGTTGGGGATTGAAACAGGACATAAAGGACAACAAATCTGACTTGGTAAAACAACTAACTTTAAGCAACAGAGAGGTTTGATGTATATAAATGAGCCAACAGTGAAGTTTAAGTGTTGGAGTATTAAATACACTCCCTTTAATTGGGAGTTGTTGTGGATGCCCCATCCCTAGAAGTGTCCAAGGCCAGACTGGATGGGGCTTTGAGTAATGAGGTCTGGTGGAAGCTGTCCCTGCCCATGGCAGGAGGGTTGGAAATAGATGATCTTCAAGGTCTCTTCAAACCCAAATCATTCTATGATTCTATGATTTAATAAGCTAGCTGTGATGTCAACCTTTTTTTGACGTGCTTGATTACTTACCTGGTGCTTTGTATTTTTGGAAGGTATCATTAATTAGCGGGAAAAATACCAGTACTGGTGCTCCTGGAGTCTCAGCACCATCAAAGAGGTAACACTCCTTCAGGTTTTTCCTCTCTTCTTCACTCAAGTCCACTCTGGGAAAAGGGATCCCCTGCTCTGAGCAGTACTTGCAGGTCTGGTCCAGAGCCTGGATCAATGAACAGAACAATACAAAGACTCAAAGAGGATTTCAGAGCTCAGGATTTCTTAGATTCCAGTGACAAAGGGGGCATTCTCCAAGCTGGCTGTGTGAAAGCTCCGAAACCCCTATTGGAAAGCACTGCATCAGTGGAGAGGTTTTTGTTTTCCCTGTGTTATTATCATAAAACAGTTGTATCATTCAAGAAAAGCAAGTGAGAATATGTACAACCTATAAATGAACTATTACACTGCAGCATTAAGCTAAAAATGCTAGTGGTTAAGACTTTTAGCAGGAGCAATATAGAAAGCACCTAAGTGTTAAAAACTTCCAGGTATGCAGCTATTGAAGAAGACATAGAGACTGCTTCAATTCCTCTCACCTGTATCTGGGATCCTGCACTGTAATTTAAATGCAGGATGACATCCACCTTTCTCTCTGGTTTCAGAAGTGGCATGATGCTTGTATTGATGAAAAATCCTGTATCCACCAGGGACAGGAATTCCTCCGATTGTGTCAGCTGGTTGGGAAACGTGTCCAACACAGTATCTAAAAGGAAGGATATTTCTTGCTGTAAGTGCAATAGTGCAAAAATGCTTAGCCTGCTTTTCTCTCTTACACCAAGACCACTGAGCCCTGACTGGTTACCGTTTTTGGGGAAGGGGCATTCGCTGTAAACCCTTCTCTTTTACCCTCCTAGCTTCAGCCACATGCAGTTTTGGACCTGCAGTGGCAACATTCATGAAGGGGGTTTCTTTTTTTTTTTTAAGGTTGGACACTATGATCTCAGAGGTCCCTTCCAACCATGGTGATTCTGTGATCTGTGATTCTGTGCCTCCCCGCTGAGTGTGCCTTCAAATAGATAAAGGGAGGACCACCATAAGGACCTCGTGCCCCTGCCCACCAGGAATCATGTCCCACCAACTAACCATTGGCGGTGATTCTGTGCCTCCCCGCTGAGTGTGTCTTCAAATAGAAAAAGGGAGGAGCACCATCAGGACCTCGTGCCCCTGCCCATCAGGAATCATGTCCCACCAACTAACCATTGGCATGGACCTCAACACCATGCCATGCTACATCCCAGTGTGCCTCAGCTGACTGATCTAATAGTGATTCTGCCCAACCACGGCCTCTAATCTTGGAGAACAGTTTTAACATCAACCCTGGGGTTTCATTTTGTTCTGCTTGTTTATCCTCTCCCCGGGCACCCAGGCCTTCTGTTACCTTTCCATCTGCAGAAGTGCTTGTTCTCCAGGTAGTCGTTATGCATCTGGAAACCCTTTAGGAAGTTGTGCTCCTGGGCAATGCAGGGGCGGTCGGTGAGGGCGCTGCGAAGAGCGCTGCCGAGGGGGCCGGGAGGGGTGAACACGCGAGTCCTCAGCTCGTGCAGCTTCAGTGGTAGGAGGGGTTCCTCCTCTGCACAGGGAAAGGCTGTTAAATTCTACCTGCCCAGAGCGAGGTCATCCCCAAGATGTCAAAGTTGAGTAATAAAAATCAGTGTTTTCTTTATTTGAAAGGCTTGGGGTGAAAAGACTCGATGAGCGCAAGTGACCAAATGAAAAAGAAAATAAAATGCTACTCTTACCAGCCAAATACCATTTCCTTACAGAGGTGAGAGGTGGATAAAAAACAAGACCCAGTATCAGGCAGCAATAAAAATGTGCACCACACATACACACACGTGTGGAACAGACTGAATGCAAGCTTTGGAAAAAGATGATGATTGTACTTATTTGCTTAACAGTCGCTCCTACTTAATGTAGTCAAAATCTTTTTGCTTTATTAATCATTTACAGATTCATCTTAGTATTTCTGAACATTTTACTCATCTGTCAACATCGGTGTTGAACCCTCAGTGAGCACATAGACCCCCGGACTGGAGATTTTTTAATTATCCAATTATGCTTTGCAGTATGAGACTTTGAATCCAATTCCTTCTAGGAAGGTAATGTGGCCTTTGAAGAAGCACTCCAAAAATGCCAAATATATGGTGCATATCTCACATAGCAGATGGCATGTGGTGGTTTATCTACCATTAACTCTATCTAACAATAAATATACATTAAGGAAGAAGTATGATAATTTACCTATATTGTCGATTTTGTCCCGGGTCCACCTGTGCCAAAAGTCTTCCGAGGAATGCGACAAATTCCAGATATATAATACATTCAATGAAAATAAACTACTCCATATGCCTGTAAAAGGAAAGAGCTTTCTAACTCAAACATTCACACATCACGAATTGCAAAACTGTTATCACGAGATTAAATTTGTGAGGTTCATACTTTTCTTTAGTTTGTTTTAAATGGATGATATGCCATTTTTATTTGGCTGACACCTTATTTTGGTGTCTATTTTCTGTTTTATGGTACTGAGGGCTGGATATATATTTTAATGAGTGGTGAGATTTTTGTGAATTAATATGACTTAAGGATCTTGGGTTTTCAGAAAAAACCCTCAAGTATCACAAGGCTTGTATAAAAGGAAATGATGAGAGTTTGCAATCTGAGAGATTTGATGGGGAACGATATTGATAAGGGTCTAACTACAATGTGATCTTACAGCCTCTGCATTTCATAGAATCATAGACTGGTTTAGGTTGGAAGGGACTTTAACGATCATCTAGTTCCAACCCTCCTGCCGTGGGGAAAAGCCTACTAACACACCGAGGGACCAGTTTTGACCATGCATTTTCAAACCAGAGAAACAATTTCCCTGCTTATCCCTTAGGGCACAAGTTCTCAGTGGTTTCTCGTTCAGGACGTGCAAATGTATGTCTGTTCAGCACAGGCTTAGGCTGAAATAGCTCAGTGTCTCCCTCACTCTAAGTGAAGCAGCCATTCAAAGACAAGTTTGCATCTCAAACCAGTCACAAGTTGCCAGCTTGTCTCTTGGTCTGGAAAATGTGTATCCATGTCCCACTTCAGTCAATAGCAAAAATGCTCCTGGATATGCCTGTGCTGTTTTCCCCTCAGGCTTGCCCAGGAAATGTGGAAACTGGAGCCAGTGATGTGTGGCCAAAGCAGATGCTCAGGAGTAGGGGGGATCCTGGCATGATCAAACACACCCCCATGCAGTGGAGAATCAGCATGGAGGCTCACTTAAACTGTCTATAAGAAGCACACAAATTGCTGACTACCTGTGATACAGGCAAGAGGCTCTGGAGTTCAGCCTTCTAGAGTAACATCAGCAGAAACCTGGATTCCCATGGACCTAAATTTTATTTTTGGACTGGAAGCAGTACTGTATTTTTACTAAAAACTAGCTTTAAAAATTAAAATAACTATTTGTCTGTCACTTTGAATTCTCTTTTTTACAGTAAACTGAATTCATTATAGTAAGTATTAATTCAGTGATTTATCTTTTTATCCTCTCCTGTGAAACTGCCCTGTCCGTCACGCACCAGTGCTTTATTAGTGCTTAGTATAATAGCTCATAATTAAAAAAAAATTATTCAGATATTTTTAAGACAATATCTTACCTTCTAAAAAGCAGATCCTGGATTCAGGGACCTTCTTCATCAACCGACCCATGAAGAACTCACTGCCAAAATCCTCAGTGCGAACAAAAGCTCCGTATTTTTGCAATCCCACCTCGTAGGGGGTGAACTCCACCCATTCTGTGAAAAGAAACACAGAGAAGAGAACTATGTTTTATAGCAGCTATCATGCTAATGAAAGGAGTTAAAAATGAAAATAATTTCTGCACTTAAGTCTAATATTTCAGACCAATAGCAATGAGTTATAAGCATGAACATGAAAAGTCTTTGGATTATTTTTGAGTCTGTTGCATAGGCAGTTCAACTTTTATCTGACCACAAGGACATTACAGAAATACACATCATCTGTGGTTCTGGTCTTTAAATGAGAGGACTTTTTTCAGACTATCTAAAAAGACTGTCTCAGGATTTACCAGCTTAAAGACAAACGACTCTCAGAGTTTTCATAATTACCTTTGAAATCCAGAGTGCTGTAGTTGTTCTTGACATTGACTGCAGTATAGATAGGCAATGGGTTCTGACCACGATCAATGGCCCGTTGCTGATCAGAGAGTCTATGGTTGTCCTTCTGTGATTCCAGAAACACGGTTACACTGAGACAAAAACTAGCACAGGAGCGTTTTCTCTGCGTCTAAGCTTGTAGGGCAGAAAAACGCCCTCTAATGCTTCTAATGCATAACCAATGCTGGGCTTAAATTCTGAAATGTTCCATATTTTTCAAAATTCCTGTTAGCATTTTGTCACTGCAATATCTGCAGGCATCCAATATGATGCCAGATTATTTGATGAGCCATTAGGATGAAAACAGAAGGAAATGATGAAGAACAGAAAGCAGTACTTTTGGTATAAACCAGCTTAACGTGTTATGCTGCAAGTTTATGTAAGACCTCTCACATATTTCAAAAGTCTGCAGGTCCATTTGTTAATACCTCTTACAGACATTAAGGTAATGTCTGTAATTTTGCTATTTCTAAATAAAATAATTGCAGAATATGAAAAAAAAAGTCTTAAAATACAATATTTTTTCAATATGACAATCTTGAAGTTTTCTCAGAAAAACATATCCAGAATCTCACAAGCAAGAATGCTGATTTCCACCATGGTTGGATATCTCTAAGGCTGCCACCACATGTTTTGGAAGCAGCTGTGCATTTGCATATACACAGTCTTGTAACAAACTGCTTTTCTCAAAACAATCAGGAAAATATCTTCTCCAGAAATAAATTTTCAGAAAATTGTAAGCCACTGTAAATGCTGCTTTATGACATACTGTACCCCATCATGCAACAAAGATTCCAGGACAAGGCCCCAGAGATCTATAAAAGACGTTTTGCGGCCCTCTCTTTTCCGTTGACACAGCTGCTTTCTGTAATACTTCAAATACTCCAAGGAAAGGGAATTTATTTTGCATTTTGTCATATGTTTTCGAGCCTCACTGATTTGATTGTCGAGATCCTTTTGTGACCAGTCAGCATCCCTGTACAAGTTTGACATGGTCCTAAGAAGAGGAAATATATATTGAAGAGATAAAAACCACACTAAGGTTTGAAGTAGGCAATGGCTACATTTTACATTTCTGTTTTAAGTTCTTGATTTGAAATTAAGTAAACATTTCCTGTTTTCAGTTCCCCAAGAAACTATCATATTCCCTTTGAAGTCACAGTCATTGTCCCTGTCAAAATGGCTTGAGCAATTTGTTTTCATGCTGTTGCAAATTATGTGACCTTCCCCCAGAAAAAGACTTCAGTCTGCCCCAAGAAAAGACTTCGGTCAGTTTTGAAAGATCAAAAACATAGGACTACTGAGAAGGTATTATAGGTAGACTACTGCATGTCCCCAGCCTATTTCAGTGCATCGGTGTCATATTTTGAAAGATCAAAAACATAGGACTACGGAGAAGGTATTATAGGTGGACTACTGCATGTCATCCCCAGCCTATTTCAGTGCATCGGTGTCATCAGGAAGAGTCCAGCCAAGAGCTTCCCAGCCTTACTTACCATGTAGTACCAGACAAGCCAGTCAAGTATGTGGCACAGTCCAAGACATTGAGTTTCTTGAGCCCCCGCAGGCTGCCGTACAGCGCGGTCAAAGATCTCATCCCTCCTCCTGTGGTCATGATGGCCACCACCGGGGTCTGTGCAACACATGAACGGAAAGAGCGGGCGTCAGGCAGAGGACTGCAGCTGACTGTGGCTCTCAGCCAAGACTACACCAAGCCTGACATCACCACACATGCCCAGACACCCACTTCTTTCTACCGACACATAAGCTACTATTTATTTCGTAAAGGAGAACAGGAATAAAAGTGATAAATTTTTTTTTCTCAGGTAACTGACACTTGTCTCCAGTGTGTTCAATGGAGAAGTTTGGTAAAAAGGAAATGAAAAATGCATCAGTTCAAACCAAAATAGACAGTATGAGAGAAAAAATCAGTTGCAAAGGCAGGAATTAAAAAGAAATCTCACAGTTTAAGAGAGGAGGAAGGATTATCAACAGGGATAACAATGACATGGTAAAGACCGTGGAAGAAGAAATTTCTATATAAGGAAATCTAGCCTGGCTTGCAATGAAAGTGTAGCAGGAGAAAAGTTAAACTTAGGATAGCAACTACAAAGGACACAAATGGAAGGGTGAGATTAGAGGTATGGAGCAGTATCAGAAGTGTAAATAAGTTTAAAGATGAGGAAAGAAAAGAAAAAAAATTAAAAGGGAAGAAAAAGAGGTCATACTATGCTGTTAGGTCCCCACTGCTAAGATTTCATTAGATGTTTTGAATATTTGCCCTACAGACCTCATGGTCCAAGAGATCCTGGTCCAGTTGCAGGACCTTCTTCAGAGCAGGAGCAACATACTTCTTCCTTTTGCATAGAAAGTCTTGCTCCTGCACGCAGAGGTCAAACCCTAAACGCACATCAAGGTGGTCTGGGCTGGAGAAGAGATCAGGAAAAAAGAATATTCTGTTCTGTTGTTGATAGACAAGCTCAGAGTTTCCAATACAAGGAAATCAACCAGATCCACAAAGCTCTGCATTTACAGGAGGAGCCTTTCCTACACTCCCAAGCAGATACACAGTGTTGCATGAAGGAATGAGGGAAAGAGGGACCACTAAATTTCTAAGCAGCTATCAAAAGAAAGGCATTCCTGCAGATAATTTCTGAGACGGCTGTTGTCTGGATTCTCTCATATTTTAGTCTGCATTGAGAGCTGTACAAAAAAATGCTCACATTTGTCTTGAAGTAGGCAGCAAAGTTTATCTACATCATGACCAACAGCACAGGTGATTGCTTTGCACTCTTACACAGAGATAAAGAAAAAGTTAAAGACTGTGCTGAGCACAACTGGTTTGTAGTATTATTTCTTCTATTTTATGCATCTTTTTAATTAGGCATGTCTTGGTATGGATTTTCTACATGTATTGTCAATTCTACAGATATAGCTTGCTTTCTGTTCATGTGAATTCCACACACACTTGGTCACACAACCTCCTGTCCTATTGTGAGTGCCTCCTCCCCAGTAAAGAGCAAAGGGTGAGATGAGCTCAGCTGAGGATGAGTTAGCCCCCAAGAGCAGCCAAGTCTCTTACCAGTCTTCTGCCTTTGCATATAAACCAAATCCTTTATCCTGGAAAGCAAGAATGCAAACAGTGTAAGTGTGACAACCTGCTTTAGCACTCCTCCCCTGCAGCCCCAGGAGGAATTTTAGCTTGTGCTGTCCTAGCAATGCAGGCACAAATTGAGAGCTGTGAATATTCCAGCAGCGTACGTGAATTAACCACAGTGGTTTATTGTAACAGATGTTGGTCAGTAATTCCCAATGTTTTCTAGTGAATGTAAGGTCTGAGGACAGGTGCTGTTTATAGAGGAAAGTAATGATAATATATACTTTACCCATCCCTACTAACATTACCTCTCTTGGGCAGCCAGTCAGGCTGCAGCCATGCTACTACTCTACACAGCAGCATTTTCTCCTCCCTTTCTGTGGCTTATAACCCACAACAGGTGTGATCCTTTCATTCTAGATGGATTTTTTTTTAACCATGAATCTAAAAGTGCTTTGCAAAGCATGGCCAGCTTCAGGAAGAGACTGGCACTACCTCAGTTAGTTCAGGTGCCCCACTGACATGTAAGAAGAAAAGCAGAGCTTCAAAATTTAGAATGAATTAAGATGAAGATGGAGTAACAAGGATGCCCTGTATTCCCACTCACCTCTGCTAAGGTCATCTTTTTTCCACTTGGAAAGGAATGAAGTTCCACGTTTGGAGAGCCTGTATTGAACACATGGGAGGGCTGAAAAGATACAAATTATATCCAAGTTTATATTTTAAGGAATCTTATTTTCTTTCCACAGTGCAAATTATGTTACTATTTATGTTGCATGTTACTTCACATGCCATTATTACGTTTTATAAAGTCTGGTTATAACATACAAAGGAGGGAGGTCGTTTATTCCCTGGTAGCGTAACATCCAGCGTTGGCTGCTTGTATCTGGCATAGTGGAATTTGGCAGGAGAGGAGGAGCTGAAGGCCAGATCAGATCCCAACATGATGTCTTGGGTGCC
The DNA here is from genome assembly GCF_001431845.1 of Calidris pugnax. Taxonomy (NCBI): domain Eukaryota; kingdom Metazoa; phylum Chordata; class Aves; order Charadriiformes; family Scolopacidae; genus Calidris; species Calidris pugnax. The sequence continues at coordinate 5,271,590 of NW_015090921.1, forward strand.
CTCATAAGAGCCTTGAACTTTGAAGGAGAATTCTTTCTCTAAGGAAGTGACACAAAAGGAGACACAGAGTAGTTTTCTCATCAATGTTGGAAACAGAGACTATCACAAGGCTGTTCTCATGCTTCAGATTTGTTTGGGTTTTTTTTCTCTCTTATATTAAGCCAACTGCCTTCATAATATTAAAACATCATGATTTAAAAACAGCTGATGCAGAAATAACCTCACTTGATACAGATTTCTTCTCCTTTTTCTTCTTCTTCTTCTTTTCAACCACCTGGACTTCCAAGCAGCAGATTTTGCGAGACTGTAAGAGACATGAATAATAAAATACTTCATGGCAGGGAATTTTCAGTCTGAGATCCTGCTTCCTAGTCCAAGCTCCTAGTGATGATGATAGAAATGCTATACAGGCAGTGCACTTTGTTGCAAGGAAGATTTTCTCTCAGCCACAACCTTGATTTCAGATGCTGGATAGAACAGGAGTCGTCTCTGATAAACTGGATGCAGCCAGGGCAAGGCTCGGGGCAAAGCTTGCAGAAGGGAGAAGGTAAGGGCAAAATGAAAACCAGCATCCCAACAGAGATGCAGAGGACTGATTAAAACAAAAATAACAAGGAAACAAAGCTAATAAATGAGCAAATGGTATGTTCAGAAAGTTCCTGCGTAAAAGGGCAGTTATGACTGCAGGAAATGGCTTGTGTTTGGGACAGGACAAACCCCATCATTTCGGCAATATGGGAGCTCATGAGGATTGATGTCTAAGGATGAGTTCACTGCTGCACCCATGTCTCAGACCTACACCAATTCCATGTGTTGCCTTTGTAACACCAGACGGTTGCTAGCATGGGGAATATCCTGCTGTTCCAGCCCCAGCCTCTCCACAGGCACCATCCACAAGGATGTGTCGTGAGGTGGGTGATGAAGTGGGAAATCACTGTGTTTCAGTCAAAGGGTATGATGGCCTAATGACTGTGAGTCGAGTGAAGCAAGTGTGGCAACAGGACAAGAAAGATGACAAAACATGACACTCACCACTAGTACTCCATTAGTAATGATGGTTTCAGGAGGGCCTGAACTAGGAAATAGAAAGAAAAATACATTCTTAATAACTCAGTCTAATTACAGTGTAATTAATGACCCACACCCTTCTCCTGATTTTCCTCTTGCTTATTTTTGGCTGTCTATTGGATTTGAAAGAAAGGTCCCAGGAGACTTGTGGTACAAGTTTCCTCTCCCACTCTACTCTGTCAAGGCACAATTGTCATCCTACTGGCTTGTCCAGTCCTGGAGCTCAGCAAAAAAAAAAAAGGTACTGTGGGGCCAAACTGTGTAGTGATTTTATGCTGAGCCCCAAGCTGTCTGCAGATGGTTTCAAGGAATCCAGTTCTTTAAAATTTGCAGTTTATCAGAGGACGGGACAGAAAGGGCTCTAGATCAAAAATCCAGTGTGTTATTCCATGTTGTGCTTTGAAGGGAGGCAAGGCCCCCTGTTGAGCTCAAAGACAAACGTGTAACAGAACAACAGTGCCAGTATTCTGTTCTTATATAGTATTTATTACATGAGGCAAAGAAAAGGTTTTAGGGTGTTCTCCCTGTCTGCCAGGAGGTCATCCTGGCACAGACCAATTAATCACAAAGCTCATAGCACAGGTTCCTCAGGAAACCATGTTCATCATCAGCATTGTCAAGAAATGATGCACTCTGGACAATTATAATAGATCATTTTGTGCCTCTAAATTGCTGTTTCTTTTTGCTGCATGCTATGCTGCATGCCATGTTTACTCACATATTATCCAATGCAAATCCCACCTCAAGCTCCTCTTGTCTCTGGAAAATAAAGAAAGGAAAAATGTTTTTGGCCCTCATCTACTGGCAGTTCTCATAATGCAAGTTGTCACGCTTGCAATATAGGTATGTTTGCAAAGAGAAAGAGGCTCTGTTGAGGAGAGCAGCCAAAGCCACCTGATGTGAGAAGGTGAAATGGTGATAGACAAAGCAGCTGTAGAAGAGGACAACGGCTTTGCCTGGCAAGGTGTTGAGGACACTGGGGCAGAGGTACATCTAATATTAAGGCCTGGTCTGTGGGGCAGTGGAGAAGAGTATAATCCCTAGGTGGAAGAAAGCACAGGAGAGGGGAAAACAAAGGAAGGGACAGAATGGATGATGAACAGAGAAGTGAGATCATGCTGTAGATTACTTAGTTGCTCAAATTACCTATTGCATTAAAGACAGCAAAAAGTTATTTATATAGGACACAAAAAATTACAAAGGCTTGAAGAGTGTGAGCTCTAACTACTGTAGGCGTGCAAATACAGTAATGAAAGGCTTGGATATGGCACCTGTAACCGCTCAGTAATGAGCCAGGTTGCAACTAGCCAAATGTTTCTGTTTCACCAAGGGCTAGTGGAAGCCCACACCTCCTCTGGTATTTTGAAGAGAAAGAAATGGTCAAATAAAGCATTTAAAAATAAAGAACTGCAGAGTGGAGTTTGGGTGTGTGTAGATAAGGTAATTAATCAACTGAATGGTGCATGACAGATGCGCAAGAGACCGGGAGGGAACTGGAAAAGGAGAAGGATGGACAGAACATATCAGGAAGTGAGAAGTGTGATTTTTAGAGCCCCCCTGGACATTTGAAATAGGAATATTTCTTGTTGCCAAGCTGAGTGACATGCCTTAGACACCTTATTTAAACACTTGTGCCATAGTCCATAATTAGCAACTGGTCTGGTTTGACACTTGGTTCTGATCATAAAGTTATTACTTCCTAATTACTAGGTTAAGTAACAAGTTATGACAAAAAAGCATCTTCTTGGTCCTCAATGGGGGCAGGCTCAGCAAAGGGACAATTTTGCAAAGACACCTGAAGTTTGTGAGCCTCTGTGGCCAACACTAAACCCTTCAGTGTGCCGACAGATCCAGGTGTGAAGAAGCTTTCCCATCTCAGAGTGAAAAACAACTCCCTTTTATGTGGCTGGGCAGTCCATACAAAAGAAGGAAAAGAAGAAAGACTTTGCAAATAATATTTTCAACAGAAAACCAGACAAACATGTTCTTGCCAATCTACTCTATTTCTTATTTCAAACCTCACCTGTGAATCGCACGTGAAGTGCATGAAGACTCGGTCTCCCAGGGAAAGTTTGGCTATATCGAAGTACACCGTGAAGAGGTGGTCATCTTGAGTAATCACATCTTTATCGTAGAGCCCCAGTTCCAGGACATTCTGCGAAGGGAAGGGAAAGACTTTAGAAATGTGTCAGGTTTCTTTCATAGCAGGAGATCCTGGGCCCATCTTTTTTAGTCAGCTTTTGTGAGGAATGAACTCCTCACAAAAGCTGACTAAAAAAGCTGTCCCAAGAAAGTTAAGTTTATTGTCCCCAGAAAGCAAAGAAACAGAGCAGGAAGGGAAGGAGGTGGAGAGAAAATTAACTCCATATAGGCATCTGCCTAGGAGGAGGAATGAGGGGGCTTCAGAGACATCTCAAAGGTCATATTCTACCTGTGGCTGAGAGAGATACTTGTCTTTCATGGCATGGAAAAACATCATAAGGATGTGTGCTATTCTCATCATTCCTTGCCTCTTGAGAAAATTACTTATGTCCCCTTTGCAAAAGGATAGAACCTGGCAGTTGCTCCCTAGGTCACGGTTAACAGGGAAGTCCCAGCTCAGTACCTTGACCTGACTCTGGATCCTGAAGTAGAAGGTTTCATTCCAAACTGGATCTTTGCAGTTCTTGATGGTTTTAGTCTGAAATTTGTCAGTTGAAGCAGTCGGTAGCCACAGGCTCACATAGCAATCAGTCTGGCTTACTGTATGGTAAAAAACACAAACACATCTAACCTGAAGATTTGCTCTAAAAGAAAGAATGAACTGAACAACATGAAGCTTTGTTTTCAAAGAGAGAGACTATGATACATGATGACATACTTGTCTAAAATAAACATTACAATTTAGGTAATAGGAATGGAGAAAATAGAAGAGGGCCATGATTATTCTCTGAGTAAATATAATTAGACATATAGTACATGCATTAAAAACAAAGGTGTTTCTCCTCCTCCTGTTTCATCAAGCGATCAGTTTAGCCCAGAATAAAATAATTCAGGAAAAACATAGCAACACATATCTGCAAGGGTTAAGGAAACAAAAATGTTAGTTTCCATTTTAGCCAGACAAAACATTTAAAAGAAAAACACCCAAAACACAGGAAAAAATGTTTCTTGATTCCTGCATAAGTAGAGCTATAATCTTCTATTATATTTCAGTTGCAGGCCACCAGAAGTGAATCTACAAAATTAACAACACCCAACAGCTGGTTAGCTTTTACACAGGCAACCAGCACATCTAATTTGGATTACTTAGCCTTGAGAAAGCTTTAAGCACAAGCTAAATTTGAGATAAGGCTACTTTGTTGTCAGTATTTGCGCCATTACCCCAGCCACTTCGTGTCCTTTGTTATATGGATATACTCCAGAGGAAAATACAAGACATCTTTCCTCATTTCTTGCTTTCAACAGACTGCAGAGCTTTCCTTGCTGCCTTTGGGGATGCAGAGAAATAGGTGCAATAGGTACAACTGTGACCTTATAGAGTCACCTCTACACGGAACAGGGCTGATGCAAAGAAGTGCAGCACACCATGTTCTTTGCTGAGACCAGTTTGCCAGGGAGGGGACTTTCTCCATCCACGCAAGAAATCTAGAAAGCACTTTTTCTTGGAGCAGGACTAGCTAGTACCCCATGAAGGTTAAGAGGACCATACAGAGCACTGCAGATACTTACAGACATCTGCCCGGTGGATATTCCTGGCTCTTATCACTCTTATAGTCAGTAAGTAACACAGAGATGATTCTATCTGCAGGGAAAAAAAAAAAAAAAAACAACATACAAAAGATAGGAATAAATGCTGAAGGTGGATAGTATATTTAGAAGACAGAAATGATCAGGAGAGAGAAATACCCAAACCATGAACAACTTAGTTTAATTTTTCTATGCGACTATGAAATGGCCAATACATTTATTTTCCTACTAGTATCTAAATCAAGTACTGGACTGAAAGGCTTCTCTACTCTTACAGCATGATATCTGGATTTGTATTACTACAACATAATAATATTGTAATAATTTCTAATGAAAACCTACCCGCATAAAACAGTAAGATTCAGACTTAGCTTGGGAGAGGATTTACTTGTTAAAATTCCAAGGTAGAAAGTGAAAATCCACCTCAGGCTTTTTACAAGTTATAAAACTATCATTGTGAGAATCACCTCCCACCCTGTTATTACACATGTTAAGCTCCTGGGCCATGGGATATGATTTTCTGATGTTCCTGCTCTTTTAAATGTACAGTGGTTCCCAGAGTTAAATGCTGACCTCTGATGCCCACACTGCTTCTAGTGTCACAGGAAGATGCTCTGCATTTCCATCATGCCATTCACAATACATGTGTTTTCATTTATGGTGGGATAACTGTCTTTCTTCAGCTGAGCTCAACTCTGACTTTTTCTTGTGAGTTTTCCTCATGAGAAGTTTTTCTCTAGTTTTGAAACATGTAAACTCTTCATGTCTGGAACTTCTTTGCCCTTTTTTGCATAAGAAGCACAAGAAACCTGTTTTACTCTTGATATTCCCTTAGGCCTCACTCTTTCTTATTAGCCCATGTCTCCCACATTAAGGCCCGATGCTTGACTTCATGGTCTCTCATATTGCAGTTCTGGTCTCATGTTGGAGCCCAAATGCTATTTTCATCCTTCCATATCCCTTCTTTTACCATAAAACAAACACATAAATACCATTAATCTCCATTTCCAACTAACTTTTTATTTCTGGAGTAATTTCTGTGGGGAAATGACACAGTATGTTGGAAGAGAAATCAGCAGGAAAATTTTGTTACAAAAGTTCTAAAAAGCAGAAGTCATTTAGTGCAACTATGGGGCCACAGACAAGTAATGATACCACATCCTGACTCCACCTATACTGAAAAATGACTATAAAAGGACCAGTCCTGAAATGGCATTAACATAATATGTATTAACATAATAAATAATACTGACCTCATTAGTCCCACTGAGAAGGAGAGGTAACACAGGGACTGCAGGAAAGAAGAGCAGTCCTTTTGCTCTAGTTGGCCTGTCTGAGTAATAGGATTTTTTACATGCTGTGTTAATAATGTGCTGTGCTCATAGTGTGCTGTGCACTTTTACCATCTGTAAAAAGTGAAGTGCATCGGTACCTACAGGCTCGATGGAATATATATCCACATGGTTTCTCTCATAATGTTAAACCTGAGTGTATTAATGCATGCAACCAGGGCTAATGAATATATGTTGTCCAGACTAGGGGCAGTTAGCAAGTTGGCTAATGAGGAACCAGGTAAGAGTAGCTTTGAGGTAACCAGAGCACCTCATCCTAGGAAAAGGCACCAAGCACATTCCTGCTGTTCGGCTGCACAGCAGGTGACTGAGTGCACAAATCAAGGATGTCAAACCACTGCTAAGGGTCCAAAGAGTAGCTGTGGATAAGATCATCAAAGACACTTGTATTTGTGTCTAAAACCTAACTCCTAAGGCACAGAAATAAAGCAGGTACAGGTGGAAAGTGTTCAGTAATTACAGAGCTGGTGGCTGGTGCTGCCAATGGCTGGCTTTGGAGAAGGCACTTCCTCGGAAGGGCTCAACTCAGTTTCATGGATCGGGTGCCCTGGAGCCTGAGTCCTGGCCTGTGGCTGTCCCAAAGCATCAAGGAAGGATCTCAGATTGGACAAAGTACTCAGGTCTGTAACTATGACCAGTTATAACCAGGGAGTCTTGGCTTAGACACCACAGAGGTATATATAACAAATGGTCAGTTTTGCCTACAAAAGCTTGGGAGATTTGGTTTGTCATTCTGAACCTGCTATGATCCTTGCAGTGTAGAGAGTTCCATTTTAGGGTATATTTTTCCATCTTTGGGTTTTCCATTCAACTAACCAACGGAAAGGGTTGACTGTTCCCTAAACCATAAGCACAACATTTGTTGCTCAGCAATTTAGCTCAAAACAGAACAAGGGCCAGTTCTTAATTATTACCAAATGGCCTCAAACTAGAGAGAACAAAGTAAAAAAATATTTTTTCATCAAATTTGGTCCTCGTTTCCTAGAGGAGAGATTTCACATAATGTGCCCGAAGTCTCCTGGAAAACTATTAGGTTTTGGTAAAGGCCAGAAGAAGGATTAATCTAGGAAATCAGGTGTTGAAAATCCACTTCAAGATTGTTCCATACTCCTTGTGGGAGTGAGTGGCACAACTTGACAACTATTGCTACCTGCACTGGCAGTAAATTTGCCCTTGTGCTTTAGCAAGATGTATGTAGCTGAAAGACGATTCAAACCCATACTTTTAAAGCTATCGATCTTATTAAAACAGGGTTCATTTCCCTTATGCCAAGGACAGAAAACAGCACTAGGACTTTAACATGAAGCAAGACTGTGTAAGTGACGCGATTAAAATGATAAGTGGGATGGCGTCTCACGGAGGGAGCTGGATGGGTTATGGCAGCTAATTAGGCTATTTGGCAGATGCCGAACCCTATCTGTTCTCACCCAGGCTCCACCCAGCAGGAAAATCTCTTAAGGTTTTCTTTTGAAATTCTCCTTTGTGGTACCTTTGTAACAGGAGTCCGCGGTTCCCCATCAGGATCCAGCCGCATAATTGCTTCTTCTAGCCGGCCGGTGGGAGTGATCAGCTCCTGCAACAAGAATGGCCAACGTTAGCCCCGGACAAACCATCCTGTCTCTTAAAATCAATCCACGTGGGGAGTGGAGAACTGCAGAAGAGCAGCGAAGGGGAGCCCATGGTCAGTGCTGGCCGTAGAGCCCCAGCAGGTAGAGTGTCCTGTGTCCTGCCGTGGCCAGTGCCCCTGCCTGCGCCACGCTTGCCCCAGCAAGCCTGGGCAAGAGGCGTAGCAGCCAGGTAAGGTCCACCCTTCGCATGACACATGGGGAGGGAAGGCAGCTCCTGGCCCTGGCTGTTAAAGGCACAGCAAACCTGTCTCCCGTAAACACACCCTCTCGTTAATCTCTCACCTTGAAGCACACCTCCGTGCTATTCAATGCTTATTCTAAGGTTGCATATATCACCTCTTTAACATGAAGAAAAACCCCAAATATACCAAATGCTCCCTTTGCAAATTAACTCATACTCCCCAAGTAGTTTTCATTTCCTTCCTATGGCTTTTTACCATTTTTTAAATTTCAGTAATAAATTTTTGAAGTTTTCTACAATATTTTTTTTTCAAGTTTTCGATAACAAGTTTTCTTCTTCCTGTGCAGAGTCACTCTTGGCCAATGCTAGGTCAAGAAAGCAGCATCATCTTGGCACTACGTGCAGCATAACCAGCTGAGAACCCAGCCACCTTGCTTTGCTCTGCACCCTTCTTACCTGAGACATAACACCATCTTGCTCCATCGTGGTGGTCACCGTCCCGTACCCGTCCAACCTTATCTGTGGCAACACAATTTCACATCTCCCGGCTGCCACAGACACCACCAGTTGAAATGTCTCATATGCAGGTGAGCAACTATTTTATAAACTGACTCAGAGCCCCACCTCTGCCTGATTTCTTAAACCCAGTTATTCCCCTCCCATTTTCTTATACTGGGAAACTGAACCCTGTGGTCGAATAAGTAGCAAAAAAAAAAAAAAAATAGCTTTGCCTGCACAGCAGGTAGAAGTATGATGTTTGAGTCACTGCCCAACACTGGCCAGTGGCAGGTTTATGACTAATGGTGAGAGCAGGATGCCCTTTTATCTGAACTTTCCACGTACCAAGACCTCAAAGCCTACAGAAACACATGATCTACAATAAGACACAGCAAAGGTACATTAATTGGATTTAGGTTATCTGTGACAGTAAGCAGGTAGGATACAACAATAAAAGAGGGACACTATTGCTCTCAGACTAAATTGGCTCTTGCAAAAGCCAGCTTAAGGGTTTCTGTACCACATATCCATGCAGAGCAGACACACTCATATGGTGGTTTGTATCTACTCATCTTTGGTCCACCAGGGCTAAGTCTCTCCTCAAGTCATTGTGTTCCTCTCCCCTTCTTTCCTATGGTTTGTTACCATTGCTTTGGTTTAGAGGAAGAGTCCTGAAGCAATGACTTTCCTTAGCTTAGCTCCACACCCTCTGAATACTTCTGCGCCACTTTAACGGCTCAGACTGGCTGTAATCTGCCTGCATTTAAGTGCTCGTGTCTGACCCAATGAACCCTGCCAGCCAGAGGCAAAACTCAGCACCAGCCACACGCCGCCCTCTCCACTGTCCTCATCACACCTGCAAAGCCACCGTCACGGCAGGACACCTGCCCCTGAGGACACCCTGCTGACTCCTGTGCCATCAAAACCTGCACAGCTCCCAACTTGCTGGAACAGGATTAAGTAACAAAGGCTGTCAAACATTGTTGTATCTTCAGCAGGTCACAACAGATCAAAACCGCTGAGGAGAAGGAATCCTTTGGCTTCCCTGGTCGCCTGATATATTGTCTATGAACAAAAGGTTCCCTGAGCATTCCTTGAGCTTCCTGGTTAAACATTGTCTATGCCCGTCTCTGAGCCAATGAACCCTGCCAGCCAGAGGCAAAACTCAGCACCAGCCACACGCCGCCCTCTCCACTGTCCTCATCACACCTGCAAAGCCACCGTCACGGCAGGACACCTGTCCCTGAGGACACCCTGCTGACTCCTGTGCCATCAAAACCTGCACGACTCCCAACTTGCTGGAGCAGGATTAAGTAAGAAAGGCTGTCAAACATTGTTATATCTTCAGCAGGTCACAACAGATCAAAACCGCTGAGGAGAAGGAATCCTTTGGCTTCCCTGGTCGCCTGATATATTGTCTATGAACAAAAGGTTCCCTGAGCATTCCTTGAGCTTCCTGGTTAAACATTGTCTCCAGCCGGCACAGCTCCCCTCTGCGCATTCCCACGCAAAATAATATCAACAGTCATCACGGTCAACTCGGTGGAATAAATTTTTGCTATAGGCTATGTTATTTCACAACCCTTCAAAGGGCTGTGTCTACATGCATGGCATGTTTCCTCCATGTGCCAGCTGCAATTACGTAGCTTAATGAAACGCATTTTTCATTAGGTCATAGAAAACCCTGGGCAGCATTGGCATCTTTCAGCCATAGTTAAAGGCAGTGCTTTATTACGACACCTCATTGGAGGGTTAAGCTATAAACTAGACTGTCCACCAGGACCAAGGCTCTAAGACTGTCACTACCACAGTGCTGGTGGCCAAAAAACTCTTTTTTTTTTTTTTTTTTTCCCACAAATAACCATTGCAATCCACATCAGAAACAGCCCTTTCAGGAGGGAGGGATTGTGGCTGACTCGAACCCCTGCAATCCATCTCTGAGGCATTCCTTTATCCATGATGCTTACACCAAATATTTGCTATGCTCTTACACTCTTGCAGAAATAACAACAGTTTTGTTTTCCTGGAACAAGGAACACACTGTGATTTTGGAGATATTACTGAAATGTCTGAAAGTGTGGAGCAAGGCAGATAACTTTCATTTTGCAAACAAGCCTTTATTGTCCGGTATTGTATACATGAAATATTTGCATGGAAATAACATTTCTGCAGAGCTGGAGGTGGCATGAATTTATGGCCAAAAACTATCTTTATTTTTTCACACCAGGGATTTCAGGTTCAAATGCTGACAATTCCCAGGGTGATATGCAGACCACGTAGCACCATATTTCGGATTATGACTAGTGAAACTACCACAGAACAAAAAAGCCCAGCAGAAGTGTGTATTTGCTTAAAACCTAAAGAGTTTTAAATGGTAATATTTATGCTCTGATCTTTAGGCTTGCAACATTAGGCTGAAGTTGCACAAAAAAAGTAAGGTTTGGTTTGACAACATAAATGACAAAAGCGCTGGCAAAAGTCATTGTAAACCAATTTGTAAAGATAATTTGTCATTGTTTCTTGCCAAAATGAAAATCCTCAGAGTGTCATTTTGCACTAGGCCAAACATGTTATTTGACTGTAAATGAAACCTATTATTTTCAGGTTGGGTTCCCTGGGCTGACGAGGTAGGCGGTCGATTAAAAAGAAGCTATGTTTCAAAACAAAGATGTTTTGTAAAATATTAACATGAAATGTTTCAACTTACCCAAGTATTTTCACTGGTTTATTTTAGCCACAGATTATGACATCTAGTTGATTGATTTTTTTTTCACTGAATAGACTCTTTTTCCAAAATTTTCCCTGTTTTCATTAGGAAACAAAACTTTTAGTAAAAAAGTGTATTTTCAATTTGACTTGCTCCTGCAATACATAAGTCGTTATGGATTTATCATTTTTACAGCTTACCCTCAACACTTTAAACAGTTCAGAAAGGACACTTTCCATAAATGAGAAAATGAAGAAAGTTTAGGAATGCAAACCCACAACAAATTTTATTGGTGGTTTTGTGCTAGATTCCATGGAGGGTCTGTTCAGACTGTTTTAAGATGGTCTTAGTCGATGCAGACTACTAAATCACACCTGCTTATCTGCACAGTTTGACAGGCAGAATTAAACAAATAAGCATTTTGTTGATGAGAGATGTCCTTAACTAGTGGAAGTAAAATATCTGCATTTCAAGCACTTTATCTTTTTAATTTCAGAAAGGAAGTTTAATATGAGAAGTAATTCAACTTCTCAAAAAAATCCCAGATATTTTGAAAGCTTCAAAAGAAAACAATGAATTGTATATACTGTCTCAACACAAAACAATCCAAACTGACATAAATTCACAGAAAATTTTGATGTGCCCACCTTTCGCTGGAAAAAAATTCTTACATGAAAAATCTTAGGCCACTTCCTCCCAAGTTGCTCTGTCCCATCTACGTGTGATTCATTCACAGCCCAAGGCAGCCCAGGAGGTGGACGCCATTCACGGGGCTGGCTGTGTCCACGCTCCTGTCCCTATTACATTTCCAACCTCATTGGCTGCTCTTCAGGACACCTGCAAAATAGAGTTGACTCAGGGATCCAATGCCAGCTTCCAGTCATGTCTCAGGTTTTCTTCATTTTCCAGGGTTGGATGCACCATGTGTTCCACAAAGAAGAACTGTAGGGAGCAGAAGTTTATACTCCCTTTTTATGGCCTGTAGGTGTGGTGGCTGGGTCGTATAACTGTAGTAGTGTGGTGGTAAAAAATTATTTTCCTATTTGTCATACATTATAATAAGTTAGGCTTAAAATAACACTATTTTTAAAATCTAACAAGGATTTTAAGTAAAGAGTGTTCTACAGACAACCTTAACTTGGGGAACAAATGTGAAAACTTCCCAGGCAATGCCTTTGCCTATAGAGGCCATTCTTGGGAATGGAAAAAAACCCAACAAAACACTGAGCCCCCGGAGTAGTTTCCTTCTGTAGCGCAGAACGGCCAGTGTTCAAAAAGCTATGTCCCTTCTGTTTCCTAGAGCATGAAAAACTCCTCTGAGAAGATAGGGGCAGTTGGATGGGTGATCAGCAGTACATGTTTTGCCTCCTCCTTTGCATGGCTGTCTGCAAGGCCTGCATAATGGTCTGTGAGTTGTTCAGGATGTTGTATTCGCTGAGGTTCAGCAGCCGGCGGTAATTCTCATCGCTATACCTGACTGAGAACATGCAGTAGGGGGAAAAACGACTGGTCAAATCAAGTTGTCCTCCCTCCATCTCTGAGCAACAGCGCTTGACACCTGGAGAGAAAGAGAAGTTGCTGGTGTGACACGGTGTTTATCTCAGTCAGTGACGAGCCCTCCACAGCAGCCTAAGGAGGGGAACTTTTCTCTGGAAGAAAACTCATAGCATTTAAATGCACAAATAATGCAGGCCGTGTATCCCTACTCCTAGTCAAGAGAACATCATGTGCCCCAAGTGATGAGGGCAGAAGGATGAAGTGAGGGACAGCATTGTAACGGTTATCTACAGCTTATTCATAAACATCTGTCTTATTAAAGCCATGGATCAGTCAAGGATATCAGCCTGAAAGGGCACTCCAACAGCCACTGCTGGAGCACTGCAGGTTTTATCCTGAGCAGCTGGGACCTCTACAAACCCTGGCTGAGTGAGGGGAGTTGCCAGTAACAGAATAGAATTTACGAAAACCTCCCAGGCAATGCCTTTGCCTATAGAGTCCATTCTTGGGAATGGAAAAAAAACCCAACAAAACACTGAGCACCCCCGGAGTAGTTTCTTTCTGTAGCGCAGAACGGCCAGTGTTCAAAAAGCTATGTCCCTTCTGTTTCCTAGAGCATGAAAAACTCCTCTGAGAAGATAGGGGCAGTTGGATGGGTGATCAGCAGTACATGTTTTGCCTCCTCCTTTGCATGGCTGTCTGCAAGGCCTGCATAATGGTCTGTGAGTTGTTCAGGATGTTGTATTCGCTGAGGTTCAGCAGCCGGCGGTAATTCTCATCGCTATACCTGACTGAGAACATGCAGTAGGGGGAAAAACGACTGGTCAAATCAAGTTGTCCTCCCTCCATCTCTGAGCAACAGCGCTTGACACCTGGAGAGAAAGAGAAGTTGCTGGTGTGACACGGTGTTTATCTCAGTCAGTGACGAGCCCTCCACAGCAGCCTAAGGAGGGGAACTTTTCTCTGGAAGAAAACTCATAGCATTTAAATGCACAAATAATGCAGGCCGTGTATCCCTACTCCTAGTCAAGAGAACATCATGTGCCCCAAGTGATGAGGGCAGAAGGATGAAGTGAGGGACAGCATTGTAACGGTTATCTACAGCTTATTCATAAACATCTGTCTTATTAAAGCCATGGATCAGTCAAGGATATCAGCCTGAAAGGGCACTCCAACAGCCACTGCTGGAGCACTGCAGGTTTTATCCTGAGCAGCTGGGACCTCTACAAACCCTGGCTGAGTGAGGGGAGTTGCCAGTAACAGAATAGAATTTAAGTGAGAAAGGAGTAATAGAAACATGAATACTTAAAGTTCCTGCAACCAGGAATACAGTCTCATGGTGCCTGACATCAGAATCCAGTTCTGCCTTTCCATTTCTTGTGTCTCCCAAATTCCACAAAAGCAGAATTTTAGACTTTACCTCCCTGCTACCAAGGAGCAAAGCAAATGCATCCTAGTAACTGGTAGTAAAGGAGACAAATACAAAGCGGGTGGCCTGGCAGAAAAGGAATGCCAGGCCCAAAGCACAGCACAATGAGTGAAATGACCCCTGGGCTGTTGCTGTACCAAAAGGAGACATACGGGTCTTTACACCACAGGAGTCCAGCCTGAAAACCAGGTTTTTGCTCCTCGGTCATTCATACATAACATTATGCCTCCTCAAGCGTAGAATGAAATCCCTGGACAACAGACAATAGAGGTAGGGAAAAATAAGAGAGAAAGAGAAGTTGCTGGTGTGACACGGTGTTTATCTCAGTCAGTGACGAGCCCTCCACAGCAGCCTAAGGAGGGGAACTTTTCTCTGGAAGAAAACTCATAGTGTCTAAATGCACAAATAATGCAGGCCGTGTATCCCTACTCCTAGTCAAGAGAACATCATGTGCCCCAAGTGATGAGGGCAGAAGGGTGAAGCGAAGGACAGCATTGTAACAGTTATCTACAGCTTATTCATAAATATCTGTATTATTAAAGCCATGGATCAGTCAAGGATATCAGCCTGAAAGGGCACTCCAACAGCCACTGCTGGAGCACTGCAGGTTATCCTGAGCAGCTGGGACCTCTACAAACCCTGGCTGAGTGAGGGGAGTTGCCAGTAACAGAATAGAATTTAAGTGAGAAAGGAGTAATAGAAACATGAATACTTAAAGTTCCTGCAACCAGGAATACAGTCTCATGGTGCCTGACATCAGAATCCAGTTCTGCCTTTCCATTTCTTGTGTCTCCCAAATTCCACAAAAGCAGAATTTTAGACTTTACCTCCCTGCTACCAAGGAGCAAAGCAAATGCATCCTAGTAACTGGTAGTAAAGGAGACAAATACAAAGCGGGTGGCCTGGCAGAAAAGGAATGCCAGGCCCAAAGCACAGCACAATGAGTGAAATGACCCCTGGGCTGTTGCTGTACCAAAAGGAGACATACTGGTCTTTACACTGCAGGAGTCCAGCCTGAAAACCAGGTTTTTGCTCCCCCATCATTCATACATAACATTATGCCCCCTCAAGTGTAGAATGAAATCCCTAGACAACAGACAATAGAGGTAGGGAAAAATAATCTGCATAAGCAATACTTTTCCCAGGAAAAAACAAAAACAAAACCTTTTTGCAGTCAGCTAGCAACACTTTATGTTACAAGTGGGAGAGAGATGAAGGTAAACACCATCCAGAAGACAAAATGAAGTGAGGGACAGCATTGTAACGGTTATCTACAGCTTATTCATAAACATCTGTCTTATTAAAGCCATGGATCAGTCAAGGATATCAGCCTGAAAGGGCACTCCAACAGCCACTGCTGGAGCACTGCAGGTTTTATCCTGAGCAGCTGGGACCTCTACAAACCCTGGCTGAGTGAGGGGAGTTGCCAGTAACAGAATAGAATTTAAGTGAGAAAGGAGTAATAGAAACATGAATACTTAAAGTTCCTGCAACCAGGAATACAGTCTCATGGTGCCTGACATCAGAATCCAGTTCTGCCTTTCCATTTCTTGTGTCTCCCAAATTCCACAAAAGCAGAATTTTAGACTTTACCTCCCTGCTACCAAGGAGCAAAGCAAATGCATCCTAGTAACTGGTAGTAAAGGAGACAAATACAAAGCGGGTGGCCTGGCAGAAAAGGAATGCCAGGCCCAAAGCACAGCACAATGAGTGAAATGACCCCTGGGCTGTTGCTGTACCAAAAGGAGACATACTGGTCTTTACACTGCAGGAGTCCAGCCTGAAAACCAGGTTTTTGCTCCCCCATCATTCATACATAACATTATGCCCCCTCAAGTGTAGAATGAAATCCCTAGACAACAGACAATAGAGGTAGGGAAAAATAATCTGCATAAGCAATACTTTTCCCAGGAAAAAACAAAAACAAAACCTTTTTGCAGCCAGCTAGCAACACTTTATGTTACAAGTGGGAGAGAGATGAAGGTAAACACCATCCAGAAGACAAAGGCTGTGTCTGTCCTCTTAGAGCCACGAAATGGCGTGAATGAACACACTAGCTTTGGCACAGATGGGAAAACAGGTTTAATTAGCTAAAGTGCTCCCCCATGAACCCAGCTAGCAAAGACAGACAGCAGCAGAGAAAAAGACTCCATCTGAGTCAGGGAAGCAGGTAGTGGTGTCTTTTGATTAATGCTTTGCCACTGCTTGTAACTTACCAGGTGCTTTGTACTCTCGGAAGGTATCATTCACAAGGGGAAGAAAAATCACAATCGGACATCCTGGCAAATCGGAATCTTGGAAGACGTAGCACTCTTTCAGATTTTTCTTATCTTCATCAGACAAAGAAATTTTGGGGAACGGGATGTTCTGCTCTGAGTAGTATTTGCACATCTTATCTAGGTTCTGGAGTAGTATCACAGAAATGGTCAGCATTGGAATTCAACTTGGTTGTCTTAAAGCCCCCAAATTGTTATCTAGTATTAAAGTTTAGAGACTCAGATGCACTACTCTACACATAATTACCATACAGAGTAACCGGAATACTAACCACAAGCTGTAAACATAATTTCAGAGATAGAGAATACATGAAGGACACTGCTTTTTAAAAAATTGAATCAATCTGCAGTTTAGGGTAAAGCATATAGTTTTAGTAAATGAAAGAGCCTCTGTTTAATATATTATATAGAATTAATTAGAAATGAAAACCATGGCAAGAAAATGTTTAAGGTATCATTATGCGCTTAGAAGCCAGAAGATAAGAAAGTTAGGTTTGAATGGGCAATCATGTCTCTGCCTGTGTAAACATTATGGCACAGTGTTAATTGATATTGACATTTTACTGAGAAAGCCTGAAATACTAGGTTATAGTATCTTTTCCCTGAGATGTGTAATACAGCATCATTTCCAACTATGTACTGTGTTATTTGCTCTGCACTATCCAATGGTGGACACTATCAAATAGGAAATAGTTTATACCAAAGTGCTTAAAACTACAGCAGCCTTTCTTCATAAAATTAATCTAGACAATGTATGAGGCTGAAATTAAACTTCATTACATGTATGTTTTATGCATCAGATGGCTTATTAACCATAGCAGAGCTGTTCTCACTCACAAAATATAATTCCACTTAAGCAGGCCAACATGATTTTTAGCATGATTATTAGTGAGTTTCTAACAAACCTCAGCCTCTGAGATACAAAGACCCAAACTTCTTTTCTGCACGGCCCCCTGGACAGCTAATTAACTTTATGAAACTGGAGTTTCTGCAGTAAGATGCTTGTCAATAAATTTTCCTAATAGCATCTCATTTGTCAGCCCAGAAATGATCTGCTCATGACTATCCACTTAACCCCTTTTATATTCTGACTTAAGTCAGGAGAAATCTCTTCCTCCTCTTTATGCATATTCCTGTGCAAGGTCTGGAAACCCGCTTGATTCAGCATGAAGCAGAAGAGGCTCTTCCCATAGTTCTGGAAGAGACTATGCTAATGTCCTCTTGAATAATTCATCATTTTCATAAACCAGCAAGAGAGATTCCAGGAGCGGCAGGAAGAAATAGGAACAATATTAATCATTACAGTGAAAAACATAAGAGAATGCAATAGTTAAAAACTGAACAGCTGAAATAACTAGCAGTTCTAGGTGCCACAGGCGAGATATTTACAAGCAAAAGGAGACACAATACACAGTAACAATATTCTCCTCACCGATGTGTGTGATCCAGTAGTATAACTTAAAAATATGATGACATCCACTTCCCTCTGTGGCCTTAAAAGTGGTGCACTGCTGGTATTGATGAAAAATCCAGCATCTATCATGCCCAGTTGATCGGGATTTTGCATCAGCTGGTTGGGACGTGAATCTAGCACAGTGTCTGAAAGGAAAATATTTCATGGAATAAGAAATGATCTGTAGGTATTTTGACTGGAAAAAGAAATGCAAGGCGGAAATGATCATCCCAGAGGCCTGGTTTAATTAATTGCCACACTACTGGATTGTCAAATAGGTGTGGGAGGGACTGCAAAATGCCACTGAAGTTCCTGTTCTGAAAAGTCTTCTGTGTTAAGATTCCAAGCAATCTATTCCAGGAACTTGAAATGCTCATTAGTGCCAGTAAGCTATTTCTAATACTTAACCTAAATCTCCCTTGCTTCATTTCAATCGTTCCATCTTTTATCCATCATTGATTTGGAGAGTGAAATATTGCCATCCCTTTTTACATGTAGATTTCTGCTGCCCCTCAGTCCAGTCCTCTTTAGACTACAAAGCCCCATTCCTTTCCAGCTTTCCCTTGTAGGTCATACTTTATGGGATATCCCAGTTGCACTGAAGTTAGATGCACAGTCCTGCCAAATTCAGCTTTCTCTCGTGTTCACCCTGCTCTTTACTACTTTCTAAGAATTACTAATTCTATTAGTAATTACTAATTACTAATAGCAATTACTACTTTCTTAGAATTACTAATTCTGAGCTGGACGACAAGGATGGGGAGCAGAATGAACCCCCATAATTGAAGGGGAAATGGTTAGTGACCTGCTTCACCACATAGATGCACACAAGTCTGTGGAGCTGGATGGGATCCACCCAAGGATAATGAGGGAGCAAGCAACTTTCTGTCATTTATCAGCAGTCTTGGTTAATCAGGGAGGTCTGAATTAGCCTGGATCTGGAAGATAGCAAATGTGATGCCCATCAACAAGAAAGGCTGGAAGGAGGATCCAGAGAACCACAGGCCTGTCAGTGTGACCTCGGTGCTGGGGAAGGTTATGGAGCAGATCATCTTGAGTGCCATCACACAGCACATACTGGGCAACCAGACGATCAGGTCCAGTCTGCATGGGTTTATGAAAGACAGGTCCTGCTTGACTCACCTGATCTCCTTCTACAACCAGGTGACCCACTTAGTGGATGAGGGAAAGGCTGTGGATGTTGTCTACCTAGTCTTTAGTAAAGACTTCGATGCCTGGAGAAACTGCCTGCTCGTGGCTTGGACTGGATGGGCGTATGCTTTACGGGTAAAAAATTGGCTGGATGGCCAGGCACAAAATGTTGTGATGAATGGAGTTAAATCCAGTTGGTGACCAGTCCCAAGTGGTGTTCCCCAGGGCTCAGTATTAAGGCTCGTTCTGTTTAGTACCTTTATTAACGACCTGGAGAAGTGCACCCTCAGTAAGTTTGCAGACAACATCAACTTGGGCAGGAGCATTGATCTGCTTGAGGGAAGAAAGGCTCTACAGAGGGATCTCGACGGACTGGATCAACGGGCTGAGGTCAACGGTATGAGGTTCAACAAGGCCAAGTGCTGATGGACTGGATCAACGGGCTGAGGTCAGTGGTATGAGGTTCAACAAGGCCAAGTGCCAGATCCTGCACCTGGGTCACAACAACCCCATGCAGCGCTACAGGCTGAGGGCAGAGTGGCTGGAGAGCTGCCTGGCAGAAAAGGACCTGGGGGTGTTGGTCGATGGCCAGCTGAATATGAGCCAGCAGTGTGCCCAGGTGGCCAAGAAAGCCAACAGCATCCTGGCCTGTATCAAAAATAGTGTGGCCAAGAGAACTAGGGAAGTGATTGTCCCCCTGTATTCAGCACTGGTGAGGCCACACCTCAAGTTCTGTGTCCTGTTTTGGGCCCCTCACTACAAGGAAGACATTAAGGTGCTGGAGCACATCTAGGGAAGGGCAACAAAGCTGGTGAAGGGTTCAGAGCACACATCTTATGAGGAGAGGCTGTCTAGGGAAGGGCAACAAAGCTGGTGAGTGGTTCAGAGCACACATCTTATGAGGAGAGGCTGAGAGAACTGGGATTGTTTAACCTGGAAAAAAGGAGGCTGAGGGGAGACCTTATTGCTCTCTACAACTACCTGAACCTGGTGGGGGTTGGTCTCTTTTCCCAAGTAACAGGCAATAGGACAAGAGGAAATGGCTTCAAGTTGCACCAGGGGAGGTTTAGATTGGATATTAGGAAAAATTTTCTTCACTGAAAAGGTTATTAAGCATTGGAACAGGCTGTCCAGGGAAGTGGTTGAGTCACCATCCCTGGAGGTATTTAAAAGACATGTAGATGTAGTGCTGAGGGACATGGTCTAGTACTAATTTGACAGTGCTAGGTTAACGGTTGGACTTGGTGATCCTAAAGGTCTCTTCCAACCATAACCATTCTATGATTCTAAGTTCAATTCTGTCAGATGCAAGCCTACCCTATTAGTCTAGACAACAGAGATTGCAGTGAAAGCCCATAAACACATGCTTGTCTTTAAAAACAGGATTAAATACCTGGCAACACTGAGGTTTTAGTCTCTTTTCTCTGTTCAGAAGAGAAATGTTCTTTCCCCTGCCAAGCCTGGCAAGGTTCTTTCCTAAATTCCCCACCCCAAAACCACCTGGAAATGCTGCCTGTTAAATATCAGTTCCCATTACCTTTCCATCGACAGAAGTGCTCGTTCTCCATGTAGTTGTTGTGCAGCTGGTAGCCCTTCAGGAAATTGTGGTGCTGGGCAACGGAGAAGCGGTCAGTCAATGCTCCCCGAAGGGCACTGGACAGGGGGCCAGGAGGAGTGTACATGCGAGTCCTCAGCTCATGGGGTCTCGTAGGCAATACTGGGTCTTCATCTAGAGGAGGAGAGAAAAAACAGTGAACTCTTTATTAATTGATGTACATTTCTGGTTGTCCTGGTGTGTAGGAGATCTCAGGGGTTGTTCTGGAATGATTCACTAAACACGAGCTCTGTTGATGGTCTTAAGCTTTGCCCTGAAGACAATTCAGCAAAAGCAGACTTGAGTCCTGAAAGAGGGAGACCTTAATGGAACTAAGTCATTCAGAGAATGTACCATCAGAAAGTTACACATCCTCACAGGATAGTATTGTGGAAGAGAGTCAAGCATGGAGAAAAAGGGGCTGAAGCACATGTTCCTGCTCAGTCAGATGGGCAGCAGCAGGGCACCACAGTGTCTATTGCAACAGTGACAGCTTCTTGTCTGATAATCACCCATGGCTACATAAGCATATGCTTAATCAGTAGAATCAGAGCATCCCAGGAAAACCTGGGGCATACATTCATATTTAGAAACTACAGGTGGTTTTCAGGGTGACTACATGGCAGCATACGTGGGTGAAAAGTAGAAACAGTACAAGGTGTGGTTTCTTGAAATCACAACCTGCTTTGCCGGACCAAGTGGCTGACAGTGCAGCAGGAGAGACTTGGTGGTTTCCGTGATTGCACAGATGTATTTCTTTATTTTTGGGATGTCTGTAATTATAGTTACTACCACATTAAATGATTTAGCAATAAAACCACAGTTTCTGTATTGCTTCAGAAAATACCCTTGGGGCCTCATTTATCTTTGTGCCAGGATGAATCCACTGCAGTAATTACCGTACCGAGTAATAAAATAAAACCCCAGGAAATATTGATTAGCCAATTGACATTCAGGTTTACTCTCGGCACAGGCAGTAAAAACAACTTTACTCTGTGCCACTAGTTCTTGGTTCCATATGGCTGAGTGAGAATGAGCAATGCCAAAACAGTTCCTGAGAAATGTGTGGCCCATCTAAATCTTCCCCTTAAGGACAGAGCCTTTTATTCAGTAGGGTTTCAGTAAGTCTAGTAATTATAGCAACATTTTCCTGATTGCCCTCTTCCTTTCAGTCTTTATGATGGGAGGGCAAGTTGCTATCTTTTAGGAGGACCCTATGATGCTGGCTTCAACGTAGTTGACAGGGTGATGCCAAAAGGCATCTAGAAGACTAAGTGACCATAAACAAAAGGCTTAATAATTTCTCACCAACTTCTTCTATTCTGTCTTGTGTCCATCTCTTCCAGAAGTCCTCTGAACTGTGGGAGAGTCCCCATATTTGTAACAGGTTCACAGAAAATATACTGCTCCACATACCTGTAAAGGGAAATAGTGAATACAAGGATAAATTCTAACAAGAAAATGGCCTTTTCCTTCTATTTTCACCTTCTGGATCAATTTTTAAATGGGCTTAATTCAAATACTTCTAAACTTTTGGGCTGCTAAATTACTTTCAACTTTCTGTGACATTGGTTCAGGTTATGCAGGTGTCAGTTCTGTGCATAACCTACTGCATGGCTTTGCCACATGGTAAAGAGAGAGAAGAACAGAAGAGAAGTAAAGGAGAAAAACAACTTGCTTGAGAAGCTAAATGAGAGCTCAGACAGTGCACATATCACAAAAACTTTCTTTCCAACCCTGCCTTCCTTACTCCAGCTTTTCTTTTTCTGCACACGCTCTGATCAGCTCTCATGCACCCTGAATTGTTTCACAGCAGGATGAACTGGTTCTTCAGATGTTTGGTTTGTAAGAGATCTCACACTGCAGCATGAAAAGGCTCGCAGATGCAGTGGGCTCCTGCTCCACTGTGCACTCTTTTCTCCATCCAGGATTGCCCCTCTCTGCCCCTCCTCAGGGGCACTGGTGGCTTTGTTGACAAAACACAATGCCACCATTTCACCTGGGGTTGTAAATTTAAATATGTGTTGTAATTAGTCTATCACAATTGAACTTCTTAACTTTCATTGGGGCACAGAAACTAGCACACAAGACACAGGATGTAAAAAACTAATTTCCCAGTAGTGGACCAGGTAAAAATGGCTAGCCCAAGAGGTAGACTTTTAAACATACTCCTTGGGATTATGGACAATTTAGTATCAGAACACATTTACTGAAACCAAGAAGCTTCAAAGCAGCATGAGTGTAAGAAGAGATGACTGAAACTGAACTTGCGCTGCTGTGTTCACCTGCCAGTGATTCTGACTCCTTG
Organism: Calidris pugnax; assembly: GCF_001431845.1. Taxonomy (NCBI): domain Eukaryota; kingdom Metazoa; phylum Chordata; class Aves; order Charadriiformes; family Scolopacidae; genus Calidris; species Calidris pugnax. Next base: position 5,294,462 of record NW_015090921.1, read on the forward strand.
GTAAAGTATTAAACTCATCAGTACCAGCCAGGAACTGACCAGAAAGATTCGGAGACCCTTCACTTCTGGTCTCATTTTTCATCCTTGGCAGCCTGCATCTTTAGTAGATGGGATTCTCTACACAGGCTTGAAGTTAAACCTCACAGTGGAAGCACAGCTATAGGTTTCCTCCTGTCTCAAAAGTTTCATAAGTTGGAGTGCACTCAGAGAGGGATCAGAAGAATAACCAAAGAAGTGAGAGCTATTCCTTACAATGAATGAATTAAGTATCTTCATCTATCTCATCTATAAGGCACAATGTTAAAATGTTTGTGCATATCAAGACAGTAACAAGAAGCAGAAAAACAGATGTGGGATTTTTTACTGTATTCTTTTGGACAAACTACCACACCCCTCCATTTCCTGGCAGGTGATATCAAAGGAATGTTCACAACGTTAGACCAGAAATATCCACCCTCTGGTTAACAGCGTTGCACCCCTCCGAGCCGCTTCTGTGCCAGGACAACACAATACATCACCTTGAAGGTAGCAGATCCGGGATTCGGGGAGTTTTTTTAGCAAGCGTCCCATGAAGAACTCGCTTCCAAAATGCTCTGTGCGAACGAAGGCGCCGTACTTCAGCAGTCCCACCTCGTAGGGGGTGAACTCCACCCACTCTGCAATACAGTCACAAGGGGACACTTAGAGGGCTCCCAGCTGGGTGTGGAGATGGGGGCGGTGAGGCCATAAACCGGCCTGACCTCTGTTTGCTACGCTGCCTTGGTTGTCAATAACAGCCCGCGGGGCCAGGCACTGAGCAATGGCACTGTGGCAATGGGGAGGTGGCACACAGTGGTGCCACCAGTGGCACAAGGTGCACTTGGGGAGCATGGCAAGGCTCTGGCTCTTACACACCCCATGTGCACGCACCAGCCCAGGGTCCTCCAGCATGCATGAAGTTTCGCTCTGCCCTTTTGTCCTGGTTTGAGGTAAAACAGAACCAATTTTCTCTTTTGTAATTTTACGTGTTAGCTGAGCCTCTTCTAACTAACTAAATTCTGAAATTAACAGCATATTGTTCAGAAACTGTTCACTCTTGCAGTGATAAGACCTGATTATACCAAGGAATGGTATGCAGAGAGGCCCTTGGCTATATGTATTGCTATAACAACCAAGGTCAGGTAGCGTCGTTATTTGTCCCATTGGAGGGTCGAAGGGGAAAAGCACAGAGGGGTCACACCTGCAGGGAGCAGTGGACAGGACAGGTGACCCAAAACTGACCAACTGGGTATTCCATCCCATCTGCATCACGCTCAGTATAAAGGCTGAGGGATCAAAGGGTCAACTCTTTTTCTTCAATGGCTGATGTCCAAGGAGGACTCTGTCTGGTCGTCTGCCTCTGATCCCAACTTGAGCATTCCTGACTCCAGATCTGGAATCCAGCTCCTGTCTGTCACAGAGTCCAGTCTGGGACTTTTCCCTGTGTCTGCTGGTGACATGATCGTCATCCTGGGAGCTTGATACAGTTTTGTGTATACTGTATACTTTTTTCCCCTATTTTCTTAAATCTTCTTCTTATTATTATTTCATTATTTATTTATATTTTCATTAAAGTAGTTCAGTTTTTTATAAACTTATAAATCTCTTTATCTCTTTATCTCTTCCTCTCCTCTCTTTTCTTTAGAGGGGGAACGGAGGGGCCATCTGTCATTCTGATTGGTCAATCTGGCCAAAACCACAACACCTTGCATACGCCACATCTAGACAGATAACACTTCCGCTGTTATCAGTGCAGTTAACATCCTAGGACAGGTAGTCAGCTCTTGAGAAATTAGTTTTTTGTAAGAGGCCAATTATACTCTTTATGTGTGGTACTAAAGACGACAGAACTAGTCTTGACTTTCTCAGATGTCCTCTCCAAGTGAAGTGCAGGTGTCTGATATAACTGCAGCATGAGCAGCAACTGGAACGGAAACGTCATTGGCTGTAATTTACTTTTTGTTCATAAGTGGTTCATTTTTTCACCTCAACCATAAAAAATTATGTCTGAATTTGTTCTCCACCTATTCTCCTCCTCCAGCTGCTTCTCCTCATGGAACAAAATAACCAAAACAATGAGCAAAGCAAAGATTCAGTTGGAGTATGGTGGATGCTTTCCCAAACTTTACAATAACTATGTGGTCTTTCTTAATATTGAAACTGGAACTGATGATAGACAAAAAGCAGTATATAATTATTGGACAATTCCAATACTTGTTATTCTAGGTGGATCAGATAGTATTTCAAAAATGGCCTTTCTGGCAGGATTTCAACTGTGTATGTCTAGACAGTGAAATGTTGATCTCAAAAAGCTCTTGCATTAAAATTATAAGGCATGGAGATGATGGTTATTTCTCCAAAAAGCAACTAACACACCAGGGCTGTTTTCTGCTACCAAGCAGGGAGGAGCGAATCACAGGAATTCAGTTGCCAGCTTTACCCCCACAGGATCAGAAAAAACACCCCTACCTTTGAAATCATTGGTGCTGTAGTTGTCCCGAACACAGACTGACACATAGATGGGCAGTGGGTTCTGGCCGTCACACAGGGCTTCTTGCTGATCCGAAAGTTTGTGGGAGTCTTTCTGGTTTTGAAGAAAAACACTTATGTGAGATGAGATGGAAACGGTAAATTTGACAGCCCCAGCACTGCAGGACCTGGGTGGCTCTCTCCCCAGCACACAGAACATGCCGTGGCAGCTCCATTGCACAGAGCACTGCAGGCCACCCATGGTGGCAGAGCACTCTCCCAGGGTTCAGCATGAATTTGAGTACATGTTCACAAAAGATGAGAAGACAGATAGCTACTTCTGCATAGATGCCTGTATGTACTAGAAAGTACCGTCCTAGCAAGTAGGAGAAGGGGCAAGCTGCCCTTAAGGATGAGGAGGGTAGTGAGCAGCCCTGGCTCTCCTGGGGCTGAAGGAGGACCCTGAGCATGAAGGCATCTAGTTTTCTTTCTACATACATAACAGCTAGCACAGCCCAGACTTGCAAGGGGACTGGAATTTGGCAGCAAATTATTTGTATCCTATGCAGCTTCTTTTTCTGGAAAAGCATATTCTCATTGAAGAGGTTTGTAGAAAACATAAAATCTCATGCATGAACTGCTGACAAATTTAAGAGCAGCTAGTTCTGGCAGATTAGGGAGAGGTCAGCGGTTACACAGCAATAGTCAGCACTACTCAAAGGGAAAGACACTTGGTTAGATTGTGAGGGGGACCTCATCTAGCTGAGATTAAAAGAGAGGCAGCTATTCAGCTTACACCTTTGTTTAATAAATAGTATTCCTCTCTGTATGTATTTACGTATGTATATAAAAATAAATAAATAAATGCAAATGAATGGCTGAATGCAGCATTTCTGCCCCCACTGGAGCACACTTCGGTTTAATCCTCAACCACTTCTCCCTTCTTGCATCCCAAGTGCTCAAGCACACATCCTTGAACTGTGGTCCAGCTGGAGAGAAGAGGGGGTGAACTGCTGTGCTGTAGGGGTAGAAACAACTTTAAATAATAGAAAAGCAAATTTGATGTTGCTTGTAAAAATTAAAATCACTTAAACCAGCTACTGTCTCAGCACCCCTTCTCAAGTAAAATATGCATTTGCCTCCAGTGCATCCACAGATCAAGTTACCTGCCAGTGGATGCAAATCAAGTACCCCAGCTGTTTCACACTTGCTTTGGAAGTTTTCACACTGTTGATATTACTCTGCTTTGATCCTTGAACTCTTTTTGCAAGCATAAACTGCACCTTCGGCAGATTGCCTGAGATTGCCTCCACTTCTATTTAAATAGCAGCCAGAGTTCAAATGGCTGCATCCATAACCTAATTTATTAATATATAGGATGCCTTTCTCCCTAGGCTGACTATTAAAGGAAATTTAAAAATGTGAGAGTTTGTTGACATGTAGAACTCCACTCTGTTTTGAGGTATGTTCACCAAAATGATAGGCTAGTTTCCTCTCTGTTCACTAAGAGAAAAATACATGGTTGTCTAAGAAATGGAATATAAATCATACCCCATCATTTAGTAAGTACTCAATCATGAGCCCCCAAAGATCTATAAATGATGTCCTGTATCCCTCTTCTTTCCGCTGACAAAGCTGCTTATTGTAGTACTTCATTCGATCCATAGAAAAACAGCCCATCTTGCATTTGGTTGCTTGTTTCTGGGCTTCACCAATATGTGAGTCTAGGTCCTTCTGTGACCAGTAGGCATCTCTGTATAAATTGGCCATGGTCCTGGAGAAAGACAAAACAGACAGCAAAAGTCAAAAGAAGCAAAAAAAGACTTGAAATTTTGTGCCTTTGGGGACAGAGGTTTGCATTTAGGTATTCACTTCTGTTCATACATACTCTGGTTTTGCTGCTCCATCTAGCAGAATTAGCATTCCACAGTTTCCATGACTGTTTTAAAGATGGCCCTGAAGGATAGACTTTTTTTTTTATGTTCCTGACTTTTTTTTTTTTTTTAAACTGGCAGCAACTTAAGGGATAAAATTGCCAGGAGTAAACATAGGTACACTTCTGAAGCACAAATTAGGCAATTAGGCAGAAAATTATAATAATTTTTCTTTGCTTGTTTTCTAGAACCACAAATCAGTTCACACCAGCTGCTCTCTCTTGGCTTGTATCACTTAGTGTTATTCTTATGGTATCACTATGCTTTATTTTAATGCCATCCTCTACTTTACCAGACTTTCTGATGTGGGACCATCACATGTTGGGCAGCTGTAGGTCCCGTGAACAGGGAATAATGTTTCCCAGAGGAACTCATCCTTTTTCCAAACTGACAGGTTGCAGGGTAAGTGTGCACAGTCCTGCAGTTTTTTCTGCCTGACCAGTTAGAAAGCAGAGCCAACCTCAGAGGTTACTGCGAACAACAGCAACTGGGACATCACAGAGAGAGGAAGATGTGTGGCAGTCTTACATCCAAACTAATTACTTATAAACCATTTTGACAAGTGTAATTGTTATATACATATTTAAATGCTGCTAATGTGGGGTTGAAAAGCACAGTAAAGAATTGCTAATAAAAAAAATGGTGTATCAGGTCAAGCCAATATTTAATGGCCTGTTACTGAGAAGCAGCTTGTTTCTGTGATGTTTGGAGAAAATCTGCTTATCTTGTCTGCTTTCAGAAGATCCTCTCCACAGGAACATCACCCTCAAAAGGACTGGCCAAGCCTCCTGCATGAGCTGACTTACCACGTGGTGCCGGACAACCCGCTGATGTATGTTACACAGTCCAGGAGATTTAATTTCTTGAGTGCCATGAGGCTGCCGTATAGTCCTGTCATTGACTTCAGTCCTCCACCTGTCGTGATGATAGCCACCACGGGGACCTGTTGGGCAGAGGAGGAGGATGGCACGTTCACACCCACAGCATTCAACATGGCATCCCAGACTGCAACAGGGTCTGGCCACTACACCCAGCCTAGGTCCTGATCTTAGAGTCCAGGGCCCATTTTAGAAGGAAAGTGCTCCAAAACCAAGCTGCTTCCCTTTGGATTAACATGGGTTCAGAGATTAATCCAAACCTGTATTCTTGCCCATCACTAGGGCAAATAGGGGCACAAATGAAGAAGAAGAAATCCTTCTGTGGAGGCAACATTGTTTTTTCTCTACATTTCCCACTCCTTTGCCACTTTTTTCTTATTTCACACATCTACTACTACCACTGTATGAAAAACCACTTGCCAACCTCAGGAAGAAATAAATTCAGTTCACAGCCAGTGTTGTTTAGGTACCTGCATCAATGCTGTTATTCTTCAGTATCATGAAAATACTTTAAAATAAATTATAGTTATTTGAAGAAATTTCAAGATTTCAAGAGAAAATATTATAAGAAGCACTCAGAGATGTATATTCTAAACTTTCACAAAATGATGAAATTCGAACAAGGGAAGAAATTTTTGCTGTGTAATGTGTTTAATATACACACAACATTTCTGAACCAAGCCAGTTACAGCACAGGAGGGCAGGAATGAACACACCTCAAATGTGACAAATTCCAAATTGACAGTCATAAAGGATGCAATTACTGACACTAGTGCTTCTCTCAATAACAAACTTGGCAGCACAAGCAAATGTACTTAAGATACATGGACAAGCTGGTACCTGCACAACACATACATGTGGCCCATTTGCTGACCACTCGTCTTGAAGAGTACATGAAGGCACTAGAAATTCAAGATCTATGCCCCCCAACACACACGTACTTCACAATCCTGCAGATCCTGTTGCAGGTGAAAAACATTTTTCAGGGCACTTGCTACGTATCTCTTTCTTTTCCCCAGGAACGTCATCTCCTCTGAACATAAGTCAAACCCAAAGCGCATGTCCAGGTCTTTGTGGCACGAACAATTACTAAGATAAAAACAGGCACATATTTTATGTATTAACACACCCGTATCAATCTTAGGACTTCAATCAAAGTTAATCTACAGCACCCATCCCTTCAAACAGGGTGATGCAATGTGACACGAGAGAGAGAATACTCTATTTTTAAAAGTAAGAAAACTTATTTAAAGTAGGAAGCTTAACCAGTAACATTATACCCAGTTACTACTAACTGATGAAGAAACAATGTATAGTACTTACAAACGAAACAAAATTTTAAAATTAATATTCTAAAACTAAAAGAATTACAACTTTAGAAAATCTGTGCACTTTGTCAAAATTGAGTGCATTGATTCCTATTTCATGGAATATTTTCTTGTTCTAAATCTAAAATAAACTCCAATTTTCAAATGTTGGCATTTCCAACGTGAAGGGAAATTCTTGTTTTGAGCAACTCGAGTGGGAACGCATCCCCCTCTAGCGGTGAGCACGGCTGGGGAGGAAACCCATCCACCTGCCTGCCAGGCATGGGTGGCCGTGTAACCCCGCTCACCGGAGGGATGACCTTGGTGACACCCAGCCCCTGGATGGATGGAGATGGGTCACCGAGTTTAGTGGGGCAGGATTTCACACCCACTGCTCCTATCTGTCTGGTCCTCCATAAACTGTCTCACAGGTCAACACTGGCAGCTGAATTTCACATCAACTTTGACTCAAAAATTGTAAAGCATAATATTCCTCAGGGAGGATTTCATTTGCATCAAGTTTGAAATTTAATAAGTCATTCCTTAAAACTCCACGGTTGCAGCTTGTGCTCCTGGGCATTTGTGCTCTTCTGCTCACTGACCTCCCTCCTGTCTCTTCCTACCTTCTGCCTATAAGACATCAATGGGCAAGAGATCCAGTGTGGTGTCTTCAAGCCAGAGCTACTGGTGGACTCCCTGGCTGGCCAGCTAGCCCTGGCCAGGCACTGTAAAATTGAAGGATTTGCTTTTTTATTTCACTGACAGAACCTCTCTCTTCTTCCGAGTCCATAATTTCAATGAAATGAGTAATTAAATTTATTTATGAAATTTCCCTACTGTCAGACTTGGATAAAATCAGCCAAATGCTTCCAATTGTATTTGTAAGTGAAGACACGCAAGGAAGTTAGGTGGAGCTGCAAACGCCAATTTTCATTGTAAATCAAGATATAAAAAAACCTGCTTTTAAAGTTTTCTGAATGTAAAATAAATAAATAGGAAGCATTTTTCCTGTTCTTGAACAACACTGGTTTTCCTGTTGTCACTGATCACTTGGCTTTCCAAAATTAGGAACAGAAAGTTCAGTTTGAATTCAAAATTAAGTTATTATTCCCTTTTATTTCCTAGACAGGCATACATACACACACAAAAAGATCACTTTGCCCAGTTCTATGTGTTAGATAGGTTATGGAAAACATGAAACATATTAATGTTTACTTGTGCGCATTAATAAGCATGTCTGTAGATGTCAAATATATAGTATAACTGGACTTAATAGAATACAAGGATTATCGCTACTGAGTATTGAGAGTTAAGGAAAAAATAAATGTTTATAATTTATGATTGTTTAATGTTTACTGCTGTCCATTCTGGGTTTTTAGTCACCTTTGTTCTTTTCGTGAATTTCAGATTGATATTGAACAAAAATAATATTCTGTGGTCAGATAATGCTAAAATAAACATAAGTTTATCAACATCTATTGATTAAAGCCAAGTCCTCCGAAGTCTAATTGTGTATAATACACTGTCTGGGTATTTTATGTTTAATTAAAAGCACATACTAGTTTTCTGACTGACAATGCCTGCTTATGTCATTTCCATGTGGCTAAAACAATATCAAAATTGATAACCCAAGTCTTCAGGAATAGAAGATGATCTCTTACCAGTTTTGTGCTGTCACATTCAAGTCAAATCTTTTCTCCTGGAAAACAAGAATGTGCACTGTAATTTTTTAATTTTCATTTTAAAATTTCTTTTTTCCCCTTTCTCTCCTGGGGCTAGAGCTTGATTTGGACCCCAGCAAGGCTGGCAATCACAAAGTTAAATGTCTGAGATCTTGTCATACATTTCCAAAAGCATTCACCCATCCTTGGTGGAACTTCCCTATCTACAGATCCCAAATGCTTCTAGACTGCAGAACCCATTAACAATCTTGGGATGCAGTAGGTTCCATTTCTCATATTCTTCACAGGCATTCTTCAGCATCTTGAAATACCATTTTTTTGTATGTTTCCCATTCTTTATACAGATCCTTGACATCGTGGTCACAATCTCACAGTGAAGAGACTGCAAGTCTGCATTTGCTGCTGCCAAGACTTCATTCTGTCTTAAAATTGTTATTGCAGCCTTCATATTAACTGACAAAAAGTACTCTGCTTTAGTGCCCCTGAAATTGGATGCTGTCCTACTTCTTCACAATGTAACAATTAATATTTGGACAACATTGTCCCCAATAATCTGGACGTCTATAGATGGTTCTTAGCAGAAACACATTTTTTTATAGTAAGGATCCTTGTCATCTGTTAATTTCATTCAAATTTACACAGTACATGCATCTATTTCAAGCAATATTCTCATTACCATCTTTAAAATCCATACACTATGTCTAATATTTTCAGCATATTTTAATATATTGTCCTTTGAAGTACACATTTTACTAAGGGCAGGTTTATTAACTTTTTCCTACATTGTGTCCAAGAAACAACTCTCAGTTTGAACCCTAAGTAAAGAAGGAGGCAGTGAGTCTTTGGGTAAACAGGGAGAGGCGTACTGAAGGAATCATATCTTCTAACATCCTTGTTGGTCTCCGTATCCGTTATTGGCACATAATGGAGACTAATGGAGGGACAAATTTCTGTGGAGAAAGCAGTTGGAGAAACAAAGCTCCTCTTTGTTCAAGGTCTGAGAAAAAATCAGAACCTTTCTGACCCTCTTAACAGCCATCTGGGATAACATTATGGGGGCTTACAGAAGGAATGATTTCAGCTTGAGTGATCTCTTTATTCCTAAAGGCTGCAAGTGATGCTCACCTCTGCAATGGTCGTTTTCCTTCCCATGGTCAGCGAATTCAACATCACCACTGGGGAGCCCGTCTCTGTACTGAACTTACAGGTCCACTGGGAAAACAAGATGCTTTAGGACAAAAACAGTAATGGATTTACCCTCTCCCCCTCCTCCCACAGCCTCATGGTCAGTTCATCATTAAGGCCACTTCCAACGTACAGGGTGGTAGCGCCTCTTCTTTGGCAACATGACATCCAGTGTTGGCTCCGCGTACTTGATATAGTGGAACTTGGTGGGACCTGATGGACTGACCACTCCGTCGGGGCCCAGCGTGATATCCTGCGTCCCCTCAAAAGAGCCCTTCACAGTGAGGGAAAGCTCTTTCCCTAAAAAAGCAAAACAAAGGTTGTGAGAAACGTCACTATAATTTGACCAGGAATTTGTGCTGGCTTGATTAGAAGTGGGGTGCAGGTAGCAGAGCTGTGGAGTTTGGATCACAGCTTTGTCTGGTGAAAGCACGCCAAAGGGAACGGTAGCAGCAAAGGAGAAACATGGAGGCTACTTTCACAGAAGGGGGACTCCAAAAGCTCTCGCTGTTATATACAACTGGGATCTCAACTTTAATGTAGGTCTAACAGGCCCTACTGACATATAGCTAAGGGAGTACAAGATGCAGTCACTGAAATCTGTAACAGCCTAATGTGTTTACCTGGTGTTAACTGCACTGAATACTGTAAATACTACTTATTCCATTAATATATTATACGAAAGGGGCATCTTCTCATCAATAAGCATATAGTCATTGGTAAATAGATAATAAAGCCTTACTTGATTTTTGCTCCTTCTTCTCCTCCACTTCAACTTCCAAGCAGCAAAGTTCACGACACTGTGAAAGGCAGAGAACAAGAATCTGTGAGAAAGTTTATCACATCCCAACCCTGTTAAGGGGAGCCGTGAATCTCTCTGCTTTAAACTTGTTTAGTTCCCCAAATTCCTGGCATTTTGGGGCTCTTGTCTAGTAGCTGCTAGACAAGAAAAATGAAGAGCTTTGGAGGGAGCTGTAGAACATCCTCCAGTGACAATGACATATGACTGGGTGCAGTAAGAGGAAGATAGAAAGGAAGAAAATCAGGAGCATTTTCAGGACACTAACACAGATACAAAGGGTTAAACTGAAAAAAACATAAATGAAAGATACACTGCTGAACGACCAAGAGTCAGTAACTGACAGAGTTTTCTGAAGAAACATTACTATTAATGTTTTGGGGTTTTTTTTATGGCACTTACTCTTCACTCATATAATGTAATTACAATAGGTTAATACTTAGTGCTGAGCTTTGTGTGTGTGCGTGTTTGTGAAAATATAGGACAGATGGGGGAAAGTGGGATATCACCAATGGACAGGACAACAAAATATCCTGTTCTCAAAGTATCTTAAACAGGAAAGGAGGAAGAAAGAGGAAGAACTGGCCTACTGCCTATCATATACCTCACAGCTTCTCTAACCCCCACCCTCCCTTCCCCTTTATATTAAGAAAATACTTGTATAAAATTTCTTGGGAAAAAGACACATACCACCAGGACTCCATTGGTAGCAATGGTTTCATGAGGACCAGAACTGGGAAACAAAATGAAAAACAGGGATTTTTTAGATTAAACAAATGGCCACGCACCCTTGACCAGGATGTTGCCCTTTCTCCCCTTGATGACAGACATACATGCACACACCAGCTCATGTGCACACACCCAGAAAGTCTTCTGAAATGTCCCCAGGTAGACAAATCCGACATTGTGGACAGCAGAGACAATGCTGAGAGTTGAGTCTCTGAAAGCAAATAAGCTACAGAACAAGCTGACTGGAGGGATCAGACAGATGTCTCCCTCCAGCAGAGACTGTGGTAAAGATGTATGTGAACATCTGGCACTTTTTTTGCAGAAATCCCACAAAGCATGACTTTTAATGCTGGTTTTGTGCTTCAGTATTTAACAATTTTGCATTTTTAAAGAAACTGTATATCACTTACGCAGCCTCCAATTTGAATTCAACCTCTAGTTCCTCCTGGGCCTGAAAACAAGAACAAGAAATTAAATGAAGTAGATACATAACGCCTTCTCCCTTGTCTAAACCCAGGTCCTTGGTATGCAATATTGAAGTAATTGGCTGAAATGCACAGCCAGCGATAACTATTTCAGATTGGAAACTCAGACAAAACATTTCAAAACAGTTTAATGATTCCTTCCTAACCCACTTCCTTCTACAAGGTACCATCAAAATGACCTGTACTTTTATCTTTTAGTATATGAAGGTGCCCCAGAAAGAATTTGCAACTTGCTTTGTCTTCTGAATTCTACCTTTTTCTCCTTCGTATTCCTGACACTGTCCTGCTATGACTTACTGTCCTTGCTGTTAGCTTGGAAGTAAAAGATACTTTCCACCCATCACTTTAACATAACAAACAGAGAGTGGTATTATTGAGTGATTCAGAGTTACAGTTATGCAACCCCCTGTAAGGCAGTGTTGACATGTACGAGCTGGTTGTGAGCGACCTAGTTCGGGTACCAGAAACAATCTGCCCATGGTAGCAAGAAGTTGCACACAAGATATTTCACTGATCTCACCCATAGATCTCAAAGGGAATCAAGTTTGGTTTTTTTTTTCCCATTTTATAGATAAGAAACTGAGAAATAGAGTAAATTAGTCATTCAGAGCTCCAAAATTGCACTAATTCCAATGGACAAGTCAGCAGGCTCAGCCCTAGAGGTATCACTGTAGTGCACTGCAGAGAACAGTACTGTGATACACACAGGGAAAACTTTGGCTTTTCCTTTGGAGTCAAAGCTGATACAATCAAAGGGGCAGGGGACAGTGGCTATGAATTGCATGGGAAAAAATAAAAATTATAGATTATGCACCCTGCAACAGCTGTGCAACCTCAGTGTTACACAGGGTAGCTCTCAGTCAGATCCCTCCCCTGCCTACAATGCTGTTTCAGCTATATGCTCTGTAATAATTTATAAAAATACTGGCAGAAGGGACTCAGGCTGTCAAATTCAGATTTTTTACCACATTTTTTGTTTTTATATTTTGAATGGCAATTCATGTACTTATTGGGATAAGTCATCCATGGTGGCCTCAGAAAGTTCACCCCAAGATTCTGAAAGTGTTGTGTAACTCTCCACTGGTTTCTTAGTTTCACCATTTTAACCACCTACCTGATCTAAGTGATGGAGTCACATAGCTGCTGGATCAGTGATAAACTGGAACAACAATCCATAAGTTTATTCCCCAGGAAATAAACCAAAGATACTTTGCCAAGACTATCAACTAATACTGACTTCCAGTGCTCATACAGCTGTAGCCGAAAGAAACTGCTTCATGGAAGATACCACAGAGAAGAGCTGCAATATGCATTGGCAGAGACATGGCAGTAGGGTAGAGCAATGCAATACATAGGTCAGGAAACAGAAGTACATTGAAATTTATAGTTCAGGCTTGACAACTTGGGTAAGTGTGCCCTCTACGCCCCCTCCTGCCAGATCTTGCAGGCACTGATCTCACAGGTCTTACCTGTGGGCTGGGCTTAAAATACAGGAGCACTGTTCTGTCAATGGGAAGTTTAGCAGTATCAAAGAGGGTACAGAGGAGATGGTCATCCGGAGTAGCAAAATCCTCATCATACACTGTCAGCTCCAACACGTTCTAGAGAAAGAGGGAGAAGTGTTTTTTGTTTTTTCTACATTCTGGACATCACCAGTTTTAGGGAAGAAGGAGAGTTGGGGATGTGCTTGAGAAGAAAAGTGGAGAAATTAAGTATCATCTCCCTTTGGAAAAACATAGTACTGTAACATGAATAACCCACCGGCTATACTGACATGACAACTTAATTAACTCCCAAATTCTTATCCATCTTGCACTGATTCGTAAGAGTCTCTAGTTTCCCTAAAACTCTAGTACTGAGCTCAGTTCCTAGCCTTCCTAAACACCACCATTGAACAGACACGGGAACTCAGTCATCTCTTCTGTCAAACAATTTGAGCAGTCCCTTATCATGTACCATCTCTTAAACAATTCATGGGCACAGTTCAGCAGATAGATAGGACCCCCCCCATAGACAGTGTCTTCAGGCTGCTTCAATCAGCCAGCTTTGGCTCCTCACCTTGACCTGACTCTGGATCCTGAAGTAGAAGGTTTCATTCCACACGGGATTGTTGGAGTTCCTCACAGTTTTAGTGCGGGACCTTTCACATGTTGCAGTCGGCAGCCACAATGACACATAGCAATCAGCTTCACTCACTGGGTAGAGAAAGAGGCAAAACAATTGGTATGTGGCAAAGTCAGTGGTGCTGTATGACACTGGAAAGGCTACTGCATGGTACTAACAGCAAGTATGAGTTATTTAAAGGCAGAAATGCCTGATTTAATGTAACTCTGTTCAAGATATCCTTCTGAGACAGAAAAAGCACAGACCATATGACCTACAACAGAAAGGTGGTTTCTATTCTTAGTTGCATGAGTTACAGACAACAGTGGTGTTGTGTATAAAAGAGGAGGGTGAAAATTTCCTTTTCTCTTCAGCCACTTTCTTCAGTTTCACAACCTGCAAAGTTTCCTGTGCTCATGTGTGCATGCACACACACAGTAACAACCCTCAGCTGCTAACAGCTGTGTTAGTTGAGAGGACATTTCATCTCCAGCATCCAGGTTTCCTTCTTTCCTCTCCTTTCCTTAAGGAACAAAATCTCAAAGGGAAGGAAAAGGACTGCTATGGGCTGCCTTTCTGCTCTGTGTTCAAACCAATAGGTGGAAAAAACAACAATTCCCCCAGTAGCATCTGTTTCCCTCGTACAAATGGCACGATGGGCTTTGCAGACTGATGACTCTGAGAATTATGATTCCCAGGGTTATCTCTTCACTTCAGGCATTTTGGTTGCATCCTATATCCCTTTGCCGCCTGCTCTCCTTACACTCATGCCCACTTTGCATTTAGGTCTGGAAAGCATACCCAGATCTTTACCATTCCTGTGGGTATAGATAAACAATAAGCAGCATCAAAAGCCCCACAATTTAAGAAGGATGGGAAGGTCCTTGAATGTGTCCAGGGCAACAAAGCTGATGAAAGGGCTGGAAGGAATGTCCTATAACAAGTGGCTAAGGACTCTGGGTTTGCCTAGTTTGGAGAAAAGGCGCCTGAAGGGTGACCTCACAGCTCTCTACAAATCCCTGAGAAGGGGAAGTGGAGAAGGAGGTGCTGCACTCCTCCCTGGTATCCAGTGATAGGACATGTGGGAATGGTTCAAAACTACACCAGGGGAGGTTTAGGCTGGACATTAGGAAGCATTTCTTTACTGAGAGGGTGGTCAAACGCTGGAATAGGCTTCCTGGAGAAGTGGTCGATGTCCCAAGCCTGTCAGTGTTTAAGAGGCATTTGAATAATGCCCTTAATAACATGCTTTAACTTGGTCAGCCCTGAACTGCTCTGGCAGTTGCACTAGATGATTCTTGTATGTCCATTCCAACTGAAATTATTCTATTCTATTCCTAAACAACAATGCAGAAACAGTGCAGTGCACAGATGATGTGTGTTGCAGCAGGCTGCCAGGAGGCTGACTGCTAAGATTGGAAACATTGGCTGCTCATACCAAACGTCTCTGGATGTAAAAGCTGTTTCAGATCTGTCATCATAGTTGGTGCCTCTCTACAGCTTCTTTTGTTACTTTGTTTTCTGAAGTGTCACAGACTTTTGCAGTGGACCTGCTTATTGTATCCCCCATGGAGAACTGTATGAGCATCGATTCAATTCTGTATGACTGTTCATTATTTTCTTTTCTTCTTTTTGTTTTTTTTTTTTTTTACATCTGGGAAATTCTATGCATATAATAATGCTTTGAAGAATTTTGAAACTGCAAAAATAGGCATTCTAATATATTTGGAGACACTAGAAGTAACACTACTGATTTAAATTTTTTTAAAGTAATTCTGTATGACTACTGCATGACTTCAGGTTTATCATTGGAGATCAATGACTGTTGGCTGTTTGGCTGGCAAAGTACTCTGGTCTACTGATGTCATTCTTGTATCTTAACTGTACTTTGAGATACATAACATATCAAACAATCCTTAATTATATGCGTAGATGCAGGCGAACTAGTCAGCTGTGTATTTAATGCAAAATATTGCTTCAGTTCTGCTTTCACAATCTCTTCCCGCAACCTAGTTATTTGTGATTTTGTCTTGCCACCTGACACACAGAAGATGTGAGATGAGTCCTTGATGAAACCTTTCTGTGTTATTGCATCATCACATGTGGCCCACAGCTCTGGACCAGCAGGGAAGTGCAGGTGCAGAAAGTGCGACCAAATGATATGACATAAGATAGCGCCAGTATATCCCTCACTTGGAGCTGTGACACAGGGGAATCCTCTGATACACCTTCCAGAAAAACATGTGACAATCATAGGGTAACATGGGAATGCTACTGCATGGTAAATCCAGATCTTCACCTTCCAGAACATCTCCCCTGGCTCTTCCTGTGCAAGAAACTATAGTGATGACTGCTGCAGCTCACAGTGAAACAGGAGAATCAAGAGAGATGGCAGGTTTACACCATTTCCATTCCACACTCACCCTAGAGCTAGCTTCAGCATCCTTCAGCATCCCATAACCATCCTTAACAGGTGGTTATGTAGCTGTATTGGTTCAAACAAAACGAACTGTTCACTTGTCTATTTTGTGTGAAATGCCTCTCCTCACTGCACAGGCGGATAGTCCATGCCCTTTAACTAAACAGTAGTATTTTCCTTTCCTGCTCGCTCACTTCCCACCACTTTCCTGCCGTGTGACTCACACACTTGCACAACTGCAAGGCTGCTGCACGAGCGTTAGAAGGGACAAGGCATCCAGCTCTCAGTCAGCACATTTTCTGATAGTCATTTCAGGATAATTAATAATGGCATTAGACCAGTGGTGATGATTTTAGAAAGTTTTTTCTTGTTCGTTTCATCTGTGTCAGAACTGACATTGGGGAGGTGAAAAAGTTTGCTCCTCCCAGCCACAGTACCCAAGGTGCTACAACCCAATGGCAAAATTACTCCCTTCTTTTGAAAACACAGGATGCAGTATTTGTCATCTACCTGTGTCAGAAACTCTTATTTCTTTGGGAGAAAGTACTTATCCTCAAAAACACATTCAAGTCTTAAAACCAACCAGAAAGCACAGGAACATTCAATGAAACAGCAGCAGGCAGCAAGGGCTGACCTGATTTATAACAATTAGTTTACATAAATACTGGGTTATTTCATAAACACTTGGAAAATGTTGCTACACAAGAAACTATAAAAGAAAACTTGCTGCCTGTATCCTGAGAAACCACTAAGAATGGAGATACTTACAGGCATCCACTCGCTGGAGATTTCTCATCCGGATGATCCTTACAGTCAGGAGGTAGCAAGGAGAGGATTCTATCTGAAGAAGAACAGTAAGGAGTAAGAATAAGCCTTCAGTGGGAAAAAGTATCAAATGCGGACTAACAAAGTGCTACAAAACAGTAATACCATTGGTAAAAATTATGTCAACCATTTCACTATTCTGCAGATGAAAATCTGCAATATAAGATTCTGCTATTAAAGAAGGCTTGTTTAAATATCTATACATTTCACTGGGTTTTTTTTTTTTTTTGCTGTTAGTTTAAGTCTGTATGGTTCATCATAGTAGAAAAGAAAGGGATAATTCCCTGTCAAATGATACTGTGTGTGAGAAACTCACAATCCCCTTGCTCTGAAATTGCAGAGTTTAGCTCTACAACATAGCAGCAATAAGTCTCTTGAACAGAATAAACGCACTCGTAAGCACCGTGCTGAAGTTGTCAAAATATCAGCAGTCTTACTCAAAGTTACAGTCAATCCCTTTAGGAACCACCCATGAGGTCCCATCACATTGAAAAGAGGGCTGTGGAGAACATCTGTTGTCACTGACTCTCACAGGATGAACCCAAAGTACCCAGTCTCAGAGAGGTGTTTTTACCCTCTGTTTCAAAACCCAAAGCACCACTCTCAGAGAGGTGTTTTTACCCTCTGTTTCAAAAATACAGATTTCTCTTTTTTTCCTTTATAATTGTATGGGCAAAACAGTAACAATAATTTGACCTTTTGTAAATCACAACTATGAGATAAACCAATGGCTGAGAATTTTTTCCAGAGGATTTAGGGGGTAAGGAATTAAGTATGGGTTTCCTCTGGGGAAAAATAAATCACAATATGCCCCTCCAAAAAACCCTGAAGATTGAAAGTGTTTAACTTCCTTTGGTCCCTTTGAATGTCTTAGCCATAACCTTCTATAAAACAAGTCTCTCCAGATTTTGTGACTGCAGGGACCTCTTCCTATTTATTATTAGAGGACAATCTAGTTTCCTTCTTCTAAGGAAGGTGATTTCCTGCTGGCTTATTCCATAAAGCTGTCTCTGGCTCAGTCCTATCAGCAAAAGGCTACTCTGACAAAGCCAATAAATAAATCAGCATTTCCTGTGGCTGTGACACACGGTCATTTCCTCACACTCCTAGAAACATTTCCACCTGCATAAGTGGTTACAGCAGAACCCTCCAAATCATTCTTTTTGACAACTGCTATTTTTATCAACTGATTTCCTCTCATTCAGGAGCATCCTTCTATTTCTATAGCACTTCAGAGACTTCCTAGAATGACTGTAAACAAGCAGACAAAATAGATGGTAAGGCAGATAAAGAGAAGCTGGAAGAACCTTACTTAAAACAATACGTGTACTGTTGCCAGTTATTTTTTAAGAGAACAGTGCAAAAAAGACCTTATTTTGAGATGGGAAAAGAATTATGCCTTCTTTGTCACAACAAATTACTTTTTCCGTGTGTATTTAAAATCCCCTCTTCTCCCTCCTAACACATCATGTTGTGTTAAAATGTTTTTGCTGAGATCTTAAAAAGGGTCCCTGCCCTCAACCCTCCTGTATGTGCCTCAATAATTCTTTGTTTTCTTCCTTTTTTAGTACTTCATGAAATTCACCCTCAGTAATCCATCCACCTTCTATTTCAAGTATCCCCAAAGAAGAAAAGGCCTAACGGAAGCTGCAAAAATTTACAAACAAATGATGGAGGGGTACATCCTCAGAGCTACACCATGCAAGGACACTGGTTCACATTTCAGAAACAGTGTAGCCATATTAATACAGTTCTCCACCCAGTTAATTAACTCTTCCTCTAAGCTGGGTAATTAGCAAAGGTGGATCACCATACTCACACGTTAGGAATGAGCTTGGGCACCTCAGCATATGCCCTAGAAGGCAGAAACTCATCATTGGGACTGATCTGCATAATCATGGGGCAATTCTTGCAGCCATTTATCTCTGGAGATTGCACAAGGTGCTGCCAGCTCCTGGAAGAGCTCCAGCTCCACTTCCTCAGACAAGTGGCATTGCTTGAGTAAGAAACAATGGATTCAATATTTGCAAAGCAGTTTGAGATTCTTAGATAGGAGACGTTAAGGAATTGTCGTGGTTTGGGGTTTTTTTAATGATTATTTACACAGTTTCTGCCACCTGATCACCTGTCTCCTGGTTCCCATGTAATGACTTTCTAATGTCTTAGCCAAATTTCCCCATCTGGCATGGGAAAATCAGTTCTAAGGGATGCGGGTTTCACAAAAAGACTTCCCAAAGTTTCACAACAAAAATTAGTGGCTTCACAGAAGCTACAGAAACCAGGATCTGTGCTTGCACTGTGGGAGAGGCAGATGCTGTCAGCCAGCTACCCGAGGAAGAGGCAGCAGCCGGGCATTAGCCATCCTGGCAGCCCCAGCACCTGCTGGTGGGGGTAGTGAAGGCAGCAGGGAGAGCAGAAATCACTCAGTGATCAGGCCTCACTAGTTCTATTGCTCCCTGGAGGATTTGATATTTTAATTAATTTCAGGACATATTAAACAAAAGAAATGCATTTAAATAGCAAACCATAACATAGTATAACTAGCGTTATATATACATATAACATTGTATAACTAGGGTCTAGTTATACAAGCAAAGAAAGTAGCAGGTATGCATGCATAAAGCACAGGACAGAAGTTCTGTTATTCTGTTTACTTAAAACCTAGTATGATCTCTTTAAAAAAAAAAAAAAAAAAAAAAAAAAAAAGCCTGCTGCTATGTCACGATGTTCCACATATGGAGATGTTTCCACCACAGGCTTGGGTGGAAGACCCCAAGCAGCATCCTTCCCTGAGGCTAACAAGGACTTACTACAACACCCATTTAGCACTGTCACACTGTAGCTCTGATTTTGATAAAATCAACACCGATGTAGTCACTCAGTGACTGTTTGACTGATTGTCAATCTGTTGGCTTGTTGTCAGTTCCGTGCTTCCCAAATTATGCTCTGGTGTGCTTCATGTACACGTGTCTATAGCACAGCTGCAAGCAATATAGCACACTGCAATGCCAGAACACAAGCAATGGATACACTGCTAGCTCCTTTGTACCCCCAGGGAGACAACACTTTACCCCGATTTTCCAAACATCTCCATCAAACATGGAGCAGACCTCCTAGTCTCTTCTTCCAATTTTCCACCACTTCCCATGAAAAGAATAACATGGCACCCAGTTACTATGCTAGTGGAAGGATTCCTCTGTCGTGTGAAAGATTCCAACTTTCTCCCACCTGGGTGAGCAAGAATTTGAGAACAGAAATTTCTCTGTCATGAGCGCTTTAGGGATAAAGGCTGGCTGCATTCCTGGCAGATTTGTGCCTCTGCAGGTCTACCCCAGCCCTCTTTAAAGTCACGCTTATATTGAGATGTAGGTATGCGTGGCATGCATCCATCTCAAGGAGCTGTAAATTACTTCACTAGTTTAGCTATATAGTACATCCTGTCACATCACAAGTGGCTGTGGAGCTCCAAAAT
Source organism: Calidris pugnax (assembly GCF_001431845.1). Taxonomy (NCBI): domain Eukaryota; kingdom Metazoa; phylum Chordata; class Aves; order Charadriiformes; family Scolopacidae; genus Calidris; species Calidris pugnax. The sequence goes on from NW_015090921.1 coordinate 5,314,767, forward strand.
GACAGTACTCCTTAATGAGACAAAAGTTCATGACACCAGAGGACGACTATTATTCTTTACATTTTTTTACTTGCTTTTCTCTCAGTACCTTTCTTCAGCCTCCACATTTCTTCAGAACTCTTCAAGCATGGGCTGTTGCTAGCAGCATCTTCCCAGCTTGCAACATCAATGGTATGGACCACTCCACCATCCCTACTGCAGACTACCCTAGTCCCGCAATTCCACAGCAGTACAATCAAAAGTATGCTGGGTGAATGCACTTTTTGGTTTTCAGTGTTAGCTTCTTGTTATACCATGGATGTTTGATCAGTTAGCAGAATATAGTAGCTGCTTCCCCAAGTCAGAGAGCAGTTGTCCAACAACACTGATTCAAAGAGGAGAATTTACTCTTGAACCTCCAGGTGCAGCCAACACATTCTCAAGTCTTGATTGTTGCCCTTTTTAGACTGGTATTTATTCCAAAGCAATCATAAACTAACAGAAAAGTAGTGCAAAGATCCTGAAATCAATCTTCAGTGTGTGTGATGAGAACTATATCACCACCAAAAAGCAGTTGTCCTCCAAGCAGGTGCTCAGCTGTTGCTTTTCTACATGAAATGTGGAATGGCTTCCATCTGATCTTGTGAGGAGGTGGCATCTGTCGTGCTAGATGAAAAATTGTGCAGAGTAAGCAGAGAAAATTATGTGCTGCAGTGTGCTGGTACCATTACCCATTTCAGTGCAACCACACTGCATGCTATTCCCGAAGCTACTCTGCAAAGATCAGATGAGATTTAAAGATACCTTGAGGACAATCGTGCTTCCCAAATTATGCTCTGGTGTGCTTCATGTACACGTGTCTATAGCACAGCTGCAAGCAATATAGCACACTGCAATGCCAGAACACAAGCAATGGATACACTGCTAGTTCCTTTGTACCCCCAGGGAGACAACACTTTACCCCGATTTTCCAAACATCTCCATCAAACATGGAGCAGACCTCCTAGTCTCTTCTTCCAATTTTCCACCACTTCCCATGAAAAGAATAACATGGCACCCAGTTACTATGCTAGTGGAAGGATTCCTCTGTCGTGTGAAAGATTCCAACTTTCTCCCACCTGGGTGAGCAAGAATTTGAGAACAGAAATTTCTCTGTCATGAGCGCTTTAGGGATAAAGGCTGGCTGCATTCCTGGCAGATTTGTGCCTCTGCAGGTCTACCCCAGCCCTCTTTAAAGTCACGCTTATATTGAGATGTAGGTATGCGTGGCATGCATCCATCTCAAGGAGCTGTAAATTACTTCACTAGTTTAGCTATATAGTACATCCTGTCACATCACAAGTGGCTGTGGAGCTCCAAAATGACAGTACTCCTTAATGAGACAAAAGTTCATGACACCAGAGGACGACTATTATTCTTTACATTTTTTTACTTGCTTTTCTCTCAGTACCTTTCTTCAGCCTCCACATTTCTTCAGAACTCTTCAAGCATGGGCTGTTGCTAGCAGCATCTTCCCAGCTTGCAACATCAATGGTATGGACCACTCCACCATCCCTACTGCAGACTACCCTAGTCCCGCAATTCCACAGCAGTACAATCAAAAGTATGCTGGGTGAATGCACTTTTTGGTTTTCAGTGTTAGCTTCTTGTTATACCATGGATGTTTGATCAGTTAGCAGAATATAGTAGCTGCTTCCCCAAGTCAGAGAGCAGTTGTCCAACAACACTGATTCAAAGAGGAGAATTTACTCTTGAACCTCCAGGTGCAGCCAACACATTCTCAAGTCTTGATTGTTGCCCTTTTTAGACTGGTATTTATTCCAAAGCAATCATAAACTAACAGAAAAGTAGTGCAAAGATCCTGAAATCAATCTTCAGTGTGTGTGATGAGAACTATATCACCACCAAAAAGCAGTTGTCCTCCAAGCAGGTGCTCAGCTGTTGCTTTTCTACATGAAATGTGGAATGGCTTCCATCTGATCTTGTGAGGAGGTGGCATCTGTCGTGCTAGATGAAAAATTGTGCAGAGTAAGCAGAGAAAATTATGTGCTGCAGTGTGCTGGTACCATTACCCATTTCAGTGCAACCACACTGCATGCTATTCCCGAAGCTACTCTGCAAAGATCAGATGAGATTTAAAGATACCTTGAGGACAATCAATTTACTTTTTCAAGGGTTGAAAAAGGCCATTTCTACAGATCAACCTGAAAAAAATTGCATTATCTATGAAAACCATGAAAAGAGCTTCCTTTCCACCCACACATTTTTCCCACATTCACCCAATAATAATGCCTCTAGCCGTTTCTATGTCATCTACAGGCACAGCAGCCTTTCCTGGCAAAGATAGCTTCCTTGCTTTGACTAAGGTCCCCCTGCATTCCTGACCCGGAGAAGCATTCTGCTGAGATGAAATCACGCACAGGATGTCACCAGGGCACTCCTTTCTTCATCTCCAGGTGCTAATTTAACTAGATGGTAGCCAGGGACCAAATCAAAAGAACTAAAATACTTTGCTGCTGACGGTGTATCTGGAGCTGGTGGTGCATGAAGAAGTGCCTATCTTGAGCTGTCTGAGAGTCAGGTCTCCTTAGAGAATGCGCATTCTCGAGTCTTTTAGCTATGACCAGGATGCTTCAGGCTGTGAACACCACTCAGCCAGGCCCTGCCCCAGACTTCTGGAGCCCATCTCCCACTGCTGTGGGATGCGCCGGGGGACCCCGCTGTGGTACATCGTCTGGGCTGAGCATGGTCGGCTGCTGCATTTAGCCATGTCTCTGAAGCTCTTCCTCCTTCTCAACAAACCCAGGCTCCGTGCCGGAAAGGTGTCTGCTGTAATTGCTTCCTTCCTTCGCCTCCTCCAGGCGCTGGGGCTGCAGCACCTCCATCAACAGCTGCAGGGCTGCACAGGGGCTGAGGGGGTGCCAAGGGCCACTGCTGCCACCGGCTGGTTTTCACAGGCTGTGTGTTTCATGTTTTGTATTAGCAATGTATCGCCTTCTAATCAGACTGCCTGTTCACCAGGATTAGCAGAAGTCTTGGTTGGATATCAGTGAATTAAACACTCCCCACAGCTGGATGGAACCGCCCCTTTCATGCCTATGGCTACAGTATGCATGAAATCAACAAGGAAAACTTACCTGTGCCCACAGGAGCACGAAGGGTACACGCAAGGCCGCAAGAATTGCATCCCTCAGATCATTGCTTCCATATATCCACCATATATCCATATTCCATTGCACATATATCCATCACGGGATGTATGTGATGGTAAAGCTCCGAATGCTTTCGAGGAACACGGCTGTGCACGTGAGACTGCGCTTGAAACACATCTCCAGGAGCCAGAGCTCCCAACACCGACCGGCACAACATGGCGCCCACCACTGACCGGCACAACATGGCGCCCACCACTGACCGGCACAACATGGCTGCCCTCAGTTTGCCTCCAGGGGGTTAACAACCGGGTCACCTGACCCAACCCCCTGGTTGCCACGGCAACGAGTGCACGCAGGAGGCCTTCTCCCTGGCTGATCCACCCCAAACCGGGACACCACGCTTCCGAGGAGAGATTTAGTATTTGGCTAATATCTCCAGCTAGTTGTGTAGCCCTTTCAGTGCTGTTCACATTGCCCTCCATCTTTTAGTGTTTCCAGACGCTTATCAACCAGATTTTTCTTCTGATTTTTGCAAAAGAGCCCTCCTGTACTGCTTTGCCCTCCCCAAGCAGAACAAATAGGAGAGAGAGAAACTAGAACAAGCATTAACCGTCGAAGGGTTGGGACTCATCACGCCTAATTCCAGATAGCTGTAAAACAGGTGTTTACGTCTGACAGCTGTAAGGCATTTCTGGAGTCTCATCCTAAGGTAGACATTACCACCGGACATGTATCACGCCCTGAAAATCTCTATTTCTGACTATGGATTCTCTGGGGAATCTAGAGGTCCATCTCAGGCACAGATATTTTACATTTTGGCTGTCAAATATAGATAAGAAAAACCATATTTCAAAGTTATGAACTGCTGGGAAGTGGCCTCCTTTGACTTTGCAAGGTTCATTTTTGAATGCTGGAGCATGTCATTTCAGCAGTCTGTATTTTAGGCATCCCCAAAACACCACTTAGGGTGGCAGTGGAGGCACCTGGGCTTAGAACAGCTTCTGCAGCTGAGCAGAGCTGCTGCTGGTGCCACTCTTCTGCAAGAACCATGGGGCTGGGGATGGCTCAAGAGCTGTTGTCTCCTGCCTTTCCAGTTGCTGCTGAGCCCAGGGCTGGAGCTGCTCCTGCCAGCAGGCTCTGTCTATGTGGGAGACAGGGACCCCATGCCTGGCACAAGCAGGGACCCAGCCCTCCCACCTGCCTCAGCTCTTGGTGCATGTGATGGAGACCCCCAAGTATCAGAGGCAGAAGCTGCAACTTCCTCCTTAGCCTTGCCATGCAGTGTGACAGCTTCCCACTCTTCCTATGATCTCAGGAGCTGCTTCCAGCTTCCAAAACCCAGCAGAAGCTAGAGCTCCTGCTTTGCAGAAGAGTCAGAGTTTAACCTGCCCCACTTCTGTTAGAGGGATGCTGTTCTCCCAACTGCACATACCTTGCAAGAGCAAGGAGCCCTTGCCTAGCAGGAAAATGAGGTACCATTTGACCTGGGTATGAGGCATCTAACTGTTGTTAAGGCCTGGCTCATGCTGAATTAACATTATGCATCCAATTTTTCCCCTCCCCTTCCCTCACATTAATGGTATGAGACCTGCTGCAATCCTTAAATATTTTAATATAAGCACTGATGGCTGAAATACCAGAGCTTGCTCTGCCTGCTGCTTTAGCATGGGGAAACGTACCAGCCAAGGCCTGAATAATGCAAATTTCTTCATGCAGATAAAAATCAGCATGTTGGCATAAAGGCACATGCAGTTGCTGGGATATGCTGTGCTATGTTTCTAACAGATGATTCCTCTTAGCAGGCAAAGACCCTCATATTTAAGTCTTCTGGCAGTTTCAATGATGGAAAATTTACATTTGAGAAAAACTGAGCAGAAGATAAGAGCATGTATGCATCCTTCGCGTAAACACGTGATATGCTGCAGTAAAGTCATGTCATGATCATGCAAGTGTATAGGATAGAGTCCTGAGTTCTGATTGTAGAAGAAAAAACAGTGCCTATGTAACCAGATGCAAGAACAACAGCTCAGTCCATCACCTATGGGTTTTCATGAATTTTCCAAATTTTGAAATGTGAAAAATAATCCTTTGTTGAGACACAGGGGCAATATAGTGGTCTAGAAGGTTATGGTCCCATACACATAAGATATTTATTTTGGTCCACTACTGTCACACCTGCCCCCTCGAAATGTCACGACCCTTAAATTTCTTTGATCTGAGCCTATATGCTGAGCAGATAAATGGAAAAACAAACACATCACTGTGTGGGATTAAGAAACAGAGAAAAGAAGGTACCTGTCATATGTATAATTATCATAGGTAGTTAAAACCCAGGAGTTCAAATCTTTCTGCTTTCATCCATCATAAGGAAGCTTATCTCATGATGATAAGGTTCCTTACCCCTTGTAAGGAGTAGACATTATACCAAAGACTGATCAATTCATTGTTTTTCAGCCTGTTTTTACTATCTATAAAATTCTTCATCCTGTACATGGTCCAGAATTTCAGTACGTCCACAGGTTGGAGACACCAGACATTGTAAGCTAGATGATAATTGCAAGATGAAATGCCACAAAGAGCCAAGACTGACATAATACTAGAGAAAATACAGTATAGTCTTTTAATGCCACTGTTTGGGATTTGGTTTGTTAGTTTCGGTTTTTTGTTGTTTTGATTTTTTTTTTAATAAAAATCCTAATACTGGGCAAACATAAAAGCTAAATTCTGAAAAGTGTATGAGAAAAAGTAAGATTACTGCAAATGTGAATAAGGATTTGCTTCAATTTCTTGGTACCTAAATTGTACCAGGACTACTTGGTAACTAGCGTATCACAAAGCTCACCTGTCTGCCTGTTTACAGTATTACTTCAGTTTCCAGATAAAGCTCCTTTTCAGCTTCGTTTTGTTTCAGTATAACTTGTCTGCATGGATTATGATGCAAATTTCCATAGAGTTATCTGGCTCAGAAGCAGACACTTCTTGGGACAACATTGTTACACAAGTCACATTTAAACTTCTCTAATCCTAACTGGTAGGAAACAATGCCTATACCTGCTGCACAGACAGTAAAGTAGCAGAGTGAGAAACCCTACCAAAATCAGTAATTTCTTACTAAAATTAACCCACGACTGACCTTCAAACACAAGAAATAGCTCTAGAATATTCAAGCATTGCTCCTTTCACAGAATCTCCTGTTACTGTTGTTCTTTCTTTTTTTTTTTTTTTCTGATGAGCACAGAAGTGGTGAAAAATCAGGGTTCAATAATCCAGGACTCCCCCATAAATCACTAGGATAGAGACCGCACTGCAAAAGCCATTACAGCAGAACAGGCATCACTCTTACTTTTGGCCCTTTCAGTTACAAAAAACATTGTGGAACAGAAAGCTCACCACGTGGATTTCTTTTACAAGTAAGGGATTAAAACAATAGATATTCTGCATGTTTTCAATAAAACATAACAGAGAAATACAACAAGACATTCTGAAAATCATAAAAATAAGTGGAATAAAATTATCCAAACAATAAACTTAAGGGCGTTTCCCTTGTAACACTCAAACTGCTGCCATCATTGTTTATCCCCTTTCGAGCAAAACAAAACCCTTAGCCCTCTTTGGTTGGAAATTCTCTTGTTCATAAATACCTTGAAATCACCTTTGCCTGGTTCAGTACTTTTTTCATCTTCTCCTTGCGGTTCACCATCTTCGAAAGGGTTGATATCTGAGTCTCCATCCTGAAGAAAGAAAGAAATGATAAATGATAACATTAAAACAACAACAGTGGCATTATCAGGGTACATAATTAATTCCTACTTGCAATAATTTATGCTGAAACCCCAATTAGAACAGCAGTTGGTTACACCCAGCTGTGTTACAGTGCTCAGCAAAATTAACAAACCACCATGTGGTTCGGCACACGCTGGTACAAAATGCATGCCAGGGGTACCTTCTCAACAATGAAAGAGATGAAGGAAAAGCCCTTTCAGCTGTGAAATACCCAAAAGGTGCCTCTGCATTTATTCTGTGAATAAAGGTTTCTAATGCGATCTTCTGGCCATCTCCTCCTGCTCTCAGGAGTATCATAACTCGATTTTAAAAATGCCAGACCCTTTTCTCAGGCTTTGAACCCACAGCATGAAACATGTTGCAATTACAAAATTTTAAATCTAACATTTCATTTTTTTCAGGAAACAGAAGTTCCAAAATACTTCTACAATGCAGGGTGCCCCCGTTTGAACCACCGTAGGAAAACACCATTAAAGGATGGTTCCTATTAAAAAATGTCAGAATTATTCTGCTCCTGTTTCCAGAGTCCTTCCTGAAGCGATGTGCCTTCATCCAGTCAACACACATCCACACAGAACAATGTATAATATACTACAGTTAATATTAAATGTAAATCTTGAAATGACCCAGAGAACATAAAGCAAAGTGGAAAATTCAGAACAAAAATGGGAATGTGGAAATAAAATTAAATCCCTGTCCTTATCCCTTTTACAATAACAAAAAATGAGCTTGTCACGTTAATACACATGTCAAAATTTTGCTATTGTTACAGAAATATTAAGTTTTTAATAAAGGTAGCATTTAAATATGGAAGAAAAAAGATTTTTTAAGTCTGGTTCTGGATTCAGGCTGATAATTCATTCCTCCCACCCCCCAAATTGTTTTCTTCATTGATAGCCACAAAGACAGCATTTCACCTTCAAATCCAAGGCAGAGACATCGCTGCCCAGTCCTATCAACCTGTAAGTTTGTACAGTACCTTGTACATAAACACACTCACAGAGCAGGATTTTGTTTTCTGTCAAATACAGTGGACCTTAAGAAAATATTTAAAGTCATTTTCTTACCTGTAATCCCCTTGCATTTGATGGCATCATGCCCTTCCCTGGTATCATGCCCTTCCCTGGTATCATGCCTTTCCCTAGAATCGTGCCTTTCCCTGGAATTGTGCCTTTCCCTGGAATCGTGCCCTTCCCTGGCATCGTGGTCTTCCCTGACATCGTGCCCTTCCCGGGCATTGTGCCCTTCCCTGGCATCGTGGTCTTCCCTGGATCCATGTAATAGAGTTCTTCTGGCACCTCCATGGGCAGCACTTCCTGAGACATGTTTGCAGGATTTACTCCTGTAGGAGTCAATGACAAGTTATTTTATAAAATGACCTGAGGCTCCACCCATCTCATCTCTGTAAGTAAAGGACTTCCCTCCCATTGCCAAAGTCTGTGGAGCGCCAAGGATGACTGCTCCAGGGAAGGATCTTACAGGGCAACCACAACAGCCAAAAGAGGTGCAGTACCTTCCTCTGCTTGGGAACCTCTCCCAGCCTGGCCTTGCCCTTTTCCACCCTCTTTCCGTGGTGAACAGGGTCCTGGGCCATCCTGCCAAGCACAGGATAAATGCAAAGGGCACCACCACTGGAGCCTGCTCCTTCAAATCCAGCTCTTCCCCATGTGCCCCAAGCAGAGAATGATGGCAGCTCCTGTTGGGGGGGGGGAACTGAGCTGTGCAAAAAGCCTCTGTGTGTAAATAACTACCAGTGACCTGCCTGGGTGCAGGCACATACCTGTCCATTTTGGTCACAGCCTCCATATAGGCAGGAGGACCTCACCTCACTGCCTGCAAAAAGGTGCTGCCCTGAGCCATGCAGTGAACCCCCCCAGAAAGGGCCACCCCCACTACCTGACAGGTTAGTGCTTGGACCAGCAAGCTCCCAGCTTCTCCTGGGCTGCTCCCGTTTCTTCTTCCCAGGGAAGCAAGGCCAAGGTGTGGGGACGGGGCTAGGGGTTCAGTTTGCAGAGGTGAGCAGCAGGTAGGGGAGGTGAGTGAGGGGCAGAGCGTAGCACCACCAGATTGCGTGCAGTAAGATGACAGGGGAAAAGGAGGTGGACGTTTGCAAGGGTTAGCAGAGATCTTGAAGTCAATGCCAATGGCTACAAGCATTACCCAGGACTACTCCTGCACCTGGCAGTACCTTAAATTCAACAAAAAAAAAGCAAGGAAATACATATTAGCTGTGCAAAGCAGTTAAGATTTATGCTTTCATATATTTTCCAGAGAAAAGCAACTGAGCTTTACACTACAACTTCAAGGAAGCTCATGTCAAGATGAATAGAATATAGTATCCAGTGCTTTAGTTTTACTATTTTTGTTAGCTTTATTTTACAGAGATTTTGTTCTACTGAAAAGCATGAACAAAAGAGAACATGAACATCTCCAGGCATACCCAGTGGAAATTACCATCTTCAAACACAGAAAAACAAATGAATAACAAGCTAGCAGCTCCAATAACAGCAGGCTGTGTCATAGCATCTGCATTTCCAGCATGAAAAGTAGCTGTGCCACACTTGAAGTACAAGAACATCTTTTGGCCTCAGGTCATGGACACCCTGAGCTGCATCCTGGAGAACTCCTCTTGCAGCTTAACTCAGAGAACAATCAGTCATCTTTTTTTTTTAGCCTCACCAGTAAAGAAAACTTGCTTGACCTTGGAAGACCTGCCATGGGACACTAAAAATACTGGTATACTTGTTATTAGAACAGGCTAGATATCCCAAGGCTGATCAGTTCAGGGGACCATTAGCCTAAGTGATGATATTCACCTAGAAATCCCTCTAAAGGGGACAAATTTCAAGAAAGTTGAGATCCCCTGTCCTCAAGGAAGCCCATGGAGAACAGCAGGTGGATTCTGTGTACAGACTTCCAGGTCCACAGAGTTAATTCCACATTATATGCACATATATAATATGCATTGGCCATCTGGAATGATCTGTATCGCCTTCAGCTAACTCAAGGCATTCTGCTCCCACCTGAGTGACTCCACAGGGAATGCCATAAAGAAAGAAACTCCAAGGCTGTCATTAACAACTGAACTAGTGTTATCTAATTTAAAATCTGAATGTACATAGCTGGATAGTCTCAATTTGTGAAACAAAAAGTGGAAGCTCCAATCAAAATGTTGGGTTTTTTTTCCCTTTACATTTCCTATTTCAGTAATTTAAGGGTAGATGAAGCAAAATAACCTATCTGCTTCAAAGACCTAATCATAGTTGCCCTGGCAGCAAAAGCACACTACTCTCATTCTCTAGTGCTTGCTAGACCTCATACGCCCTCTCAGACTTGGGTTTCTTATTCACACTACAACCCAGTTTGTAGAAGCATCAATCACTTGGCAAAGGCACCTGTGACCACCTCACTGCTCCCGGTATAGATACTTCTGTAGAAAAACCAGCACTGGAGAGCACAGTCAGATGGGCATTCTGACTCAGCTACGTCCTCTTCCTGCAGGAGGAGGGGTGTCTTAGGCCATCACTTGTGAAGTTAGTGAAGGAAGGAGGTGTGGAGCAGGAGATGAAATGCACAGGAGGCAGGGGCACCACTGCTGTCTGTCGTCTTACCCCCCTCACAGTCAAGAAAGAATCTTCTGGGAAATTAATTTTAAAGCAAGTCTTTAACCAAAGAGTTTAAAAGCATTAGAATCTATTTCTCTTAGGACATGATGATCATACAGAGAAAAATGCACTCACAGTTAAAGCCTGTCTATGTTTCTTTCATGTTACAGTTACTGATGCACTGGACAAAGCCCAGCACTTACCATACCGGTCTTAGAGCAGCCTAATTGAAGTGGAGATTTATGCTCCATTTTATGTCTCTTAGATTTTATGCATATTATAAATATAGAGTCCTCAATGGTTACCTGTACAGCGAGAAAGTCCTCTGTGCCTGCACTTGTCTCTCTGTGGGATGTTTTCTGTACTTGGATAAAGTTTCCCAGTAGTACAGTAAACTAAAAGAGCAGTTCCCAAAGTTTTCTAAATCACTGTTCACTCTCCACGTTTCTGCAGACTACAAACAAGTCTATCATCTCCTCATGAGCTGGAAACCAGCACAAGGACCAGTATGGTGCTTCCTCCCATGCCCCAAACCAGGCATACAGGCTATCAGCTCCTGCACCCGCAGCAATCATGGACCAGAGCGATCAGAAAAGTTATATGTTAAGGCTCTATGAAGGATTTTTGGAATATTATCATCTGTTATATCTCAAAAATAAACTACATTATACGTGTACAAAGTAGATACCAAACCAAAACAACTGCAGCTCCAGGAGGAATTTGGAACATGGCTTGCTTTCAAGACTGGTTGGAACGATTTTGGCCGTCAACCAGCTGAGTAGCAGAAATTGCAAAATTAAAGAAACAACAATCAATTGCTCAAGATTTAAAAGTGCATATTAATATATGTAGAAACTTGCATCTCCTTGCATCAGCCTCGAAGGATGCTCCATTACCTCAGCAGAGAAAGGAAATAGGAGGGGAGCAAATACTTCATATCTTTACAACTAATTTACAGATTACTAGTTGAGAGAGTAAGCAGTAACTAGCAGGAAAAGTCATACTGCTAGGGGCTGAGGGACTCTTTTTACCCAGTGTTTAAGGGCAGAGAAAAGAATAGAAAGCTGGGAGCTAGAGAGCATTCACAGTATGCACATCAGGCATCAGTTAACACAGAGCAGTCAGAATCTCCACAGAAGGATTTAACACCATCACGTTTTCTGGATTAGGGTTTTTAACTCGCTATTCTTGTTAATGCAACAGCCTATCAAGACTGCTTTGAAGAAACCAGATGAGGGACATACCTTTATCTCCATTTTAAATGTTGGTCTCCACCACCTTTTTGTTCTTGATTTCCTCTTTCTTTTCTTCTTTCCTTTCCCTGCCATTGTTTCTTTCCCATTGACTTCTTGGCTCTCCAAAATGCTCAGTTCCTTCCTTTGTCCATCTCAAGACTACATAGCTATAACTCCCTTTTTCACTTATATTTGGGTATTATACCATTATTTTTTTTTTTCCTTCTTCTCTTCCTCCCTCCCTTGCTTTTTATACCATCTGTTTTCTTAATCTTTCCCCTTTTTCTCACATGTCTTCTCCATGCTGCAATGGTACCTCCAGAAGCTTCAAGTCTGAACAATGGAGATCTGGTTATATCTGGAACAAGCATGAATACTACAAGCATTAGGGCATCTGGGATCAGGCCATGACATCTGGTTGAGACATCCAACCACATGGAGAATAGGGGATAAGCAATAGTTGAAGGGTTGAAGGGACTGCAAAGGAGGCCTCAGGACTCAAGGAGAAAGAAACTGGAGACATAACAAGACATCTCAGAGTTTTCATATGAAGAGCTGGAGGGGTGGGAGGAGCACTGGGGAAGTGCTTTATGAACGCCTCAGGAGTGCTGGGCTTCAGTGGAAACCCTGCAAGAGGCAGACATTCTAGAGAAGCCCAAAGATGCAGAAGTTCAATGGCGTGAAAGACACACAGCTCTCACCCATTGCTAGCTGTTGACCAGCATATAATAATCAGAGCATGAGGAAACAGGCCCTGCTGGAAATGAGGCCCTGGTGGCTGCCTCTGAAGCATTATCACTGCAGTAAGATGGTGGGATATTGCACATACACAGCAGAGCTTTACATGTGAACAGGTTTTAGCACAGGGTTTTCCAGAAGGGAGTCCTGCTTTAACACCCACGTTCTCGTGTATCCACCGTGGCAGACACATTTCCCTTCATTCACGTGGTGCAACCCATAGTCCCACAAATGAATAGCTCGCTTCACTCAGACTGTCTGCAATAATCTTTTATTTGATCACTCTGTGGGCTACAGAACAATGTAAAATGGCGCTGCAACCACCCCATTAGCTTCTGCTTCCTCAGTGGCACTCACCTGACAGGACTGTCCGAGTACCCACATGCTTCGTGAGGGGTTCAAAAACCCCACTCCTGCTTTCCTTAGGTTCCTATGGGGTGACTCACCTCACGGAGCTGCCCAGTCCTCTGTACACCTTTGTGATAATCGGAAGGGCTGGGGCAAAGGTGCAATTGCATGCTAATCCCTTCACTTACCTGCAGATAATGAATAGGTAAGAAGGAAAAGCCAGACACAGAAAAGATGCAGCACATATTCATTACAGTTAAGGAGGTCACCGTGTTAGTGTTTGTAGCTCCTATTACCACAGCTACCAAGAGTTCTGTCTTTTAAAACACTTAGGAAAGTCACGCTAACTCCTGTCGGTGCTAACATCGTGATACAGCGTGGGCCTGGATTTTTGCAGTTTCCTCCCTTAAAGGGATTCTGTGAAATTACTCCTATTTCCTGTAAAAAGGGACACTCCCAACCTGCAAAAACAAAAGAGCTTTTAAATGCCCACATCTGCAGCTGTTACCTACATTCTTTCAATGCCTCAGTACAGCCCAGAGGCTGAGCATGAGAAACATACCCCATTAGCAGCTGAACCAGAACAAAAAAATGCCAGAAGACAAAGTCACACAGAGCCTCCACACTGGCCTGAAAGCACTGACAACTAGAATCTTTTGCAAGTGTTCTGCACAATTAATTAATAAATTTAATGGTAAAAAGCAAGCTGAAACCAACAAATTAACCAACCCCCTAAGTCACAAACAAAGCACCTCTACTAAACACAGAACAGGAGTGCTGACTAAATGGGAATCAGGAGAACAGGCTACTGCTGATGAGCAGTCACCTGGAGACACCTCTACCAGAGGGGAGGAAACCAAATACAGAAGGCATGGTAGGACTGGTATTCCTCCCCTCAGCTCAAGAACGTTACCTGTGGGGTTGCTACATTACCTATGGGTGAAGGCCACCAGTGTCCCCAGAGAAGGACAGCTGGATGGAGGATGAAGCTAGGCCTTTTTCAGGGTTTACAGTAACACAGAACATACAGATATTTTCAGGGTCACAGCAAGGACCTTGCTGTGGGACTCAGGTGGCTCTGGGTGTATCTGAAAGAAGAAAGTCATGGAAGTCTGAGGATTGCAAGGGGAGAATTGAAAAGAAGATCCAGCTCTTGTCCAAGAACTTTCCAACCCACGTTGAAAGCACCACTAGGACCTATCATGTAGGCCTGCCCAGGCTGCTGGCAGGTGGGATGGGCTCAGCAGAGCAAGGGATGCCTTAGTGGCATACCTGGAATCAATGGTGTGTCTCTCTGTTAAAAAACCAACAAACAAAAACACAGCAAGGGAAGCAAAGGGTATAGTTAAGGGCAGGGATGGGAAGAGAGAGGCAAGGTTCTTGAAACCTGGTGTCATTGCCAGCCTTGGATGGCAGCTCTTGAATATACCCTAAACACCAGCTGGAGGATGGGCAGGTGGGAGAAGTAGCAAAGGCATGTGTCACCCCAAATGGGTTTGCCATAATGATAAACGGGGAAGGCTGAGAGGGAGTTACAGCTCGGGCAGAGCAGAGGCAACGCCGAAAGGGACTGAATGACTCAGCAGCAGAGATCACAAAGAGGAGCCCTTGATGAGCACAGACAAGTAAACAGCCATTTCAGCACACTGGAGGGTTGAACCAGGGCTGCAAATTGGATGGAGTCGTGAGGGTCTGGAAAAGCAGCTGGGACGAGGACACACCACCCCTAAGGGGGCTGAGGTCATCGGAGGTGAGTGTGGGAGTCTGATGAAGATAAACGCTTAAAGCTGTAAAGGAATGCTTGAAGGAAGAGAGAGACAATGATAGCAAGAAGGAAGAGAAATTTTCAGCCTTTCAGAGGTTCACATTTCATTTTGCATTAAGGATTTATTTTCTATTTTGGCTGTGATTGCATTATTCATAGCTCTCTGTGTGCCAATACATGTTACTTCAGCACAGACAAGTTACTTCCCTTCATTTAGATTTGAGGCAATTAAGGGCAGCTGATACTGACTGAACCATTGTATCTTTTTTTAAGATTAGTATTGTTATTGTAATGAAACAGGCTTACAGAGCACTTGCATTATTAAAATCTTTCACAAAGTAAATAATTATTTTGGTCTTCACCTCAAAAATAAGCAGTTTCAACAAATTGTTATTTATAGTGCTATTTATAGTAGTTTCATAGACCATGTGTTGATTGTATACAGTCAAGGACCAACAAAGTAATGCAATTACCCATTAATTACCCATGGATATCAGTGTAAAGCATTTAGCTTGCCTTCTTACCACAAAATCTGAATGCCTCTCAGTTTTTGATGTTTTTATTCTCACAGCATTCCATCCTATAATAGCAAGAAATACTATTAAACCTGTTGGATGCTGAGCTAGATGCTGAACTGGATCCTTTAAATACCGTAAGTGTTCAGTGAAAAACACAACCCCGGGTTAGGTACTTACACATCAACCAGAAGAGCTGATCCTGACTCATAACAGGGTTTGGCATGGTCACTTCCAAGGGATATTCCAAAGCTAAATATTGCTGGTGTAATAGAACTTGTAGATTTGGATGTATAGAAAACTTGCATTTTCCAGATTTTCTAAATCTTTTATGTTTAGTTTTGCATGTTATTTCCAACAAAATTTATTACTGACACCATAGCAAAATATGGTTTTCTTTTTTCTTTTAAATTATCCACATTTATTATGCTTTTTTCTGCTGCACTAGATTTGGAATAAATCTATGGCTCATTTGTCTTCACATATAACTTCTACCAGTCCAGCAAATTTTTAAAGAATTGGTATTGATTTCCGACAGTGATGCATTTAAAAAACTCGTTAATAAGACCCACGTTTCTTAACTTTTGATTTACTGTATGTACATGTTCACCAGCAGTGAAATCCAACATAAATAAACACAAGACTATTCATTATTTTGTTTGATCAGTTTATCTAGGATCACCACATGTGCCAAGGAGCCACAGGCTGAGACAAGTCTTTGTACTTTCCCAAGTCTGTTGTGTTCATTCACAAAAATGTCTTGATTCTTCTGCAGGAAAAAAAAAATATTTGTGTATCTTTCTGAAACTCAGGATGGCATTTATTTTTTATGCTGACGTTTCTGCTCTATGGCTGAATTCAAAGCCTGAAGGATCAGATGTTTGTTGTTCTGAATGTTGTAGCTGGTCAGTTCTACCAGCTTGTCGAACTCCTCCTCTGTGTAGGTAAAACTGTTTAAGCAGTATGGGGAAAAAATGCTGGAAACATCCACGTTGCCCTGTGCCATCTCAGCAGGGCTCCGCTCCACACCTGACAAATAAAGATTGTTGATGGGTTATAGATGTGGTCTCACATCCCTCTTTCTAGATGGGGCACAACCTTGCTCCTTGTTACTTGGACACGCACATTTCTCTCCCATAGGAGCCACAGCAGGGGAGGGAGGGGACCATGCTAGACCATGTCTCCCACCCTGAGACAGCCAAAGCGTGGCCAGGTGTTAGGAGGATCATCTCTGTCCCACAGCTTACCAGGCTCTTTGTATTTTCTGAAGGTGTCATTCACCAGCGGGAAAAACACCACTGTCGGTGCCTCTGGGGTCTCTGTGTCTTCGAAGACGTAGCACTCCTTTAGATTCTTTTTTTCTTCTTCACTCAGGTGGATTTTGGGAAATGGGATTCCCTGCTTTAGGAAGTACTTGGAGGCTTCTTCCAAAGGCTGCATTCAGACAGAAAAAAAGAAAAGGTTAGAAATTCTGCCACCCCCTTAACTTTTTCCTGATGCACAACACAAGGGCTCTGGGAGCAGCATTTGCTGTAAGTACTTCTTCTGTCCTTTGTCTCTTGTGTGAGATATTTAGTACCAGTTATTAACAGAAAACAGTTCCAGGTCCAGCCTCCAATTTGCACTCCTGATTGTTGTCCTATATCCTCCTCCTCATCAGCCTTTATCTGCAAGATAAATAAGATGTTCGTGGCTGCAGGCAAGGGTGGCCTAGCTGCTTAAGATAAAAAAATCATGCCCTGTACAAGAGAAAATCCTGACATGAGCAGAACGGACAGGAATCTGAAGTGGTATGGTTTTTAAACATGGATTCACAAAGGTGCAAAAATGTTGTTGACTTGGCATGAAATATTTTAAAGCCTCTAACTGTCTTAGATGCCTTAAGATGGTTGTGAAAAATGATGTAGGCATCTGGGAGCAAACATCATCTTGATGGAAATGTTAATTTAATCTTGCGGGTGTGTAAGTCATTTTGAAAATAGGATTTTTATTCCTGCATCTGGTTGGTGCGTATGAAAATTTTAGCCTTCAAAAACTTCTGTCTTGTCCATATCTACTAACAGGAATTACCAACCAGGTTATTAGCTGGTATTTGAAAAAACACATATGGCATCAAAGGACAATTCTTCTCCAGAATTTAGAGCAAAATAAAAATCCAGTTACTGTTCTAAAGACAACTGGACAAATTACTTCTAATTCAACTGCGTGTTGACATCTTTAGATGGTTATCACAAGACAAACACAATGAGTTCATCAGTGGTGGTACTAGTTCCAGAAAAATGCTCCATATGGAGTGTAGCCTTGATAGACATATCAAGATCCCAGCAGCACAGAAGTCTAGAAGATAGCATTTGCCTATTAAAGTGTTAATTAAAATAAAAGATTTAGAAAACTGATACTACTCTTGTTCTCCTTAGGGGATTTGCCATGGTATACCAGCATCACTGAGGGACTTAAGCATCTACAAAATGGAGCTGTACACCAAGAATCCTTTTTTCTCATAATCAGTTTCTATATATAAATTATTCTGACTCCTTGGAGTCAGGGGGCTAAAGGGCTAAAAGACAGCAGTCATTATCAAAGAAAATAGTGGTCATTGCACCGATGTCTGTGATCCAGAAGAGTAGTTTAAGTGTAGGACAACATCCACTTTCCTCTCCGGCCTCATGAGCGGTGGGTAGCTGATATCGATGTATCCCGCCGTGTCTGCCAGGCACATGAACTCTGCTGTTTCTGTCAGCTGGTTGGGGAAATTCTCTAGCACAGTATCTAAAAGGATATATTTGTTATGGTGAGTAATTCAGTGAAAAAGTGATATATCTGGTTTTTGGCTAATAAGGGAAGAAAAAATGCCTCGTGTCTCCCCATTACTTTTGCTTTCTAAGAACCCTGCCACACTACAGAAGCTCAGCCTTGACATAGAAAAGAAAGACCTGTCCAAGGCAAGGGTTCCTTCACTTCTCACGCTGCTCTTCTTTCATCGCCAATGAGCAGTAGTTCCCCTTCCCTGGAATCGAGGGACTTCTTGGAGCTGATTTGACTGGATGGAATTTCATTAGTTATCTTTAAATTTTTGTTTCCAAAGTGAAGAATAAATCCTGTACATCCTCCACTTTCTCTTCACTGATGAAAACACCAACCATCTAAGCAGATTAAAAATTAATATTCAGGGATGTTTACCTTTCCATATACAGAAGCTTTTGCTCTGAAGGTATTCATTGTGCATCTGGAACGCCTTCAGAAAGTTGTGGAACTTTGAAACCATCACCCGCTCAGTCAGGACCTGCCGAATGATGCCCATGATGCCACATTCAGGGGTGACTAAGTAAGTCTCCAACTCATGGCTCCTGCCTGGTGGAGAAGGCTCGTCTCCTTCTGAAGGGTAGAGGATAGGAACAAGTTGTTGTTTTGATACAGTTCTTTGCAATGCTTAAAATACCAAAAGGCATCTAATATTAGCTAGAGGAAAGAAGATCCTAAAAAGACATGACAACATACAATCAAATCAATGTCAAAGTAGGAGTAAGAAGAAATTCAATCCTCAGTAAAGCATATTCCATGAAAAACAAAGTCCGAGTGGCGACAAACATCCTAAAGCTGGAAAAAGCAATCTACTCCTTTATAAAAGTCATAGGTGGATTCCCTGTGTGTAGGTCAGGGTAGCCTGAGAATCTGGACCAGTTTCTTTCAAAATTAGACCAAACTGGCTTTGGAAAAAAAATGCTGTCAGGAGACTTAGACACCCAGAAAAAAAGCACAGAAAAAGGATTGTGCTAAATGGCACCTCATGAGGTTGGGAAAGAGGGCCAAGGGCTTTCTGTCACAGGCATTTATTGAGGGTCCTGCAACACTTCCATGGAGAAAGTGATGAAAAGCCAATAAACCAAACTCACTAACCACATTTGAGCACACGAAGGACAGCCAACACCTCTAAGAAGCACACACGTTTACAAAAAGATCAAAGAAAATTGAAATAGCATTCCATGTAATTGATATATCCCAGGCTTCAACAACAGCATACGAAAAGTACCATCTGCCAAGGCAGAGAGAGAACACAGCACTGAGATGTTTGTTACAACATGAAGGTTCACTGAAAGGCCCCTGCAAAGATGATCTGTTAAAAAAACCTCAGTAGTTTCATATTTGTTGGGAAATTATCACTTGCATAAATTCAGTCCAAGGCAGACTAATGGAAATAATGTTGCTATGAATTAATTCAGAGAAGAAAACTAATTAGATATTTCTGGCAACATGACAACTTGGGGGGAGTCGGGGGGTGGGGGGGGGCATGACCAAAACAACCTGCAGTGCAGCACTGGCCTCAGTTTTAAGATTTAAAAAGCCCTCACAAACATTTCACACCATATGAATCTGAACATAACATTCATGTAAAGATTCAGAAGACAACAGGTAACGTAGAAATACAAATGTAACCAACCAACATCAACAGTCCTGTGTTGGGTACACCTCAGCGAGCACCTTTCTGTAGGATCTGACGAATGCCAGGCATCCAAGAGGTTGTAGGAAAAGACATTACTCCACAGACCTGTGCGTTGGTAGAGAACAGGGAAACTGCTTTGGAAATATTTTAATGGAAAATAAGCATTTAAAAAAATAAACTTTTAGCTTTGCAAGATGTATCCAGAAAGAATCAAGGTTTCCAAACTCTCACCAAAACCTGTATGAAGTTCTTTTTCGGCAACACACATTCTGTCCTCAAAGAGGAACCTGAATAGTTTTTAAAATTTCAGTCACTAATTCATTGCTGCATACAGCTATTGCCAATACACTGCAAACCAACATGCGCTGTCCTATAAACAGCTGTCACCAGAGACTAAAACCATACTATTTCCCATAAAATAAGGGTTTGGTCTACAAAGTATGTCACATACAACTGTATACTCAGTTAAAGTTTTGGAGGCTGCTCCTGAACAGCCAAGATTCACGTGGTTTGAGCACAATTTGGGATAGTCTGCAGAGTAATCCTCTAAAACAAAACATCTACACTGTTCCTTGTAAGATTTCTGTTGACACAAGTTCTTCTGAGTGAGACTCCTCTCCCTCTCCTTGTTATTTTCATCCCCATAGCCCTTCTTCCACTTTTGCCCTCTCACTTAAAAGAACATCTAAAAATGTCTCCTCAGTGCATAAGCCCCCAGAAGCTCATTGGATCTTGAAAAGCATTTCTTCTTTCACAGCTCTGCCACAGGCACTGAGAGGAATTCTGCCAGGGAAGGCAGTGCTGAGCTTTGCCTTGAAAGCTTTGCAAAAGCCATACCTTGCAAAGGATGAAACAACTCCCACTGCACAATACAACAACTATGCATTCCATAAATTAGTAA
The DNA here is from genome assembly GCF_001431845.1 of Calidris pugnax. Lineage (NCBI taxonomy): Eukaryota > Metazoa > Chordata > Aves > Charadriiformes > Scolopacidae > Calidris > Calidris pugnax. Next base: position 5,335,229 of record NW_015090921.1, read on the forward strand.
CAGAAATGCAATTCCCTTTTAAACCTGGCTTGTTTTGGAGTGCGACAAGAACCCAAGGGTCTTCTGCTTCACAAGAAGTCCCCACAAGAATGTGACTCCCTTGAGAAACGTTAGAAATGCATGAAATCAGATAGGGGCTCTTTGGCTCTACATTTAACTTGCAATCAGAGTTCATTTGCAGATAATTACTGGCCAGTTTCCACCAACACAACCTCATCTCCCTGCAGCTTATGAAGCTTTTGTCCAGGCCTTCTGAGAGAAGGCAATTCCTCTCATTTATCCTGTCTTCACTTGGTGCCTTTTCACTCCATAATTCCTCAAGCTCCCCAAGCCCCAGGAGTTATATGCTACTTGTGTATTTTAATATCTTCCAAACACTGTCGTGCCCCCAGAACCTGGTCATAATTCCATAGCAATGTTTTCCTAACCTCTTGCACTGAATTTTCATGGTACCTATATTTGCTGAAGTAAGAACTATGGGAAGAGACTGTAACTTTTACTAGGGTGACAGAGTTTAAAATAGCAGACAAGCTTTCAAGCACCCCAGCCTTTCTTCTGGAAACCTGAGGGTCTTGTATACCCATAAACCCATCCAATCTCTCCAGCTTTCACCATTGCTCTTACAGAAGGCCTTGTGTCTTCCTGCAAATGACACCTTGCTTTTATCCTTAAACTATCACGCTGTAACTAATAGCACATTTTAATCGCAATGCAAGAGGGCATTACATGTTGCATCACTAGGTGGCAACATTGCTTTAACTCTCCACTCTGTCCTTCCTAAAGATGGACCTATGGCTGTGGGGTCACCAGCCTAATTTTCAGGTGCAGAGGGTGAGAGCACAAGAGCTCAACCCAGACTGGATGTGTTTGGTGTGATTCCTACCTGGCCACCTTGGGTGTGAGCACACCACTGTCATCATGAAACTGCAATGAAGGCACAATGTTCTCAAAGAAGGCTCTGTAGTCCCACCTAGCTCTATAATCTACCTCCTACCTTTGGTGGTCAGCACAGAGTGCTTAATGAAAGAATACAAGAAAATGGAAAGTATTACAGGATCTCTTCTCCAGTGTACTCTTCAGCAGCTCAAGTTTCTGGATTTAGTATTTCTAGTGCTGGTGGCTGCATCTGAACTAGTGTGTTTCAGAGCCACCAGTTGGACTACTAACAAGAATTGTATAAAAACTGCAAAGCTGTCTCTTTCCTGCAGTACTGGAAGCTACCCACCTTACTGAAATAAGGACAACAAAACTCACTGATATACTTGTGTTACCAAAATTACAAAGGATTTAAAATGCTAGAATTGCAAAAATACCAGTAACAGTTTGAAAAACTACTCAAAATTGCGTATTTTATAACTAACCCAGTAACAACATTGCTTCTTGTTATAAAATCATGCCATTCGTAGACAAATTTGGTTTTAAGATTCCAGTTTCAAAGTACAAATATTTTCCATGTGGAACTCTGCTGCTGATTGGTCCAAAACAAACCCAACCTCCTTAAGCAGCCCTGAAACTTCAGCACAAGAGTCACTATTCAAGACAAAAGCAACAGCAAATGGTGTTATTTAATATTTCCTCTAAGTATTTTTTAGCCCATGTCCAGTGTCTAAGGAATTCAGCCAGAGGTGAGAACAACATGTTCTATACTTTGCTTCAGTCCTTCATGTTGCAGGGCACCAGTTGCAATACACAGGGTCTGTATTACATTAAAAATATATTAAATTTTTAAGCAATTGAAATTTTTGCAATGGAGCACATTACCTTTCATGAAACAGATGCGGGATTCAGGAAGCTTCTTCATCAGGCGACCCATGAAGAACTCGCTGCCAAAATCCTCTGCACGAATGAAGGCGCCGTATTTTAAGAAGCCGACCTCATAAGGGGTGAATTCTACCCATTCTGCAGAGGCACAAAACAAACTTTGCAGTAAGTGATAATGCAGATCATTTGGACACCAACCAAGCCCAGATACAGCCCAGTTTTGCCATCACCTTTGAACTCTGAAAGGCTGTAGTCTTCTTTGATGTTAAGAATCATGTAGATAGGTAGGGGATTCTGACCCTGATTCAATGCCTGTCGCTCATCTGAGAGTTTGTGGTTGTTTTTCTGTGAATTGACCAGAAACAGAAAGAGCAAAACCAAGGGACCTTGTTGGCTTGGTGCATGAGTTAGCAAGATTACAGCAAAATAAATGCCCATATCCATCTTCATTTTCTTATTCTGTCCACTCATTTTGTGTCCAGACATTTTTTTAACCAAGGAGTGCTCTAAACATTTACACATCCACATAAACTTATCTAATTACAGGTGAGCTGTAGGATATTTTGTGGCGCAATGGTCTCTCATTCTTCCCAGTAAATGTATCCACTGTACATGGATTATTTAAGTTCTCACAGGGAGGAACAGAGCAAAAGAAACCAAAAGCAGGACTCTGATGTTAGGTGCTCGGATACTCATACTGGTGGCAGTAGACATAGCTTTTCTGCTCTATTTTTGGGCTGCTAATTATGTGTTGAGAAATATGGGGGGACAAATCCCCTCTATCAGTCAGCAGAAATCATCTGCTAGATAATGCTGGCATGCTGTCAGGCTAGCATCTGTCCCTGAAGATTAATTTATCATGCAACAGTGTTCAGTAGCTGTTAGGGAAAACATAGACATGCTACCCCATCACTTAGTGCTTTTTCCAGCAGAAGGCCCCAAAAATCAATGCTAGAGATCTGGTATCCCTCTTGCTTCCGCAGTTTTAGCTCCTTGTCATAGTACTTCAAGCTCTCCAGGGAAAAGCAGCTTAGCTTGCACTTGGTCATATGCCTGCGGACTTCACGAATTGGTCCGGACAAATCCTTGTGTGACCAGTCAGGGCTCTGGTACAGATGTGACAAGGCCCTGAGGAAAAGAAAGGAAGTACGTTGTCATACGCTCTAAACTCTTTTCCTTTTTAGATTTGGATTTGAGGACCACATCAAATGAACTAGCTGAGGTTCATTATAAACATCCTTTGGGCTCAGCTTATTATTAAAGAGAAAAGATTTTATGATTTAGAGGACGCCCACAAATCACTAGTGAAACCCGAGGCCTTGCAAAAAGCGCCTCCATGCTATGCAGGTTTATGCACAAGGCTATGATTTGCACCAGGGTCACTCACTAGGAAAGATCTTACAGACCAAAAAAAGGATTGAGGAAAATGTTGTTCCCTGTAAGCAGTGCTTAGGCCATAGGCCGGCTCAGGCAATATGTTCCTCCTGTAGCAATAAAAAAGCTTGAGACTGAAGTAGTACGGCTTCCTTTACCAAAATGGAGAATAAATCTCTCACACAGCAGATTATAGAGGTGATAAATAAGGACAACAAAACTCACTGATATACTTGTGTTACCAAAATTACAAAGGATTTAAAATGCTAGAATTGCAAAAATACCAGTAACAGTTTGAAAAACTACTCAAAATTGCGTATTTTATAACTAACCCAGTAACAACATTGCTTCTTGTTATAAAATCATGCCATTCGTAGACAAATTTGGTTTTAAGATTCCAGTTTCAAAGTACAAATATTTTCCATGTGGAACTCTGCTGCTGATTGGTCCAAAACAAACCCAACCTCCTTAAGCAGCCCTGAAACTTCAGCACAAGAGTCACTATTCAAGACAAAAGCAACAGTAAATAGTGTTATTTAATATTTTCTCTAAGTACTTTTTAGCCCATGTCCAGTGTCTAAGGAATTCAGCCAGAGGCGAGAACAACATGTTCTATACTTTCCTTCAATCCTTCATGTTTCAGGGCACCGGTTGCAATACACAGGGTCTGTATTACATTAAAAATATATTAAATTTTTAAGCAATTGAAATTTTTGCAATGGAGCACATCACCTTTCATGAAGCAGATGCGGGATTCAGGAAGCTTCTTCATCAGGCGACCCATGAAGAACTCGCTGCCAAAATCCTCTGCACGAATGAAGGCGCCGTATTTTAAGAAGCCGACCTCATAAGGGGTGAATTCTACCCATTCTGCAGAGGCACAAAACAAACTTTGCAGTAAGTGATAATGCAGATCATTTGGACACCAACCAAGCCCAGATACAGCCCAGTTTTGCCATCACCTTTGAACTCTGAAAGGCTGTAGTCTTCTTTGATGTTAAGAATCATGTAGATAGGTAGGGGATTCTGACCCTGATTCAATGCCTGTCGCTCATCTGAGAGTTTGTGGTTGTTTTTCTGTGAATTGACCAGAAACAGAAAGAGCAAAACCAAGGGACCTTGTTGGCTTGGTGCATGAGTTAGCAAGATTACAGCAAAATAAATGCCCATATCCATCTTCATTTTCTTATTCTGTCCACTCATTTTGTGTCCAGACATTTTTTTAACCAAGGAGTGCTCTAAACATTTACACATCCACATAAACTTATCTAATTACAGGTGAGCTGTAGGATATTTTGTGGCGCAATGGTCTCTCATTCTTCCCAGTAAATGTATCCACTGTACATGGATTATTTAAGTTCTCACAGGGAGGAACAGAGCAAAAGAAACCAAAAGCAGGACTCTGATGTTAGGTGCTCGGATACTCATACTGGTGGCAGTAGACATAGCTTTTCTGCTCTATTTTTGGGCTGCTAATTATGTGTTGAGAAATATGGGGGGACAAATCCCCTCTATCAGTCAGCAGAAATCATCTGCTAGATAATGCTGGCATGCTGTCAGGCTAGCATCTGTCCCTGAAGATTAATTTATCATGCAACAGTGTTCAGTAGCTGTTAGGGAAAACATAGACATGCTACCCCATCACTTAGTGCTTTTTCCAGCAGAAGGCCCCAAAAATCAATGCTAGAGATCTGGTATCCCTCTTGCTTCCGCAGTTTTAGCTCCTTGTCATAGTACTTCAAGCTCTCCAGGGAAAAGCAGCTTAGCTTGCACTTGGTCATATGCCTGCGGACTTCACGAATTGGTCCGGACAAATCCTTGTGTGACCAGTCAGGGCTCTGGTACAGATGTGACAAGGCCCTGAGGAAAAGAAAGGAAGTACGTTGTCATACGCTCTAAACTCTTTTCCTTTTTAGATTTGGATTTGAGGACCACATCAAATGAACTAGCTGAGGTTCATTAAAAGCATCCTTTGGGCTCAGTTTATTATTAAAGAGAAAAGATTTTATGATTTAGAGGACGCCCACAAATCACTAGTGAAACCCGAGGCCTTGCAAAAAGCGCCTCCATGCTATGCAGGTTTATGCACAAGGCTATGATTTGCACCAGGGTCACTCACTAGGAAAGATCTTACAGACCAAAAAAAGGATTGAGGAAAATGTTGTTCCCTGTAAGCAGTGCTTAGGCCATAGGCCGGCTCAGGCAATATGTTCCTCATGTAGCAATAAAAAAGCTCGAAACTGAAGTAGTACAGCTTCCTTTAACCAAATGGAGAATAAATCTCTCACATAGCAGATTATAGAGGTGATGAATTATGTCTTTGTTCAGGCTCTCCTTACCATGTTGAACCAGATGACCCAGTAATGTATGAAATAGCATCTAAGAGATCCAACTTCTGAAGACCCAACAGGTTTCCTAACAGAGATGTCAGTGCCCGGGTGCCACCTCCTGTTGTCATGACTGCCACAACTGGTACCTGTTTAAATATCAACACAGCAGTGGTGAGCAACAACTTAGTTTCACAGCAGACGTGATCAGAATTGAGTGAATTGCAGCATTTCTGTCCCACAAGGAATTCCAATGTTTCACCATTTCCCCAAGCAGGGGAGAAAAAGATGAAAATGTGGTATTTTGCACAGAAAAATAATAATAAAAAGGATTCGGTAATTTGCTAATTTTTACTTTTTTGATCAAAATCAATCAATTTTGACTCTAAATTATTACATGCTGGGTTACCCAAACAGCTCAACACTTATTGTTTCAAGGCATTTCAATATTAGACTGCATTTTCCTTAGTTCTACATCGTCTCATGAGAGCTCTATTTTGAGAGCAAGCTGAACTCATCCTCTCTTGTAAGCCAAGTGTAATGACTTGATTATATTTCCTATATCGCGCCTAGAGTATATAATTGCAGTGATGAACCACAAAGCCCAATTGCATGGAATTATAAATTGTGTTACAGAAAGACAAATTCCTCCAAGAAATGCACTGAAAAAGGAGAAGCCAAATGACATTTCCCATACACATTTCCAGGTAATTGCATCAAGGAAATACTCATCAATGTGATTATATTTCCTATATCGCGCCTAGAGTATATAATTGCAGTGATGAACCACAAAGCCCAATTGCATGGAATTATAAATTGTGTTACAGAAAGACAAATTCCTCCAAGAAATGCACTGAAAAAGGAGAAGCCAAATGACATTTCCCATACACATTTCCAGGTAATTGCATCAAGGAAATACTCATCAATGACTTGATTTAAATCAAGAATTTCAGGTCAAAGCAATGATTTGGGTTTACCTGACTATGCTAAAATATTCTCTTGTTGGAAAATCTGAAATTAGCAGTTAGAATTATTTTCCCCAGAAATACTTAAGAAATCGCTTTTTTCCACTGAAACTAGTGTGATAATGAGAAACAATAGACTGATGTGATCAGTTTTTGAGCAGGAACATAATTTATTGCATCTAAAACCATTCTGTCATATAATATTGAATGTGCCTTTGGTCCCGTTCTCCTGGAAAATTATTTTTCCCAGAAATTCTTATACTTAAGAAATCACTTTTTTCCACTGAAATTAGTGTGATAATGAGAAATAATAGACTGATGTGATCAGTGTTTGAGCAGGAACATAATTTATAGCATCCAAAGCCATTCTGTCATATAATGTTGAATGTGCCTTTGGTCCCGTTCTCCTGGACAAAGGGAAAAGCACCAGTGGGAAAAAAAACCAAACCCTCTCAAAATGAAAACTTCATTTCTGAAGTGCTTGATCACAGACCATGTTCCCTCCCTAAAGCACCAACCATCCTGCATGGACATGAACAAATACAAACCCCTAACTCTGTCAGGCAGGAGAGAGAAAAATGTTGCCTTTGTGCTGTTAGAGTGACAATACAGCTGATGAAGTGCCTGATCACAGACCATGTTCCCTCCCTAAAGCACCAACCATCCTGCATGGACATGAACAAATACAAACCCCTAACTCTGTCAGGCAGGAGAGAGAAAAATGTTGCCTTTGTGCTGTTAGAGTGACAATACAGCTGAGATGATGGGTACGAGAGGAGAGAGTCTGTGACAAGAAACATCCTCATCAGTCAGTGTTATGTGTCACTTTAACTGTTAGGTTTTCCCCCTCCAAAGTCTCTTAATATAAAATACTTTATGGGGCCTTGGTGTCTGAATGCTCAGCTGAGAGAGTAGGACTATCCAGGGAGATGATGGGCACGAGAGGAGAGAGTCTGTGACAAGAAACATCCTCATCAGTCAGTGTTATGTGTCACTTTAACTGTTAGGTTTTCCCCCTCCAAAGTCTCATAATATAAAATACTTTATGGGGCCTTGGTGTTTGAATGCTCAGCTGAGAGAGTAGGACTATCCAGGTCTGTGATTCACAGATGAAAAATAAATAAGGCAGGGGAAAAGTGCTGATTTATAGCATTCTGTTTGTTTTCTGAACAAACGTAGCAAGTGGGTTTCATACTACCCACGCTCTCACATCTAAACATTTCTCAGTGCTTTACATGTGGCACTGGTATACATCAGGGCTGGTTAAAGAATAGGTGAATGGCCACAAGCATAACACATTCCTGTTACACAGCACACTCCAGTCCCTATGGTGCTTCCCATACCTCATGGTCCTGTAGGTCTTGCGAAAAAAAACAACCAACCAGAAATATTTTTTTTATTGCTACACTGATTTTCAAGAAGATTACATGGAGCACTGGTATACATCAGGGCTGGTTAAAGAATAGGTGAATGGCTACAAGCATAACACATTCCTGTTACACAGCACACTCCAGTCCCTATGGTGCTTCCCATACCTCATGGTCCTGTAGGTCTTGCTCTAAATGAAGTGCTTTTTTCAGAGCAGAAGCCACAAACTTCCTCCGTTTCTGTAGGAAATTTTTCTCCTCCATACACAGATCAAACTCCAAGCGAACATCTAAGTTTCTTGACCTCAAACAAAGTCCAGTGTTAAATAGGATGTGCATCATCACTTACAATTAATGTCTGGACCCATGCTTACAAGTTGCAAACTCTAGTATTAGGCTTAGAAAAGCTGCTATTGCACCCCCCCAGAAAAAAACATTACGGATTGTATAAACAAGGGAGAGAAAAAGCTGAGAAAGTTAAAAATTGTAAAATCCAACAGGAAAAAAAACAACCAACCAGAAATATTTTTTTTATTGCTACACTGATTTTCAAGAAGATTCTAACATGAATACTGCAGCCCCTATACAGATAGTATGAACAGTGGAATAGAATCATAGAGTCATAGAATTGCCCAGGCCGGAAGGGACCTCCAAAGGTCATCTAGTCCGACCTCCCCGCAGTCAGCAGGGACACCCCCAACGAAAAAAACAAAAACCAAAAAAAACCAAAAGCCAAAACAGAAATATTTTTTATTGCTACACTGATTTTCAAGAAGATTCTAACATGAATACTGCAACCCCTACACAGATAGGATGAAGAGTGGAATATTTAAGACTTGGCTGAAAACCTCCAGGTTTTCTCAATACAAATACTCTGGATTCTATACAAGTAAGGAAAGTGAAGTATAAACATATACTTTTCTAAAGCCCATGGATTTTGCAGCCAGAAAAGATTTTTCTCCCCATCCAAACTGAACTCCTGCATGGTAGCATAACAGGAAATTTCACCCAGCACAGTTAACAACATTCACCTTCTGGACAAGGGTAACTAACATGGGGTAAATATTGTAATTGACTAAATACTTTCTCCCTTAGTTACAGAAAAAAGTAAGAAGATAAAAAATCTGGGCACCATCTTTTTTCTCACAACCATAAAACCCCAAGACAGAATTTCTTACCAGTCATTTGACTTCACATGTAAATTGATTGTTTCATCCTGAAAAAAAACCAACGCAATATAAGCACTGGAGATGATTTTATGTCCTGTCCTTTCCTTTCAGTCAGCTTTGAAGCCCCTCACTTTTTCTAAGAGCCATGTTGGAGCCACAAAGCCATAATAATCAGAAAAAACATCCAATTTTTAAAACATCTCCAACTCCATCTCATTTTCTTCGAATTATTTTATACTAAAGATACACAGAGCAGTATACACTAAAAACCATCACGAGCTCTACCAATGTGTCCCATTATCTGATTTGCTCTGACCTGCATTAGTCCCCCAGCTGGTCACAGAAATCCCTGTCAAATATTTGACTGTGGTTTTTTGTTCTACTTGGTTCATATGAAAATGTACAGGTCGATAACCCTCTCTGTTAGGAATGTAAGGGCATTAGCAGTTAGATATCTAAATCCCTACTTCACACTGATCTAGTTAACTCATGCTTTGTGATCTTTGGTCCATAGCTTCACATTTATTCTAAAAAATTGGTATCGATCACCTTTGCTACTGCTACTTTCTCGTTGAAGGGAAGTGAATCCAGAGGAATAGTGAGGGATGCATGGCAGTCTTTTTTCTCTTCACCTGAGGTACACTGAAAAATAAATTACAATGTAGAAAAATATTTAATGTAGACACCACAAAAAAGCACTATTGCCAACTTATTTTTTCAAATGGGGTCACCCTCCAGCAGTTTCCAATTTGGCATTTAATATTTAGGCATCTTAGGGGGCACAGTGCTCTTCCGCAGCAGAAGATCACAAAAGATGGCTTTCAATTAAAAATACGAATTCTTAAAGTGCAAAAAACCATTAATTTACTCTGCTTACTCAAATTAACCATCACATACCAAGCTGAAACGAGGCTTCTTCTCTGCTAGAGCCACACGCAGCTCTGACAGGCTGTACTTGATGTAATGAAAGTCCAGGGCCTCCATGGGTCGCCGGGAGGAGCCCAGTGACATGGTCTGGTTCTCTTCATAGGATCCCTTAACTGAAAATAGGAAGTCTTTTTCTAAAAAAAAAAAAAAAAAATGCATAAGAGAAGTTAATGAGTATGATCTCAGAAATAGAAGTTGTTATTTTAATATACAAAACATTCAACAATGCTTAAAAGCTCCCAGACTCTATTTATCCAACCAGGGAACATTACAGGAAGAAGAAGAAAAAAAGGAAAAAAAGGTGGGAGGGTAGGGGGAGAAAGAAAACAAAGAGCTTATGAAACAGCAACTGCTGTTTTAAAAGCTCAGACATACAGGCAAATTGAGCAAAATGTAAATTATTGAGATAGAAATACATATTTACTTCTATTTTACAGCACTAATAAGATTTGTTATCGCTCTAATCATTCCCGCTAATTTCAATGTCCAGTTTTTATATTTAGTTAGCATAGACCCACTATAATTGTTGGATCTCTGATTCTGTTTATACTCCTAACCATCCAGTTCCTGTGCTCTAATTGTAAGATCCAAGTAGGAAAATTACCAGAGAAGAAAATGACAAAAAAAATGAGAAATTTTCAGTTTACTATAAAATAAGATTTTTTGTTTCTAGCTTAAAGTCTAACCTGAAGGTTCTTTCTTTGTCCATCTATTATCCACTAAGACTTCCAAGCAGGAAATTTCACGAGACTGTAGCAGGGATGAATGATGAGAGAATTAAGTGTTTAAAACATGCCATATCTGAGACACTTCACTGCTACCTATCTTTGGTCACCTGGGTCCCTGGCGTCTGGAAAACTCTCCCCACTGTGGTTTTTAGGCTAATAAGAGAAACACCTTGGCTATCTGAAGATGTGCCACATTTCAGCTGGAAGAAAAATGGCTGTGGTCCCTCTGTGGGGATGAGGAGGGAGGGGAAATAATGGGGAGGGAATGGGAGTGTGCTGAGGCATCCGGAGGGTAGATTGAGAGGTCTGCCAGATCCCAGGGCTGTCCTCGCAGCCCTACTTTGGTGAGGTTGGACACCTCCTCTAAACAGTGTTAGAGGCAGTGAGAAAACTACTTCCATATCACTTTATAGAGGTGGGGAAAACAGGACAGCCACGAGAGGGTCCCTAGAAGAGTCCCCGGAGGGAATGACACAGAGGCAGTAAGTGAATGAAAGAGAACTTCAGGCTTTGTCAAGAGGTGGTGGTGGAGGGGTCTCCAGGTACCCACAATAACTGTGGTCACTATTTCCTAATACACCCTCCCACAGGCATCAACAGGATGGCTGCCAGTGTCCAACCCTCCATCTCCCTCCCCTTCAGCCCTGCCTGCAGCGAGGTGTTGGGGCACCTGGCAGATTCACCACTCCCATCACTAGCATAAAAACAAACATAGAAGAGAAATAGTTTAAAATTACCACTAATACACCGTTAGTGACAAGCTTTTCAGGAGGGACTGGACTGAAAGAGAGGGGAAAAATAATATACAATCAGAGTATGACCTAAATATGTCCTTAAAATAACACCAAGGAATAACAGTTTCCTTAAAAGTTGCCTTGTCCAGCATAGTCTCAAATATGTCACTGATACTTAATTTTGGGAGACATCTGAAATGTGCATTCCTTATTTTTTTAAATATAATGGTAAAAAAATATAGTAATAAGCACAGTGGCTGCAGTTCTTATAATCCTTCTCTCTCTCCCAGCAAATAATGGGATAAATTAACATCCAGGATGATTCTTGGTAGATAAGGAACACAGTGGTGTAGCCAATATGTAACTGACTTGATAAACACCAGCTGTTTCTGTGATGCAGAGCATTTTAAACTACATTATACTAAATGCTAGCATGTATTTAAGTGCTTGTTTTTACAAAGTACCATTCTCCAGTTCTGCGTGGGTTTTACTCACATGCTCTCCGATGCAAACTCAACCTCCAGCAACTCTTGTGTCTGTAAAAGATTAATTCACTGTAAGTATTTTAATTCATTTTCTTTCTCACTAGCTGTGGTTGTCAACAATTATTCTGGCTCCTGAAACAGCCCTTAAAATCAAATTTCCCTCCTGCTCTAGGGTATGCTCAGATGAGTAAAAGCAATCAAGTTAGAGTGATTTTGAGGAGCTAGTAAAAACCTTCAGAATTATGTCCAAGGTAGGGAGGTAAACATTTTCCACTTTGCTGAACAAGGTTTGGAACCCCCCACACTCCTACACACAGCACACACACTCCCCTACAATTGCTTTACAAGAAGTTATTTAGGAGATAATACCAAAAATGTATTTCCTTCCTGTGGCCAAGGCAGTTTCATTCCTCACCTTTGGATTTAGCTGAAAAGTCAAGCGAACAGTTTCTCCAAGCTGGATTTTAGCAACATCAAAGAGGACGGTGAAGAGGAGATCATCTTTAGTGACTGCATTTTCATCGTAGACTTTCAATTCAAGAATATTCTGTGAACAGAGGCACAGGCTTAGGAACATTTTATGTTGAGACCTTACAAAGGCACAAGATGATGTGCTCAGCATGTTTAGGAAGAGAGAGAAAGGAAGGGGAGAAGTGCAAGAGCATGCACAACCTTTTCATCCACACAGAGCTAAAGAAAGATATTCTGAACCTCACATAATTCAGTTCATTGCTGATTTTCCCCTGCAGAGTAATTTAAATTACAAAGGTTAGTAGAATCATCGAATATGTAGTTCCCATATTGAAAAACACGTTTGACCTCTAGTGCAGTTTGAGGTCATCACTTTCCCCTGAATAATTGTAGGAAACCATCTAGTGGTCGGGACTTTATTGCTATTGGTGAAAAAAAAAATACCCTTGGATAGAAGCAGTGACTAAAATACATTAAGGAAGCACCATATAACTACTGTATGGTTGCATAATTATATCCTGCAAATTATTAAATAGAGCACATGGAGATAATTGCTATGGAATCTACAGAAACTGATATGTTTTTGTTAAATCAGTGACAAAATGCAGAGAAAGCAGCAGAACAAAGGCCTGTTTCAATCAAATTATATCCCACACCTCTCAATCTCCTCTTCCTTCCTCCCTCTGCAGAAATCTCCTCCTCTCCCTCATCTGCCACCTGACTGTTTAGATGGACAGGAGGGGTAACAGCCCCAGCTGTGCCTGGTTGGTAGCTGCACATGCTCAGATGTGCCTCCCAGAGTGCTGAGCAAATTAACATCGACCGCTGTTTTCTCAGTGGGGAAAGAATTCAGACCTCTCTCCATACATTCAGCAGCTCATTTTCGTGTCAGTCACAGGGACCTCCTATCTCAGAGATTCCTACTTCTCCATCAGATTTAACTGTAACTTGCTAAGAGGGTCAATGCTTATTAAAGACACACGTGGTCTCACACACAAACACATGCACAAATAAAAGTGAGCACATGAGCTTTGTTGCCTTAAACATTTATAATGAATCACAGGATGGTCCATAACTAAATCTGATAAGTGACTGAATACACAAATCTACTGAAAGGAAGATGATACACAATCCAAATATTCAATCTTGGCATCTGTCATTTGTGTAAGAAACCAGCAAGTGGGAGATGGCAAGCTGTAGTGAACTCGAGTCTGCAGTTTGCTGTCAGAAGACAGAAAGGCTGCTGCCCTATATGTAAATGCATCACATTGTGCTGCAGAAAGAAAATCAATTCTGTTTGGGGCTGACAGTCAGCGGTGGGTTCTTGCCCATCACGCTTGCTAAAAAAGCCATACCAACAAGAGGTAGAGAGAAGCAGCCACAGCAACTTCAGCGGTGGGTTCTTGCCCATCACACTTGCTAAAAAAGCCATACCAGCAAGAGGTAGAGAGAAGCAGCCACAGCAACTTGGTTTACAGGCCAGCCATAAATAGCTTCTTATTACGGATTATGGATTATCCTTTTAGGATTATGGAAGATGATGGAGGGGATATGCTTAAAAGCAACAGCTTGCAGTTTGTAGAAGGCAGACTTACACTGAAGAGCAGATAAATTTTCTGGACATCAGACTGTCCTTATTTGGCTAAAATGGCTGACATTTTCTTAGTGACCAATTGATTGAAGTCCCTCAGTTACTCCCAGCTAGCCAGGGGGGGCATGCATGGGGTGCTGGCTGGCTAAGGGACCTCTTCAGCTCCACTCTGGGATGCTGAGTGGGAAGGAGCTGAGTGATCATTTCTGTCTGCTCCTGACAGAGGGTGCAAGGGCAGCATCACTGGGGTGGCCCTCCCACAGCCAGGGAGGGCCCTTGGTGAGGGAAGGAAGCCCTTCCTCACTGGCTATGCTTTGTCAGACATTCATCAAAACCTTTCACCAAACACTCCTGTTCCTGATGGGAACCAGCCCAACATACCCAAAAGTGCATTACATTATTTTACCAAGCTCTGTCTCCCATAATTTAGGACAATGAATACCTCAATGATGCACAAGACAGGCAAGGAGAAAATAACCAGGCCAGCAGACTCTGGCTCTGCTCAGAGGGTAACGAGCAAAGCAATTATAGTATATACAGAGAAACCTGTGAGAGCCCAGAGAGCAATGAAGCAGCAGTGACAGACGTGCCAGAACACTTTGGTTATCCTAGATCCCCAGGACACATTTTGAGCAGCCCACACTGAACCACTAGAACGCTGCTGTTGCCACACGCTTAAAATTATTTGGGCTAACGCTACGTGTCTTGTCACCTGCTGCAAACTTAACTGCAAAGTAAATATAAGATGTTCCCAAATACTACTCCATGAAGGACTAGTTCAAGCACCTTCCTGTGGCCAAGACATTTTTTTTCAGCTGTTATGTGTGGTATTGCAGTTTTGAAAGACCTGTCAGCCATAAACCATTTGCAAGGAGCAGGTGTCCTGGTGCAAGAGTTGCAGACCCGTGGGTGTTTGTTCCCATGCTGCAATGTTTGTCCCTTGCCTCTGTGGAAGGAAGCCAGAGAACTTATATCATGGGCAATTTGTGCAGACAAGGGCAAGAGGGATCATTCACTGGAGACCCCGTGGTGTAGCAACATTTTGAGCTATTCTGAATGCTCTTTTGGAGGAGTTTATTGATGCCTAAGAGAGGCAGGGGACTGGCCTGCTGATTTGGCACTTGGTAGAAGTGCTTTTGTCCTGCTTTGCCATCAGCACTAGGAAACGAAAGGTGCAAGGTGTAAAACAGAGTTTGATTGCTCCAGGTGTAAAGTTTGGCTTACTTGGTCTATCACTGATCTTTGTGGACTGCTAGACTCTGATGTTGACGCTGTCTTTTGGAGGGAGTGGATAGTGGGACTAGCAAATCTTCTTAAGCTCTAACATTTATCATCATGGTAAAAGCTCAGCTGGTCTTCTCTTGCAAACTTTAATTGTTGTTTTGCAATTTTTTTTTAATTGCAAGTAATTCCAAAGGAATAGTAAGAAAGTACAACACCGTGATGCTTCCACTAGTTAGCTCAAACATGTCTTTATGCTGTTCAATTTACTCTGAAATTCTCACCTTTACTCTTGAAAAGCAGTGATTTAAAAAAAAAAATAAGAAAAAGTGAAAACTGATAGAACATTATATGAATAGTTGTGAAATATCTTGGCTATCCTTTATATATCAGAAAATAAGATTTGATTTTGCTGCTGCATGCTACTCCACAACCCCTCACCCATATCCCTGTAGTCTCTCACACATATTTATTTTTATGGTATCCTACATATTGATCACACAATGAAATCTTTGCCCCAAAAGAAAAACAAATGCACTCTGCATCTTACTTTTACTTGGCTCTGGATCCTGAAGCAAAATGTTTCATTCCACACCGGATCTTTGCAGTTCTTGATGGTTTTGGTCCGGACAGTCTCAGGGGAAGCAGTGGGCAAGGACAGGCTTACATAGCAATCAGTTTGGCTAACTGTCTTTGAAAAGATATAGTGTAACTAACAGATTACTATAAATATATTAGAGCATAGCCTTATAGTACCATACAGACAGCAAGCTGCAAAAAGGAGATATTGTTTCTATGACTTTTCTTAGCAGTCTGTATTCCATAGCAGTCATTACTATTTATTCCATTCTGCAGGTGGGAGCTCTGGTCATTGATGGAGATTCAAAGAAGCTACTACAATAAAGACAACTGCTAAGAAAAAAAATATGCAGAGTTAGTTTCACTTAACAAAACCTTTATTGGTACAATCCTCTCTTTGTTGCAAATCAACAGATTTCTGTGATGGAAAAGAAAAAGTTTTACATTTTAAGAAACCTTTTTTTAAAGGGTAAAATACTTATTTAGCTCTTTGAGCATTTAGATAAGAGTCTAACTTTGTCCTTTGCTCTTGAGAGGAGAACAGAAGAGCTGAAGGAGGTCTGGGCACAAAGAATCTTCCCTCTCTGTTCTGCTGCCCCCACGTACCTATAGCCCAGTCCATGTAATGAGCCGACTGTCTCACCCAACATGTGATCACATCTCTTCATCACCAACAAGTATGCAAAAGTAGCAATGCACTTCTGTCTTACTGATTTAAACTCTGAGCCTTGATAGTGAAGAAACCTCTCATTTCTTAGACAGGTGTTACCTTTATGTAGGTTTGAACACACGTGCAAGTTATGTGCAAGTATGGCATTAAACCTACAAATATGGCAATACACATACATAATACACAGGAGCTGCTTTGGGGTGGGCTCTCAGGAACCACCTCCAGCCCCAAGCTGGGGCAAACAGCCTCCCGACTGGGGAAGCAGAGCTATGACAAGCACTGCCACGGGGTGTTGACCAGTTGTGTTGAGGTGAGAGGCAGGTTGTGTACTCGTATGTCTGTGCAGCTAACTTTCCTCTTGTGTGCTCATCTGATGTATGTGGAGTATTTGGTGGTTAGGATTCTCTCTGGTACTGCTAAGAAGATGATGTGGTTTTCAGCAGGGAGCAGTGCTGGGCATTTGCTCCTAGGTGCATAAAAGAGATGATGTTTCATGAACTTGTAGTAACTGAGACCCTGAAAGGACAGTGAAGAGTGGTGGGACTCACTCTATCTACACTATCAGTCACCCTTTTCAGCCCTCCTATTTGGAGCAAATCTGATGTCCTTCAGTCCTCTAAACTCTTTGCACTTATTTTTAGACAACAGACATTTCCTTTGCCTGCTGTGCAACTACAGATCTCTCTAATGCCTCCAGCTCTAAGAAATTGTCTTGTAATCACAGTAACAGGCCAGATTTGGGTGTAACAACAGCCAGTTTGGTACTCTGGGATACATGCTGAGAGGCGGCACGACCAGGTGGATAACCTGCTGGACAAGGTGTCATGACATGTTGGCTCCAGTCCCAGCTCTGGTCCGGGCTGCTCAGTCACTCTGGACAATTGCTTCCATTTAAATTTATCTTGCTTCTCTATCTACAGTTCCCCCTCAATAAAGCAGTGATAACAATCCTTTCCTGTTTCGTAATCTGCTTCGACACCCCCTGATTAAAAGCATTATACAAAAAAATAACTATTATATTTCCACATAACCCACAAGAAGAGAGTGCCTTATCAGTAATTATGTTTTTCTTTCTCTACCAGTCTCTTGATTCTCATTCCACACTTTCTTTAAACTTGTGGTGTAACCCATGTGGCAATGAATAGGTGTTGCTTAAAGTAATTTGTGCAATCAGATTATGTGTGATTTATCTTTCAAGTCTTCTGATACTGTCTGAACACGAAACATCTTCCAGTTTTTCAGCATGCATTTGATAGTTTCCCCATTACTGTCCATGGCAGGGAAGAAATTAGTTTAACATCACAAGTGCAGATCTCTATAATTCTTGTAAGTAATAATAGGATATTTTTAGATTTATTACTGCAATTTTAAAATGCAGAATATGTACAATGTAGCTGTAGATAACAATTCAGTGGTAAAGGAGATGAAAAAATAGTTTCTCTAGCTCTCTCTCTGACAATATTTTCTATTATTCTTCTGTTGATTTTTAATATTTGAAAAAAGATAACATTAACTTTGCATAGTTACTTCTTCAGATGGTGCCAGAGAAGCAGGTAAGAGTGAGAATATCTGTTTCTTCAGCAACTGCATCTGTCAGTTACAGACAACTGATATTTGTGTGTTTTAGAGGATTTGTTTATTTATGGTCTGGAATATCACTTTGTTGTACATACTAGCTATGAATCCTCATTTAGAAGACAGGCTTTTGGTATTTTCAGAGTATCAAAGAAGCTCTAAACTTATGACTTACAATCTTCTATCTAGATAGAGCTGTAGTGGGATCTCTGTTCAGTCCTTCATCTTCTCTGAACACATTAGACCTACAGCCAACTTGATTAGCGACCAGTAAGGTCTCAGTCTCAACATAGCCAAGACAAGAATGCAGGTAAGAGACAAAGATATTTGCATCTGAAAACAGGCAACTTCAGCCAGGTCACTGTGTGAAGAATAACAATTTATGCATCAGAACTATAACGTTGCAGGACTTATCTGATAACTTATATACAAAATAGATTTAGATAATTTTTGGACCAGATCCCAAAAACACAATGTTCAAATGTTCATGCAGAGAGATCTCAGTGCAGGTGATGAGATTTAGCACTGAGATCTCTTTGCAGATCTCTACAGCCCTAGACAGGAACAAATGCATGCTCAGTGTCTTCCATGTTGCAGTTCTCTTTCACTCTTTTCCTCCCTCCACCATAAAAGGCTGTAACTGTTACCAGCTACTAAAATTAAACATGTCCAGATTGAAAAGGATTGCCTTAGACAGTTTAGCATATGAGAAAGAGCTCAAAGAATTGAGTTTGCTAATTCAACAGCAACTGTCAAAGACTGTCAAATAACATGGTACAAGTCAGTTCTGTAATGTCGAAATAATTGATACAAAGAGAAAAATTATCTGTTGCTCTGTGTGACCAGAAGGTAATAAACAAGGACAAATGTTAGAAAAGCCATCCCAGCTCTAAGAGAGTTAGACCTACAGCCAACTTGATAAGTTAGTTCAGTCTTTAGCAAGGCTGTTCGTTCTTAATAAGAGCAAAACCAAAGTGCCACAACCTGATGATCCACATGCAACATCAGCTCAGTTAGCGACCAGTAAGGTCTCAGTCTCAACATAGCCAAGACAAGAATACAGGTAAGAGACAAAGATATTTGCATCTGAAAACAGGCAACTTCAGCCAGGTCACTGTGTGAAGAATAACAATTTATGCATCAGAACTATAACGTTGCAGGACTTATCTGATTACTTATATTCAAAATAGATTTAGATAAATTTTGGACCAGATCCCAAATACACAATGTTCAAGTGTTCATGCAAAGAGATCTCAGTGCAGTTGATGAGATTTAGCACTGAGATCTCTTTGCATACACTCCCAGCCCTAGACAGGAACAAATGCATGCTCAGTGTCTTCCGTGTTGCAGTTCTCTTCCACTCTTTTCCTCCCTACACCATAAAAGGCTGTAACTGTTACGAGGTACTAAAATTAAACACGTCCAGATTGAAGAGGATTCCCTTAGACAGCTTAGCATATGAGAAAGAGCTCAAAGAATTGAGTTCGCTAATTCAACAGCAACTGTCAAAGACTGTCAAATAACATGGTACAAGTCAGTTCTGTAATGTCCAAATAATTGATACAAAGAGGACAATGATCTGTTGCTCTGTGTGACCAGAAGGTAATAAACAAGGACAAATGTTAGAAAAAACGTCCCAGCTCTAAAAGAGTTAGCTCTAGTGAGAGAGATTTTATACAGTTTCCAGGTAACTCATTTCAGAGGGTATCAGTACCCAGATACGTATCAAAGAGTGACAGACAAGGTAAACTTGATCCTGCTTCAGGAGAAGAGAACCAGCCCAGATGAACCTGCAAGGCGTCGTATGGAATTGCTGCCATGTGATGCCCATGTTTATGCTGGCAGGCAATAAACAGGATAATCATGTCACGTCAATTATATTGCATGGAAACCAATTAACCGGTCTCCCTGCCAGCCTTGACTGTCAGGGAAGGAAGTGACAGGGCATCCCTACACTGTACACCAACTCAAGACATCAGTTCCCAGATAGCTGTGCACTGTCTCCTAAACTACTGCAAACCTCCTTCTTTGACACATACAAAGTAAGACTGTAAGTTCATTGGAAAAGTTTCTGCCTTTCCTTACTAAACACATGCAGCGTCAAACTAAAAAAGCCTAAATCCATTATCCAAAGCCTCCATGTACCATCCCAATATAATCGTCAAAAGGAAACAATGCCAAAGCAACACAGTGTAATGCAGAGAAGCCCATGGACAGCCGCGCTACTTCTCACATCCCCTCAAGCTTCTCCATGAAGCTACAGGGGATAAATTACATTACCCAAGTGGCATTTTGAGTACGTGTAGCTGTTCTTGCAAGATTTGTACGTACTAACAGAGGCACAGATGTCATTAAATCACCCTGACGTATGCTCTCTTTTGGCAAAGTGGAACTAGAAATCATGTCCTTCCATAGGCACACCCATTTTTAGACCTTTCATAAGCATTGCCACTGTCTCACTGTTCCTACTCTGTCAGCCAGTAGGAACCAAAAAGCTGTATATTTTTGGCCAAGAGGCACCACTAAGAGGTCAGACTTCATTTGTTCTACATCGGACCCTCTTGCAGTGATATATAGTACAATCTCAAATTTATGGCTGGAAAGTATTTTTTATAAAGTTCTTTTGTTTCTGTTTAAAAATAAATTAACTGAAAATTAAGCCTTGGCCAGACATTGACGTTGTTAATGCAGACACAGTGCATAGTTAGAACTGCTGGGCATCTGAAGAAATCATTAGAGGGAAACATCATGGAAACAAACTTGGAGGCAAGAGGCAAGAAAAACACAGTAGTGCCTTGGATTTCAAAGGAAATGGGAGTGGGAACAAAATCAATACCTGAAGCAGCTGAAACAACAAATCAGCAATCACAAATTATCTTTCTTCAGAAAGTGCTGCAGCACCAGCAGTGTACTGCAGCAGTAGTTGTGATTTGCATTTTTCAATTGAGACTCAGAGTTTTGAAACCAAAACTTTGCTACTGAATAAATAAACTTTGCGGCGGGGACCTTCGCTGTGTTTAATGTATCTGAAAACCAGAAAATGTTTGCAAATCTGATGAATGAGGTTAAAAATATCCCAAAGTCTCACTTGCAGGAAGCAGCTAGCACTGATAACCCGTAGGAGTTTACTGTAGATCCTGTGCACAGAAATGAAAATAGATACCTGTAGAAGTTCTTTGGTTTTTTATGGTGGGGATGGAGGAGTTATGCCTAAGGAAACAGCATGGAAATAATAAAGGCACATCATTATAACTAAGTAACAAAAGTAGGGTGCATTAAGTCACCTCATTCCCTCACAGGATGGTTTGCAGCAGCCAAAATAAAGGTAAAGATGTTGATGCTGATTAATTAATTTGGTAAGAAAGATTCCATAACATATAGGGACAGCTCACTAGAAGCAGGAGTGTTTAAACCACAACATAAATGGGTCTTTGTGTGCCTGAGAATTAAGCCCAAAGTCTGTAAATGTCAGTCACCATTTTGTGAATCAAATTTTGGACCTACAGGGCACAAAGCACAGGTGAAGATTACAGTTTTACTGTTTTGGTTTATTTGTTAAGGGAAGAGCTCATTCAGCCTGGATTAAAAGCTTACGTTGCAGCAATGGCTCATCCTGACATAAATATTATGACTTGGATGCGTTGACAACGTGCACTTTGCTTTTGGCAGCCAAGTCTCCACATTTTATATGTCTTTTCTACAAAGATGTCACCATCACTTTCTTTCACATAAAAGTAAGCCACAGATAAACACACAGCTTCCAGACCGTCTTTTAGCACAAGGCTAGAACTAATCCTATTTTCACAGTGAAATTTAATGAGCTCACTTTCTGGCTGGAGTCCTTCAGGGCTCCCAACTGATCTAGAAGCCTACAGCAACTTTCCAGCAAAGAAGGAATGAAAGCATTAAAAACAGATATATCCGGCTTAAAAGGAACATTTATACCCAAGGCCCCTTTTGTCTAGTTTTCATTCTTGAACTGAAAGGTAAGTCTATAAAAAAGAGTAGTCAAGATTGGTCCTGAACAAAAAGGAAAAGATGGACACCTTTGGCAGGCAGACATTTAAGAAGACTGCCCATTTCATAGCAGAATACAATGCAAGCACCATCACCAACATCTGTGAGTGAATCTTACTGTTACCCCTCACTGGTTACTACTGTGGCACTACTTTATTGGCTCCTTTATTGCTGAGGATACAGTCCTAGAAGTGCCTGGGGAGAAGCCATAGTCTGACACGGACACCCTCCCGTGTCTTTTCAGCAATCCAGACTACCACAGCCATGTTAAATTTAACCTCCCTACTTTACATTGGCCTCCCACATAATAGCAAATCACATATGGGTTCTCGGTCCTTATCTACAAGATAAACAATGTCCTCAGTTCAGCAAAAAAGTTTGCCTGAAGCTCCTCTCTGGAGACCATCGCTGATAAAGGTCCTCGAGCCCGGTGAATCTCGCCTGTGGGCAAGGCTTTCCCTGGCACTGCTCTGAGTCCTCAGAATAAACCTCCACAGGGACCAAGATATACCACAGGCCTTATCACGCCGTGCTTTGAGCGTGCAGCTCACCTCAGCAGCACTCATCAAGACACGTGTGAAAGAGAGCACAGATGCATAAAACAAAGCAGATCTCTGCTCGGAGGGTATGGGAAAGAATGAATCACTGATTACAGATATCAGTCACACTGCTTAATGCATAACTGGATGAACTGCAGATACTGCTGTCTTGATGAAACCAGAACAGCCAGTACAGAACTGGAACAGATTCTGCAGGTTCTTTAACAGTGTATAAGAAAATCTATCGGGAATCAACAAACAAAAATGCCTTTAAATGTATTTTCCACACTAAAATACCAAAGATGAGAAGTTGTACCTTCTTCTCCTCATCAAAGGAATACCTCAAAAATCCTGAAGCAAGTCCTGCCATAAATAAATGTCTGTATCAATCTTCATAGTCTTAATTAACTTCTTTGAATGTCCCACATAACCACTAATAGCCCTGTAGACACGGATCTGCTGATATTCAGTTTGTGGTTACTGCTCAGTGTCAGGCAAGGTATACTTTGATCTTAAACTCAATACGTTGTTGTGCAACAGTAAGCCGGATATAGAGTAAAAGACGGTCCTTATCAAGGATGATCAAAAACACCAAGGTGCAATAACTTTTAAGAAGATGTGGGAGACTGTAAGCATGGGAAAAAGCAATGCTCAGCTTAGTTTCGTAAGCGGTGAGAAGTTGTTACACAGCTCAGCCCAAAGAAATTTGTAAATATAGAAAGCCTATTCAGAAATCAAAGCACATACTTCACTGTCATTATCTATTGACAACTGCTGAAGTTGCTTACACATGTTTGAAAGAAACTGCATGCTAGTCTTGTGCTATCTGTGTTAGTTATTAGCACAGCACTTAATGAAATGTGTCTCAGCTCTTGCAGAAATGTCCGTCCAGGTCGGTTGGAATTTTCCAAGTGCAAACTAGAACCTCGTGTCCTGAGCAGAGTCTGCCACTGCCTTTGAACCCCACAAGCCAAATGGCAGAGGAGGAGTGAAGAGTCATGAATTGCTGTGTGAACCTGTGTCCTCTCAAAGCACCGTGTGGTTCTACATTGCTGCTACCATCACCTACTCATTCCAGCCTCTCTTCTCCACCTGAGCTTCTCCCTTGTTCATTTCCATTGCCTCCACCCTTTTCAGACCTGTTTTGAAACAGGTTTTGACACTTTAAAACATTATAAAACACCTTATTTCAACTTCTTGTTAAAGAGGATAATGAATTCTACTAGGAACATGTAGTACCATCATAAAAGGTTTTAAAGACCACCCTTGTTCAGCGGAGGACAACAGCTGCAGTATCACCCATGCTGCTATGGTATTAGAGCACAGCAGCTGCTCTCACCTATGCCTTTGAGACAGAGATGAGTCTAACATTTTTAAGGTTTTTTACTCCTTTTACCAGTCCTTCAGCCAGCAATCAACTAGTTCTCCTAATGTCCCTATTTGGCTTCTAATGCCCTTGCTGCATTCCTTGCTTTAGAGATGAGGAATTAAGGTTTTGAGGAAACTAATCTTCTCTAAGGTTACACCAAGAGTCTGGAGGAAATCATGAGGGAACATCACACATAATAGCTTTAACCACCAGAACAGATTTCTGTTCTTGCAAACAGAAGTCCACAGGAGCTGGCTTGGCATATGTGCCTACATACAAACCACTGATACCTAGCAGTAGAGATGCAATTATTTCCATAGCTCTAAGGATGTGCCCTGACCAAGAGCCCTAAACAAATAACATATTAATGAGGTCCTCGATTATACATAACATTGTCTTTTTTTGTGGCATCTTATGATACCACGGAGGCACAGCACAAGCTTTTCATCTCCATACTTTTTACTATGTATACCACACAATACAATTGCATACAATATGATGTACACTACACTCTATATGATATACTCCACCATGGAATTTCTGACAACAACACATTAAAGACTTGAGAAAGGAAAAAAACCTTGAAATAATCTCTTAGACTAGAGAGCAGAAAATGGGTGATCTGAGGGGAACTAGGGTTTTGCATGTATTTAGATGGTAGCAATAAACTGAGGATAATGGGAGCAGAGTTGGGTAACATGAGTGGATAAAACCAAACAGACGATTGAATGGAGAAGAGAAGAGGTTGTTAAGAACTGCAACTGTGAAGCTGATTCACATTATGTTCATTGAGATTATCCATTAATTTGTTATTCATATTATTAACTGTGGTTATGACTTTATTATTATAAACACCAGACCGGACCGGGGCTCCATTTTGACAGGTACCTTAGAAGTTATGCAATTAGCTCTTGATCTTGATGTCACCTGCTTACAATTACAGTAAGGAAAGCCCTGCTTCAGGATATGACATCACAGGGAGGAGCTTCTGGTGATTAACAGTTGCTTTTGTACCTGTTTGTTTCAGTTTCTTAACCAGTGAGGAAATCCTTGTTTACAGGTCTTGTTGGAACTTGGCATCTTCCACAGAACTACTGCTCCACTAACTGTGCAGATTCCTATTGCCGAGTGTTTGTCCTGGGCTGCTTTTAGGTTTTCTCTCCTTAAATGCAAACCCAGCCTGTCTGAGCAGCCAGGGGCACCAGGAAGTTAGCTGAGACATCTTGCAAAGACGCCAGCGCTCTTTCTTTTTCAAAAAAACAGAGTGCCAGGATTTCTCGCATCCATGGCAAAACTCAGCGACCACGTCCACTTTGACAGTAAAGTCACTTAGCCCTCAAAGCAGACATGCTGTTAGCACTGGCCAGCCCTGGAGAGTGCCTGCTGATGCTGCCCACGCTACCTGCCCTCCCTGCTGCCACCCCCTTGCATTGGGGCTACAGTTGGGGGGAATGGGTACAAAGAACTCTATGCATCTTGTTGCGTGCACGTCTTCAATCAGTCCTTTCTGCACCCAGTAGTTGAGAGCACGGCAACAAAAGTGTTGATGGCATTACGTAGGATTTAGGTGATGTAAGTAAAAACATTAGTAATACCGCCTTCCAAATTTTAAATCAATCAGCAGTGTAGTAGAGGGAGTTTGCTCTGAAGTTACATAGCAACAGATTTAACAAGACCCAGAATTAAGCCCTAAGGCTTTACCTAATGAGCCTTGACATATTAAAGAAAAGAAAAAAAAAAAGTTAGATATAAGATTCCAGGAAAAGTTTTCTGGAGCTCTGGACTTAGCTAAATACTAAGTAGGGGAAGCCAGTATTTTTGAACGCATTTTTTTGTCTCTTGGAGAGAATATTTCTGTGCAATACATGTATGTAGAAAACGTTACTTTTTATCTCACTCCTAGCCCATGAAACAAACAGATTTTTCTCCCGTCTGTGTCAGTTTGCTGCATAGAAGATATTTATTTCCCCTCCTGGAAGGCCTGTGAACCCTGCCGCTGAGAAAAGGGCTGCGCTGAACCGGCTTTGCCGGCTGTGACTGCCAGGTGTGCTCCCATGGGACCCTGAACAGCCAGGCAGGTCTGGGCAGCCACGCTGAAAAGATCTGGTCTGGGGAATTTACACAGCGTGGGTCTAGTTCTTGTCATAATGAACGCACGGAGGGTGAAATGTAGACGTAGCCAGCAGAAAAGACTCTCCGGGAAGGAACTCTTCCATGGTTAAACGGTGGAAACGCAGAACCCTGTATAAAGGTGGCTTCAAGGGGCCTTCAAAGGCTTCTGTGAAGAAATGGGTGGGGGGGACTTGAAGATGAAAGCTATGTCCTCTTGCAGTGATCTCCGCTGGTGGACCAGCCCTTGGAAAACAAGAGTTCAGCAAAAACCAGCCCCTTCCCACAGGAGGGAAGCCTTCTGAACATCAATCTCTGCTCCTTCAGCTGGCAGGGAAAGTAAGGGATGGTCATGGGAAGTCGCTGGATGGCAGAACAAACTCAACACCTTTCAGCAGTGAAGGCAACACTGATTTTTGGCACTACAAGGATGAGACATTGAGATAGCAGCAAAGATTTTTGTGACATGGAAACCAGAGGCTGGACAAAGACCGTTGTTGATGCATAGAATTGTCATGGATGCGTTTAGGAAGGTTTGTGACAGCCACAAAGTGTTTGCAGTTTTAAAGCAAGAGACAGCTGCAGTCATGCAGCTGTTAATGGTAAGTTTTCTGCCATTTTTGGAATAAATACAAGGGGGCAGTTGTCTTTGTTTAAGAGCTAACCCTAACTAATATGTAGAAAAGGCCTTTCTACAAAAGGGAGAAAAGGACTAGCTTTTCTCATGTAGGCATTTTTGCTGCCCATGCCAGGCAAAGAGGAGAAAACAGAAATACCCATAAGCACTTAATTAGCAATACAAGTATATAGACCTCCCTGGAGAATAACATCCTGAAACAGCCTGGTGTTTTCCTATGACACTGAGAAAGAGTGTCTGGGTTCCTGTGCAGTGCAAAGTGAGATGAAAGATACCAAAATAAAACCCTTTAGTGGCTTCCCAGTGCCAAGCATTTTGGGCACAGCAATTAAATGCAAACACTACTTTTGACTGACAGCCAGACCTCTGAGCCACAGACCTCATGAACCACAGGTCTCTTGGGAGAGCAGGGAAGGTAAAAACATGCTTTGGTGCTTGTCCTGCCCTAAAGCATTTGTCATAGACCAGTTCCAGGGACGTATTGTCAATCCAGATGAAACTTTGGACTAGTATGGTATCACTATTCTTACAAATGTTGACAGGGAGAATTTAGCCAAACTCAAACATGTCCAGAAATTACAACAGCTGTGTCTTGGGAGCGATAGGAACTGCTCAGATTGCAGTTGCCTGATAACCCACATAACGCAGTAGCAAATCCTTCTGATTCATGAGTAAGCCTTATTCCTATCAGATTTCAACACACATTAGTAGCCTAATTCTTGTTATTGTGATCACACCATGTACAAATAAAACCTTCTGTCTTACACAAAGGGAAAAGTTCAGGAGCTCGTGATTATAGATGATTGCCACAGCTATCCTATAATAAAAAAACCCCAAGTCCTATATTATACAGCATGTGCAACATCTAAGAAGGCCTGGACACTGTGGGTTGTGTGCAGCAGCCCCTCCTACACAAAGAGGACACTTTAGCTGCACAGTGCCACAGCTGAAGAAAAACATCTTTGATGGGCAGTCTTCCAAAACCCACAGCTTGGTCTAATCAGACTCTGACTCCAAAAAGCACCCATGGCTCTTGCAGTTTGAATTATTTCTGTGACATCTTTCAGCTCTCTGTCCTCATCTCTGTCTCTCTTAACTTTAAATTGTACAGAAATAGCGATGACACAAATAAATGTAGGTGGGAAATATCTTTTCCCAAAATACATTTTGAGCCAAACATATTTGAAATGTTTAAAAATATTTGAATAAACACACGGATTACATGACTAATACATTCCCACAAAAAGTATTTAAAAAAAAATAAAATCCCTTTTGAGCAAAGACTAATCCTGGGAAAGTAATGCCTACAGAAATGTGGATATGTAGCCCTAAGTAGTTATGTTTACTTTCTTCTTAACTCATTGTTGCTACATTCCAGTGACCTTATTCATGCACAATGCAAAGACCTTCCTCCACATCTGGTTTTGGAAGCAAATCTCCAGTGATATAGCTCCATACCTGCAATCAGGCAGCCAAATATCTGCTCAAAAGGAAGATACAGGATAAAGACTAATAAAAGATAAAGAGCTAAGATAAATAGCTATGGTTTTCTGGAAGTTCTTTGGTCCTTAAGAATGTAAAGGTTGTCATTTCCAATCATTATAAAATACTGAGAAAGAAATAAACATCCCTGATTTTAAGGCCAGAGGCAGATATTTGGTTATCAACTCTGCAGGTGGTTATCTTGGTGCTATTGCTGTCGGGGATATCTTGGACTGCCATAATTTATGCCAGAAAACAGCTCAGCTGAGATTAAAATGACAGAAAGGGAACTCAGCTATCCTTTCATTCTTCTCTGAAGATGTGCTGTTTTCAAGAAAAGGCAATATTCCTGAACTAAGCTTAACAGCAGAAAAACAAGAATTGAATAGTGATCTCTATGGAGGCAAACATTTTTGCTGAGTTCACTTGGTCTTACTTTATATGCAAAGGTTCATATTCACTTCCTATCTGTTGTGTTCCTGCCTTGTTCTTTCTCTCTGAGGCAGATGTTTGAGTTGACCTTCAGTTTACTTTCCTACTTGAGTAACTGCTGAGATTTTTCTCTCTTGACTTCCACCCATTCCACCAAGTCCCCAGAAACATTTCAATGATACTGGTTTTGCCTTGAAAGTCTGATGTTTCAAATACTTTTCAGTAAACATTTGACAGAAAAAAAAAAAAAAAAATGAAGCTCTAAACTTATGACTTATAATCTTCTATCTAGATAGAGCTGTAGTGGGATCTCTGTTCAGTCCTTCATCTTCTCTGAACACATTAGACCTACAGCCAACTTGATAAGTTAGTTCAGTCTTTAGCAAGGCTGTTCGTTCTTAATAAGAGCAAAACCAAAGTGCCACAACCTGATGATCCACATGCAACATCAGCTCAGTTAGCAACCAGTAAGGTCTCAGTCTCAACATAGCCCAAGACAAGAATGCAGGTAAGAGACAAAGATATTTGCATCTGAAAACAGGCAACTTCAGCCAGGTCACTGTGTGAAGAATAACAATTTATGCATCAGAACTATAACATTGCAGGACTTATCTGATTACTTATATTCAAAATAGATTTAGATAAATTTTGGACCAGATCCCAAATACACAATGTTCAAGTGTTCATGCAAAGAGATCTCAGTGCAGTTGATGAGATTTAGCACTGAGATCTCTTTGCATACACTCCCAGCCCTAGACAGGAACAAATGCATGCTCAGTGTCTTCCGTGTTGCAGTTCTCTTCCACTCTTTTCCTCCCTACACCATAAAAGGCTGTAACTGTTACGAGGTACTAAAATTAAACGATCTCTACAGCCCTAGACAGGAACAAATGCATGCTCAGTGTCTTCCATGTTGCAGTTCTCTTTCACTCTTTTCCTCCCTCCACCATAAAAGGCTGTAACTGTTACCAGCTACTAAAATTAAACATGTCCAGATTGAAAAGGATTGCCTTAGACAGTTTAGCATATGAGAAAGAGCTCAAAGAATTGAGTTCGCTAATTCAACAGCAACTGTCAAAGACTGTCAAATAACATGGTACAAGTCAGTTCTGTAATGTCCAAATAATTGATACAAAGAGGACAATGATCTGTTGCTCTGTGTGACCAGAAGGTAATAAACAAGGACAAATGTTAGAAAAAACGTCCCAGCTCTAAAAGAGTTAGCTCTAGTGAGAGAGATTTTATACAGTTTCCAGGTAACTCATTTCAGAGGGTATCAGTACCCAGATACGTATCAAAGAGTGACAGACAAGGTAAACTTGATCCTGCTTCAGGAGAAGAGAACCAGCCCAGATGAACCTGCAAGGTGTCGTATGGAATTGCTGCCATGTGATGCCCATGTTTATGCTGGCAGGCAATAAACAGGATAATCATGTCACGTCAATTATATTGCATGGAAACCAATTAACCGGTCTCCCTGCCAGCCTTGACTGTCAGGGAAGGAAGTGACAGGGCATCCCTACACTGTACACCAGCTCAAGACATCAGTTCCCAGATAGCTGTGCACTGTCTCCTAAACTACTGCAAACCTCCTTCTTTGACACATACAAAGTAAGACTGTAAGTTCATTGGAAAAGTTTCTGCCTTTCCTTACTAAACACATGCAGCGTCAAACTAAAAAAGCCTAAATCCATTATCCAAAGCCTCCATGTACCATCCCAATATAATCGTCAAAAGGAAACAATGCCAAAGCAACACAGTGTAATGCAGAGAAGCCCATGGACAGCCGCGCTACTTCTCACATCCCCTCAAGCTTCTCCATGAAGCTACAGGGGATAAATTACATTACCCAAGTGGCATTTTGAGTACGTGTAGCTGTTCTTGCAAGATTTGTACGTACTAACAGAGGCACAGATGTCATTAAATCACCCTGACGTATGCTCTCTTTTGGCAAAGTGGAACTAGAAATCATGTCCTTCCATAGGCACACCCATTTTTAGACCTTTCATAAGCATTGCCACTGTCTCACTGTTCCTACTCTGTCAGCCAGTAGGAACCAAAAAGCTGTATATTTTTGGCCAAGAGGCACCACTAAGAGGTCAGACTTCATTTGTTCTACATCGGACCCTCTTGCAGTGATATATAGTACAATCTCAAATTTATGGCTGGAAAGTATTTTTTATAAAGTTCTTTTGTTTCTGTTTAAAAATAAATTAACTGAAAATTAAGCCTTGGCCAGACATTGACGTTGTTAATGCAGACACAGTGCATAGTTAGAACTGCTGGGCATCTGAAGAAATCATTAGAGGGAAACATCATGGAAACAAACTTGGAGGCAAGAGGCAAGAAAAACACAGTAGTGCCTTGGATTTCAAAGGAAATGGGAGTGGGAACAAAATCAATACCTGAAGCAGCTGAAACAACAAATCAGCAATCACAAATTATCTTTCTTCAGAAAGTGCTGCAGCACCAGCAGTGTACTGCAGCAGTAGTTGTGATTTGCATTTTTCAATTGAGACTCAGAGTTTTGAAACCAAAACTTTGCTACTGAATAAATAAACTTTGCGGCGGGGACCTTCGCTGTGTTTAATGTATCTGAAAACCAGAAAATGTTTGCAAATCTGATGAATGAGGTTAAAAATATCCCAAAGTCTCACTTGCAGGAAGCAGCTAGCACTGATAACCCGTAGGAGTTTACTGTAGATCCTGTGCACAGAAATGAAAATAGATACCTGTAGAAGTTCTTTGGTTTTTTATGGTGGGGATGGAGGAGTTATGCCTAAGGAAACAGCATGGAAATAATAAAGGCACATCATTATAACTAAGTAACAAAAGTAGGGTGCATTAAGTCACCTCATTCCCTCACAGGATGGTTTGCAGCAGCCAAAATAAAGGTAAAGATGTTGATGCTGATTAATTAATTTGGTAAGAAAGATTCCATAACATATAGGGACAGCTCACTAGAAGCAGGAGTGTTTAAACCACAACATAAATGGGTCTTTGTGTGCCTGAGAATTAAGCCCAAAGTCTGTAAATGTCAGTCACCATTTTGTGAATCAAATTTTGGACCTACAGGGCACAAAGCACAGGTGAAGATTACAGTTTTACTGTTTTGGTTTATTTGTTAAGGGAAGAGCTCATTCAGCCTGGATTAAAAGCTTACGTTGCAGCAATGGCTCATCCTGACATAAATATTATGACTTGGATGCGTTGACAACGTGCACTTTGCTTTTGGCAGCCAAGTCTCCACATTTTATATGTCTTTTCTACAAAGATGTCACCATCACTTTCTTTCACATAAAAGTAAGCCACAGATAAACACACAGCTTCCAGACCGTCTTTTAGCACAAGGCTAGAACTAATCCTATTTTCACAGTGAAATTTAATGAGCTCACTTTCTGGCTGGAGTCCTTCAGGGCTCCCAACTGATCTAGAAGCCTACAGCAACTTTCCAGCAAAGAAGGAATGAAAGCATTAAAAACAGATATATCCGGCTTAAAAGGAACATTTATACCCAAGGCCCCTTTTGTCTAGTTTTCATTCTTGAACTGAAAGGTAAGTCTATAAAAAAGAGTAGTCAAGATTGGTCCTGAACAAAAAGGAAAAGATGGACACCTTTGGCAGGCAGACATTTAAGAAGACTGCCCATTTCATAGCAGAATACAATGCAAGCACCATCACCAACATCTGTGAGTGAATCTTACTGTTACCCCTCACTGGTTACTACTGTGGCACTACTTTATTGGCTCCTTTATTGCTGAGGATACAGTCCTAGAAGTGCCTGGGGAGAAGCCATAGTCTGACACGGACACCCTCCCGTGTCTTTTCAGCAATCCAGACTACCACAGCCATGTTAAATTTAACCTCCCTACTTTACATTGGCCTCCCACATAATAGCAAATCACATATGGGTTCTCGGTCCTTATCTACAAGATAAACAATGTCCTCAGTTCAGCAAAAAAGTTTGCCTGAAGCTCCTCTCTGGAGACCATCGCTGATAAAGGTCCTCGAGCCCGGTGAATCTCGCCTGTGGGCAAGGCTTTCCCTGGCACTGCTCTGAGTCCTCAGAATAAACCTCCACAGGGACCAAGATATACCACAGGCCTTATCACGCCGTGCTTTGAGCGTGCAGCTCACCTCAGCAGCACTCATCAAGACACGTGTGAAAGAGAGCACAGATGCATAAAACAAAGCAGATCTCTGCTCGGAGGGTATGGGAAAGAATGAATCACTGATTACAGATATCAGTCACACTGCTTAATGCATAACTGGATGAACTGCAGATACTGCTGTCTTGATGAAACCAGAACAGCCAGTACAGAACTGGAACAGATTCTGCAGGTTCTTTAACAGTGTATAAGAAAATCTATCGGGAATCAACAAACAAAAATGCCTTTAAATGTATTTTCCACACTAAAATACCAAAGATGAGAAGTTGTACCTTCTTCTCCTCATCAAAGGAATACCTCAAAAATCCTGAAGCAAGTCCTGCCATAAATAAATGTCTGTATCAATCTTCATAGTCTTAATTAACTTCTTTGAATGTCCCACATAACCACTAATAGCCCTGTAGACACGGATCTGCTGATATTCAGTTTGTGGTTACTGCTCAGTGTCAGGCAAGGTATACTTTGATCTTAAACTCAATACGTTGTTGTGCAACAGTAAGCCGGATATAGAGTAAAAGACGGTCCTTATCAAGGATGATCAAAAACACCAAGGTGCAATAACTTTTAAGAAGATGTGGGAGACTGTAAGCATGGGAAAAAGCAATGCTCAGCTTAGTTTCGTAAGCGGTGAGAAGTTGTTACACAGCTCAGCCCAAAGAAATTTGTAAATATAGAAAGCCTATTCAGAAATCAAAGCACATACTTCACTGTCATTATCTATTGACAACTGCTGAAGTTGCTTACACATGTTTGAAAGAAACTGCATGCTAGTCTTGTGCTATCTGTGTTAGTTATTAGCACAGCACTTAATGAAATGTGTCTCAGCTCTTGCAGAAATGTCCGTCCAGGTCGGTTGGAATTTTCCAAGTGCAAACTAGAACCTCGTGTCCTGAGCAGAGTCTGCCACTGCCTTTGAACCCCACAAGCCAAATGGCAGAGGAGGAGTGAAGAGTCATGAATTGCTGTGTGAACCTGTGTCCTCTCAAAGCACCGTGTGGTTCTACATTGCTGCTACCATCACCTACTCATTCCAGCCTCTCTTCTCCACCTGAGCTTCTCCCTTGTTCATTTCCATTGCCTCCACCCTTTTCAGACCTGTTTTGAAACAGGTTTTGACACTTTAAAACATTATAAAACACCTTATTTCAACTTCTTGTTAAAGAGGATAATGAATTCTACTAGGAACATGTAGTACCATCATAAAAGGTTTTAAAGACCACCCTTGTTCAGCGGAGGACAACAGCTGCAGTATCACCCATGCTGCTATGGTATTAGAGCACAGCAGCTGCTCTCACCTATGCCTTTGAGACAGAGATGAGTCTAACATTTTTAAGGTTTTTTACTCCTTTTACCAGTCCTTCAGCCAGCAATCAACTAGTTCTCCTAATGTCCCTATTTGGCTTCTAATGCCCTTGCTGCATTCCTTGCTTTAGAGATGAGGAATTAAGGTTTTGAGGAAACTAATCTTCTCTAAGGTTACACCAAGAGTCTGGAGGAAATCATGAGGGAACATCACACATAATAGCTTTAACCACCAGAACAGATTTCTGTTCTTGCAAACAGAAGTCCACAGGAGCTGGCTTGGCATATGTGCCTACATACAAACCACTGATACCTAGCAGTAGAGATGCAATTATTTCCATAGCTCTAAGGATGTGCCCTGACCAAGAGCCCTAAACAAATAACATATTAATGAGGTCCTCGATTATACATAACATTGTCTTTTTTTGTGGCATCTTATGATACCACGGAGGCACAGCACAAGCTTTTCATCTCCATACTTTTTACTATGTATACCACACAATACAATTGCATACAATATGATGTACACTACACTCTATATGATATACTCCACCATGGAATTTCTGACAACAACACATTAAAGACTTGAGAAAGGAAAAAAACCTTGAAATAATCTCTTAGACTAGAGAGCAGAAAATGGGTGATCTGAGGGGAACTAGGGTTTTGCATGTATTTAGATGGTAGCAATAAACTGAGGATAATGGGAGCAGAGTTGGGTAACATGAGTGGATAAAACCAAACAGACGATTGAATGGAGAAGAGAAGAGGTTGTTAAGAACTGCAACTGTGAAGCTGATTCACATTATGTTCATTGAGATTATCCATTAATTTGTTATTCATATTATTAACTGTGGTTATGACTTTATTATTATAAACACCAGACCGGACCGGGGCTCCATTTTGACAGGTACCTTAGAAGTTATGCAATTAGCTCTTGATCTTGATGTCACCTGCTTACAATTACAGTAAGGAAAGCCCTGCTTCAGGATATGACATCACAGGGAGGAGCTTCTGGTGATTAACAGTTGCTTTTGTACCTGTTTGTTTCAGTTTCTTAACCAGTGAGGAAATCCTTGTTTACAGGTCTTGTTGGAACTTGGCATCTTCCACAGAACTACTGCTCCACTAACTGTGCAGATTCCTATTGCCGAGTGTTTGTCCTGGGCTGCTTTTAGGTTTTCTCTCCTTAAATGCAAACCCAGCCTGTCTGAGCAGCCAGGGGCACCAGGAAGTTAGCTGAGACATCTTGCAAAGACGCCAGCGCTCTTTCTTTTTCAAAAAAACAGAGTGCCAGGATTTCTCGCATCCATGGCAAAACTCAGCGACCACGTCCACTTTGACAGTAAAGTCACTTAGCCCTCAAAGCAGACATGCTGTTAGCACTGGCCAGCCCTGGAGAGTGCCTGCTGATGCTGCCCACGCTACCTGCCCTCCCTGCTGCCACCCCCTTGCATTGGGGCTACAGTTGGGGGGAATGGGTACAAAGAACTCTATGCGTCTTGTTGCGTGCACGTCTTCAATCAGTCCTTTCTGCACCCAGTAGTTGAGAGCACGGCAACAAAAGTGTTGATGGCGTTACGTAGGATTTAGGTGATGTAAGTAAAAACATTAGTAATACCGCCTTCCAAATTTTAAATCAATCAGCAGTGTAGTAGAGGGAGTTTGCTCTGAAGTTACATAGCAACAGATTTAACAAGACCCAGAATTAAGCCCTAAGGCTTTACCTAATGAGCCTTGACATATTAAAGAAAAGAAAAAAAAAAAGTTAGATATAAGATTCCAGGAAAAGTTTTCTGGAGCTCTGGACTTAGCTAAATACTAAGTAGGGGAAGCCAGTATTTTTGAACGCATTTTTTTGTCTCTTGGAGAGAATATTTCTGTGCAATACATGTATGTAGAAAACGTTACTTTTTATCTCACTCCTAGCCCATGAAACAAACAGATTTTTCTCCCGTCTGTGTCAGTTTGCTGCATAGAAGATATTTATTTCCCCTCCTGGAAGGCCTGTGAACCCTGCCGCTGAGAAAAGGGCTGCGCTGAACCGGCTTTGCCGGCTGTGACTGCCAGGTGTGCTCCCATGGGACCCTGAACAGCCAGGCAGGTCTGGGCAGCCACGCTGAAAAGATCTGGTCTGGGGAATTTACACAGCGTGGGTCTAGTTCTTGTCATAATGAACGCACGGAGGGTGAAATGTAGCCGTAGCCAGCAGAAAAGACTCTCCGGGAAGGAACTCTTCCATGGTTAAACGGTGGAAACGCAGAACCCTGTATAAAGGTGGCTTCAAGGGGCCTTCAAAGGCTTCTGTGAAGAAATGGGTGGGGGGGACTTGAAGATGAAAGCTATGTCCTCTTGCAGTGATCTCCGCTGGTGGACCAGCCCTTGGAAAACAAGAGTTCAGCAAAAACCAGCCCCTTCCCACAGGAGGGAAGCCTTCTGAACATCAATCTCTGCTCCTTCAGCTGGCAGGGAAAGTAAGGGATGGTCATGGGAAGTCGCTGGATGGCAGAACAAACTCAACACCTTTCAGCAGTGAAGGCAACACTGATTTTTGGCACTACAAGGATGAGACATTGAGATAGCAGCAAAGATTTTTGTGACATGGAAACCAGAGGCTGGACAAAGACCGTTGTTGATGCATAGAATTGTCATGGATGCGTTTAGGAAGGTTTGTGACAGCCACAAAGTGTTTGCAGTTTTAAAGCAAGAGACAGCTGCAGTCATGCAGCTGTTAATGGTAAGTTTTCTGCCATTTTTGGAATAAATACAAGGGGGCAGTTGTCTTTGTTTAAGAGCTAACCCTAACTAATATGTAGAAAAGGCCTTTCTACAAAAGGGAGAAAAGGACTAGCTTTTCTCATGTAGGCATTTTTGCTGCCCATGCCAGGCAAAGAGGAGAAAACAGAAATACCCATAAGCACTTAATTAGCAATACAAGTATATAGACCTCCCTGGAGAATAACATCCTGAAACAGCCTGGTGTTTTCCTATGACACTGAGAAAGAGTGTCTGGGTTCCTGTGCAGTGCAAAGTGAGATGAAAGATACCAAAATAAAACCCTTTAGTGGCTTCCCAGTGCCAAGCATTTTGGGCACAGCAATTAAATGCAAACACTACTTTTGACTGACAGCCAGACCTCTGAGCCACAGACCTCATGAACCACAGGTCTCTTGGGAGAGCAGGGAAGGTAAAAACATGCTTTGGTGCTTGTCCTGCCCCAAAGCATTTGTCATAGACCAGTTCCAGGGACGTATTGTCAATCCAGATGAAACTTTGGACTAGTATGGTATCACTATTCTTACAAATGTTGACAGGGAGAATTTAGCCAAACTCAAACATGTCCAGAAATTACAACAGCTGTGTCTTGGGAGCGATAGGAACTGCTCAGATTGCAGTTGCCTGATAACCCACATAACGCAGTAGCAAATCCTTCTGATTCATGAGTAAGCCTTATTCCTATCAGATTTCAACACACATTAGTAGCCTAATTCTTGTTATTGTGATCACACCATGTACAAATAAAACCTTCTGTCTTACACAAAGGGAAAAGTTCAGGAGCTCGTGATTATAGATGATTGCCACAGCTATCCTATAATAAAAAAACCCCAAGTCCTATATTATACAGCATGTGCAACATCTAAGAAGGCCTGGACACTGTGGGTTGTGTGCAGCAGCCCCTCCTACACAAAGAGGACACTTTAGCTGCACAGTGCCACAGCTGAAGAAAAACATCTTTGATGGGCAGTCTTCCAAAACCCACAGCTTGGTCTAATCAGACTCTGACTCCAAAAAGCACCCATGGCTCTTGCAGTTTGAATTATTTCTGTGACATCTTTCAGCTCTCTGTCCTCATCTCTGTCTCTCTTAACTTTAAATTGTACAGAAATAGCGATGACACAAATAAATGTAGGTGGGAAATATCTTTTCCCAAAATACATTTTGAGCCAAACATATTTGAAATGTTTAAAAATATTTGAATAAACACACGGATTACATGACTAATACATTCCCACAAAAAGTATTTAAAAAAAAATAAAATCCCTTTTGAGCAAAGACTAATCCTGGGAAAGTAATGCCTACAGAAATGTGGATATGTAGCCCTAAGTAGTTATGTTTACTTTCTTCTTAACTCATTGTTGCTACATTCCAGTGACCTTATTCATGCACAATGCAAAGACCTTCCTCCACATCTGGTTTTGGAAGCAAATCTCCAGTGATATAGCTCCATACCTGCAATCAGGCAGCCAAATATCTGCTCAAAAGGAAGATACAGGATAAAGACTAATAAAAGATAAAGAGCTAAGATAAATAGCTATGGTTTTCTGGAAGTTCTTTGGTCCTTAAGAATGTAAAGGTTGTCATTTCCAATCATTATAAAATACTGAGAAAGAAATAAACATCCCTGATTTTAAGGCCAGAGGCAGATATTTGGTTATCAACTCTGCAGGTGGTTATCTTGGTGCTATTGCTGTCGGGGATATCTTGGACTGCCATAATTTATGCCAGAAAACAGCTCAGCTGAGATTAAAATGACAGAAAGGGAACTCAGCTATCCTTTCATTCTTCTCTGAAGATGTGCTGTTTTCAAGAAAAGGCAATATTCCTGAACTAAGCTTAACAGCAGAAAAACAAGAATTGAATAGTGATCTCTATGGAGGCAAACATTTTTGCTGAGTTCACTTGGTCTTACTTTATATGCAAAGGTTCATATTCACTTCCTATCTGTTGTGTTCCTGCCTTGTTCTTTCTCTCTGAGGCAGATGTTTGAGTTGACCTTCAGTTTACTTTCCTACTTGAGTAACTGCTGAGATTTTTCTCTCTTGACTTCCACCCATTCCACCAAGTCCCCAGAAACATTTCAATGATACTGGTTTTGCCTTGAAAGTCTGATGTTTCAAATACTTTTCAGTAAACATTTGACAGAAAAAAAAAAAAAAAAGTTGTTTTACAGTAAGATATATAATGCTCCTCTCTCTCTCTATATATTTTTTTATATATATATTTTTTTTTTATGAAAGAAATCGAAGTTCAGAGGTGTCTGCATGTACTTCTGCTGTCTGCAAAATCAGACAGGTACAGAACATGATACTAAAGCTCCCATGTTACCCCACAGGCAGCCACTCGACATCATTGCTGCCATTTTTGTCAGGAAGCAGAGATGCAGCCTGCATCTCGGTGCATCAAAAACTGCAACTGAGAACTAACAGCTGAATCGGTTCAGCAAAACTGGCTCTAAAGCTTGTTAGCAGTTAAGAGACTTTACAGCACACCACAGCAGACCTTTGATATTTCCAGTCATAATAACATTCTATAAACAGAAACATATTGTTTATACAAAGCTGTATTCTAAGAATAGTCCAAATTCAAACATGCATCAATATTTGAAACCATGGTGACACTTCATACACAGATACAAGTTACAGCGTTTGCTTATACCCTCTGCTTTCCAAACTGAGCTACCAGGAACTGCAAGGAAAGACTGTGATACTCACACAGATCTGCCTTTCTCAGATTTCTCATTCTTATGATTTTCACAGAGAGGGAGCAGCACGGGCATTCTTCAGTCTGCAGAAAAAAATGAGAAAGTTTTTACCCAGATGAATATTAGGTTGCTCACGCTTCATAAAACATGCCCTAAGTGTATGTTGCAGTTTTCAAAGCTGTGCAGAAAAATTGGAAGATAAACTACTTGCACTGCTTTGGAAGTTAAAATCACGTCTATGTAGAGTTAAAAAAAGAGGAAATGTTATTCTATGTATGTACGTTATTAATGGAAGAAATAACACTATAATATAATATAATCATGATACTGCAGGCTTCAATGTCTTAGCTATGTTCAAAATCATCGTGACCACAAAGGAAAATGAAACTGGTCAGTGAGTGAGGCACCACTGGCAAAATGCAGCAGCACCTACATGAAAGAAAACAGCTTAGCAAGAGATGTTAATGAAACTTCCCCACCCAAACCAGATGCTGGATATTTGTAGAAAGGATCATTAGCTGAAACATCAAGCACCGAAGGAAAGACAAATAACTAGACAGAACCCAAACAAATTATTCATTCTTGCAGGTTTTAGTACCTGAAACTTTAGCTATTGCTTCACTAATTCCCCTCCACTCTCTGCTAGCAAAATTACTCCATTAAATCCTTTTAGGGGGATTATGCCACTTCTCTTCTTCCAGTTAGGAGTTGACCGAGCTGAGAAGTTGGATACAGACTCCTCTATCACTCTTGCAATATGATAAACTGACCTCAGTCTGTATTTTATGTCTGGCTCCAAAACAGAAGGGCATGTTTTAATGTCTTCTGTCTGGATTCAGGTTCTGGATGGAATTATTCTCCTGCCCCCTCATCACCCAGAAGCCTCTACATTTACTCTGTCCCATGAGGCTGTTTCAGTGGTAAAAGGCAAGGGGAAGAGGAGAGATGACAGTACTGTTCCTTGCTTTTTACGCGTACTTCCCACACATAGACCATCGCCAGACTCTGTTCATTACTCTCGCCTCCTTTCAAAAGGATGAACCAGTAGATCCTTAGTGTTTCTTTAACCAGTTTGGTTAGGCATTCACGCTTATCGTTTGTTAAGCCATGAGGACCCCACACTGGAGGTCTCCAAACACCAATGCACACTAAAGTTAACACACGTCCATGTTATGGAGAGAAGCTCTGTAATCTCCATTTTACAACAGGGGAAGCAGGGCACAGATTGATTAAATAACTTGCTCATAGTTAAACAGCAGGTTAATTTCAGAGCTGAGAACAGAGTATGTTGACTCCCTGGGGTCCAACAGGCAGTTTTAGTGCTTCCTCCAGAAGGCAGTCAATAGCAGCAAAACTATCAGTCATACTGACATAAATAAATAAATAAGTAAAATAATTTGGACTAACAGCTCCCAAGTCCTCTTCTAGGCACCACAATCCCAATACCAAGCCTGCCTCAGGTCATCTTCAGCTTCTAAGGAGTTATGGTCCGAATTTTCACACTCTTACCTCACGAGCACTCCAGTACGATCCCATCGTGCTCCCTGCTGCATACAAGTCAGGTACGAATGTCACTTCACTGCTGGAGACAACAGCTGCCAGTGACTCACCAAGTACCTCTGCGAACTTTAAGGAGGCACCTGCTGAGGACCCAGTGGCTAATCCATGCCCCACCTTCCTCATTGCCTGAAAGGGAAAGTATGAAGGGAGAAGGGGAGGGAATTTGCTGAGCTTATTT
Organism: Calidris pugnax; assembly: GCF_001431845.1. Lineage (NCBI taxonomy): Eukaryota > Metazoa > Chordata > Aves > Charadriiformes > Scolopacidae > Calidris > Calidris pugnax. The sequence goes on from NW_015090921.1 coordinate 5,376,446, forward strand.
GACAGCTAAACACCAGAGGTGTGGTTTTTGGGGAAGGCTGTACACACCAAGGTGCCAAGAGTTATTAGCAATTCAAGATAAGGGAGTGATAACACATAGCACTTATTCATGGATACCAACGACCTGGCAGCCTAAGCAATGCACAAATCAGAGAAGATAATAGAAGCTATATGTAGGCTGGAGGAAAACAGAGCTCTACAGCACCCCAATTGACAACCAAAAGTATTGTGGATTAAATAACTTTAAAAGACCTTCTATTTCAATAAAATGTTCTTTATTTTCCTTTTCTTGGAGGTAGAGAGGTTTGAGTTGCTTGCTGGTATATGTTTCTCCAGTTTCATTTGGATACTTATCAGGTAGACATACATTTTCCTGCTTTCAGAACCCTTCCACAAACACAAAATTTCTGAGTAAACCAAGATAGTATCATCAAATTATGATTAAAAAAATGACAGCAAACTTATCAATTTTCTGGCAGAAAACTGCAGCAGCAGATACACAGGTGAATAGCCTTTGCCCAGGTCCAGCTACTAACATGCCCAGACACACAATGTGAAATGACCACTTGAAAACTCTAGGTGATACTCTATCCTCTCGGTACTCACAACCCATCCCTTTCATGAAAACACACAATAAAGAGAGCCAGTTCTGGCCTTACAACTTTTCCCTGAATGAAAATGACTTTAGTCATCAATCACTTCAGGATTAGAAATCTACCCTCAATACCTTTGCAATAAAGAGATGTTGAACGACACAGGATAACATTCCCATTAACATTGTGTCCAGCAAAAAAGACAATCAGACAAGACAATCCTCAATCAGACAAGCAGCCTTGGCTATTTATCCCCAAACTGAGAAAACTAATATGAAATTGGCTAAACCTGGACTGTTTTGTTACCTTCTGCAGCATCTGAACTGATGTTACCTGAGCCATTTCCCTGAGAAAGTCTGACCAAGGAATGAAGACTATGGAAGATGATGTCTGCCCACAGGTTAAAAAAAAAAAAAAACAAAAACAAAACCAAAACACAAAAACCCAACAAAACCTCAGAAAACCCCAACAATTCTAACTAAACAACACTGAGGAGAGTCCTGCTGAGGTAGAGAAGGATGTAGGGGGTGACTGGCTTACCCTAAAACAGCTGAGAAATAACTACTTCTTGAATAACTTAAGGAAAGAAAAAGGGAGGGCCAATCTCTAGGAGTCTATCACCTTTCCTACCCAAGAGGCACGCTCTGCAGGAGTTTCCTCCACAGTAAGTGCTGCAAAGCATGGAGCTGGAGGGAGCCCATCCCAGACACTGGCAAGTGCCTCTGCTTGAAGGGGACCTAGCAGTAGTTCCAGCGCAGGCACCTGGGACAAGGCATCCAAGGTGAACATACAGCAAATGGAGAATCCAGTAGCCCAAAACACCATGCCACTGTCTGAGAAACTGCTATTCCTGGTTTGGTTCAGATTATCTGAGATTTTAGGGTGCATCACAAATTCTGACAAGGGACATAAAGAAGATGGAACAGGCTGTAATCTGCAGAGAACTGTTTCCCTTTTCTCAGGAATACATGTTTTCTGACCAGTCTGAGGCTGGTAAAACCAGGAAGGAGGAGATGCTCACCATTTATTATCAAAAAATCCCCAGGCAAAGTCAAGCATCTAATCCTGATGAAAAAAATCCCCAATGAGGGCCAACAGTTGAGAAGTGAAATTGAACCAGAGTACCTCACGGAGCCCACAGACTTTGTGAAGCTGAGGCAATACCCAGATCTCTTTGCAATAACAGGAGGACTCTGACAAATATGATGACAGCCTCTCTGGTGGGCATTAAGGATTCTGTCATGATGCCCATATTTACAGTTTGGGTATCTTACTTTGAGCTGATCAGTGGCTTCTCAGATAAAACGATGGACAGGATTTTGGAAGATAAGTTTGAAATTGTCTATGTGACTAACTTCTTGGGAAATTTGTGGAGAGAAAAGACTCTTCTGTAGCTGTTGCCTACTTCTTTTAGGCCAGGCTATGCAAGGAGGTGAGAGACTCCTGTAAGGCTCATTCTGACTGGCTGTTGACAAAATTCCAGCTGACAGCACCTGTCTTTCTTTCACAACACTTCTGTGGGGCTGTGACCAAAAAGACAACAAAAACCAGCTTCTAAACCAGCTCTGGTTTTAGAAAAGATCGCATCTTTCTTGAGTAACTTGCCTCTGAGGAATAAGTCACACTAGAAACAGAAGTCTCTCTGTTGGACCTTTCTTGGCCTTTAGTGTGTTTGAGTAGATTCCCTTCTCCTCAAAACACCTGGGCTTTTCCTTTTTTAGTCCAAACAGTTAATATTTTTTTGTAACATCTGAAAACCTGTCCGAAAGGACAAAGGATTATGAAATGTGTCATTAGCTGAAGAGGAAGAAATGCAAGATATTTATTCTACTATATATCCACATTCAGGTATGCAATGATGGTTCATCAACATCCATGCTTTGGTTGGACAAGGCTCTTGCTTCTTGGGAATGACACACAATTGTTTTCTGTGTTATAAACCGTTCTCCTGTACAGCTTGAAGAGGAGTGCTGCTTTTTACCAGGTCCTTTATCAGATGTGTGCAGGCATCATTTAGTGCATTCCCAGGATGGGCATTTCTTCTGTCCTTTGGCAGCTGCACTGGTGTTTGAGAGCTGTTATGCTTTTGTGTGTATAAACCAGCTTTTTCCCCTCAGCCACTGCACTTCAATGTACTTGTCAAAAATCTAGTTAGACTGTGGCAATCGTATAAACTTAATTTCTACTAGCGTATCTAGCAGCTGTATTTTACATTTTATGGTTGTTTAACAACTGTGATGCAGTGAACAGAACACTGAAATCTTTCTCCATTTCTCCAGTGTGGTTCTGTGTGTTCCTACAATCCACCTCACATGCTACTTGTTTCAGTAAATTTCAATTCACTACATTGAACAAGGTCCAGAGGATGCTGAAGCAAAATTGCATTTCAGGGAGACGACTGCAGCACACACACGTGATCTGAGACAGAACAGTTAATTGTGAGAGGAAATGGCAATGGTCCTTCAAACAACCGATTCATAAGTTTGATTTAATTGATGAGAATAATAGTCATCAAAGACCTGAAAGGCCACCATCCGTACATATGTTATTCAACACAAGTTTGGAAAATCGAATATCCTTCATAAGATATATGTATATATTTTTCATGAAAGATCATGACAAAAAAGTACCTGGGAAACAAAACTCTTAAAAGGTAGAACACCATTTAATTCAAGTTATTTAAACCAAGTAGAATGATGTAAATTGATGCTGCAGGGTCACTACCTTCAGTGTCTGAAGAGGGTTTTATGGATTTGATACCAACGGTCCCAACAAAATACCAGAATATTCTGCAGATGAAGAAATACTAGCGAACAGCCACCAAGAAATAAGAGATTGCAGAGACAGAGCTAAAACTACTTCCCCCATCACACACAGCTGAATCTTTGCCTCTTGAGCATCACAGTGAGATGGTGTTAACAACATAAGCGGCTGTGTTTGGTATCACAACTCCAGACCAAAAAGTAACTAGTGCTTAGTAAACTGAGCCACGTGGCTTTGAAACAAATACTTCAAGTTTTCTTTTTTGAGACGTTTACTTAGTCAGAAGGAGATGGCACCTGCCAAGAGCAGTGAAGTAGCTATCTCATATGTGCTGTAATGGTAAATATTTAGTAAAGGAGACAAAAATGCTGTTCAATCAGAAGACTGTGCTTGTGATGCTGGCTGGCTCGTGGCTTGTTTCTTCCGTGCCACAGCCGTGCGCAAGGCCTGAAGAATCATGTTCTCGTTGTTCATGATGTTGTAATTAGCCAGTTTCAGGAGCTTGTTGAAATCTTCTGCTTTCAGCGAGACCTCCCTCGTTGAGTATGGAGAGCGGAAACTGGAGATATCAACCTTGCCCTGTTCCATTTCAGCAGCACTACGTGCCATGCCTGTCAAGGGGAAAAAAAAAAAAAAAAAAAAAAAAAAAAAAAAAAAAAAAAAAAGAGGGTGTTTTTATAGTCCCAGGGAATTACACTACACTAGACTATGTCACAAATGATTTAGAGAGGTCACAGATGCAATTACTATGAAGGCAAGTGCAGTGCTGTGATCTCTGAAAAATCTACTTCTGAACAAAGCCTACTGAAATTAAAAAATAGTGTCACTAAACATCATTCCATTGCAACCAGCCCCTTCTACTGGCTGGCTCACGTAATGTCATTTCATGTGGTCACAGGTGCTGAAGTCTTACTCTGCTGGTTCTTGAGTAGAATACATAATAAAGGCAAAAGGAATAAGGAGATATATAGTACAGGAGGAAGCAGAATATTAGTAGCCCTAGAAATCATCATTTAAAAAAAAAAAAAAAAGCCTGCATCTCAAATACTAGCACAAAAGGACAACGTGACAGTATTAGTTTATGTACTATGGTTTTGATTTTCCAGCATGTACAGCCAACGTACTAAACTGTCCAAACAGACAGCACAGTGGCCCTCCATAGAACCACTCTATACTGTACAAGTATTTCTCCCCTAGATCTGACTGTCATAAAAATACATAATCTGAACAACATGCTTTGTTCTACACACTAAAGATCACAAGAAGAAATTAATTCCCATTCCTCTACTTGAGGAATGAGGAAACTCTACTTGAGTTTCATCTTTCACTGAATTACACCAAGACTCAAACTAAAATTATGCACCAGATTTCACCTGATGTTGCAAACACTTTGTGTCATCCCATTTTGCAATGTATTCACTAGCAGGAGCAGGCAAAAAAAAAATTTTTGGATTAGGATTAGGATGAGGAAAAAACACCCAGGGAGTGAGAAAGTTCATTACAGGCAAAAAAACAATTTTTGGATTAGGATGAGGAAAAAACACCCAGGGAGTGAGAAAGTTCATTGGGTCAATAAAATGACCTGGGTACTTTCAACTTACCAGGCGCTACGTATCTTTGGAAGGTGTCGTTCACTAATGGAAAATAAAGCAGCAGAGGAGCTCCCGGGGTGTCTGCACCATCAAACACGTAGCACTCCTTCAGGTTCTTCTCATCGTCCTTCAGCCCAATGCTGGGAAATGGAATTCCCTGCTCCGAGAAGTACCTGCAGGCCTGCTCCAGGGGCTGGACGTGGCCCAACAGCAGCAGTGTAAGGAATGGAAAAGATACCCAAGATCAGGCTGCTGCCAAAGCCCAGTAGCTCATGCCAAATTGCACAAAATAGACTGATAGCACTGGACAGCTGGCAATAACGTGAGCACCTGCAGCCCCAGGGACTGTTTTCCTCTTGTCTGAGAAGCTATTTGGAAATAGCCTTACAGGAAAACACCTAACATAAGATGGTAAACAGGATTTAAATATGTAGCAACACACGTCACTAAAATGGGAATATGGTTTAGGAACAGAAGAGATGAATTCAAAGCATGTTATAGAGCATCACTGATCAAAGGAGAGCTAAGTCTGAAAAATACAGATCTAAACAAAACTAAATTTGCAGTCCAAGACAGTAAGATTCAGTCACATCGTCTGTTTATATAGCAGTATAATTTATGAGTTGGCCTCAGTAGACTTTAGCAGGGTTTTGAAACCAGCTTACCCATTTCCATAACTTTGAATTTTAAAAATAATAGGAGATTTCAAACTGACGTATTTTAGACCTCAAAATATAGCACTAAAAGTATTTATCAGAAAGCTCATTTGTGATGACCAAGTTTGTTTCATTATCTAACAAAACACTGCAAACATAATAAATGCATTTAATATCTTGCTTCAAGCCCACTATTTAAGGAGAAAAATTGTTTTTATTAAAAAAGATAAAAATAAAGATGATGAAATTCTTCTCTTACTAGGATGTTCTTGGACAGCTAGAAAACTATATATTAAAATAAAATTACACATAAAATCTTAGAGATTTAAGGAAAATGCAGATTAAATTCAGTATCTGCATCAGAAAGTTTTTCCAGCTGTATTTGTACTATTAAATCCTACATATAATTGTAATAGAAGTTGCAGCTCAGCAGTCATAACTTCACTGTGCTGCTCTGTATTTCATTGGTGAAGCGCTAAGGGATATTTCATAAATAGTTTGAAAAAAAGCAGAGATATTTTCCCCTCTGGGAATTTTAATTCTTCTTCTAAGGTTTGGAAACACTACATTACTCAATTCCACTGAGTTCCACATTTTAGAGTCACCTGTCTGAAAATTGTGGCAAGCAAAGGAAAAGCCATTACTAAACAGAGACAGTTCTGAGACTTCTCACCACGGTCTGTGATCCACCAGTGTAATTTAAGTGTATGATGACGTCCACTTTCCGCTCTGGTCTCATAAGGGGTGGGCAGCTGGTTTCAAAGAAGAAAGCTGCATCCACCAACTCCAGGTGATCTGAGTTGCCTCGCAGGTCATTAGGAGAGGTGTCTAGCAAAGTGTCTAAGGAGTAAAAGATTGAGAGCTATTAGCAAACTGCAGACAGATATCTGTCAAGTTAGAAAGCAAAAGGAAGGAGAACTTCCCTCCCATCCAGGATTTTCCCTTTGCTTTAGAATAGCGTGCAGCAACCCTAAAGCTCTCTTCAACCTCTCCACTCCTATTCTGTTGGTGTTTCCAAAGGCATGAATTGCACCAAAACCCAGGCAGCTGTTCCATATGTGCAGAACCCTACAGAGTGATTTTCATCCCAGTGAGGACTTCCAGTACCAAAAATTGAACAGCTGTGTTACTGGAAGTGAAAGATATGAGGGATTACTTTTCTCCCTCCTCTTCTTTTAACAACCAGTAACCACAAAGCCCTGTAACTTCTCTTCAGGACGCACAAACGCCCCTGGCTAAATCCCAGCCCCTGTGCCCATCCCAGTGACCACTGAGGCACGTAGGAGTGCTGTCCACACCTTTCCATTTCATGAAATGCTCCTGCTGGATGTACTCATTGTGCATCTGGAAGCCCCTCAGGAAGTTGTGGTACTTGGAGACAGCAGGGCGGTCCGTCAGGATATCCCGGAGAGTCGTGGAGAGGCCACTTGTAGGAGTGAACATGCATGTAGCCATCTCATATGGCTTCTCGGGCAGGTCCGGTTGTTCCTCTAGAGACACATGGCATAAATGATATGCTATTGAATTATAACCACAATTAAGAGGAAGCTAGGCACAGAGAGGAGAAGGGTCAGCCACTCTTCCCTACCAATAGCCATCATGTGTTCGCAGCTCTCAGCATTGCATTATTTTTCCCTATGGTCCACTGTGAGTTCTGCTTAATTTCTTGACAAAAATATAAACCTACTTTTGTTTTCTAAACACTGATTGGCTATGTTTGACTAAAGGAGCATTTTACTCATAAAACAACATGATTTTGGCACACATAAAAGCAGGAAAAATAATTTTACTTATACATTTTTACATTATACATTTGAGATAATTGCTGCTTTTAGATTCCGTGTAGGTTAAATATGAAATTCAAACCTTATTTTGAAAAGAAGAGAAAAATATGTACATTCTTTTTTAAAGCAAATATTTTTACTTTTAAAAGAAGCAGTTTGTTCAATTTGGTTTGGGTGTGGCCAGCTGAATTCAACATAAACTTGCAAATTATTTATATAAACCCAGACATAAGAATTTGGGGTTTGTTTTTTTCCAAAAACATAGACCACAGAAACGTGACTCAAATCTGTTCACTGCAAGATCACTGGCTTTGCTTGAATTTTAACAGGAAGTTGCTCATCAGTACTTTCAAGGAATGGTCTTTCAGTACGGAGATGCCTCTCTCAGCTGGTGTAACAGAGCTCCATTACATTGACTTCATTTGACCTCTACTAAATCTTTCAGTTCAGTCAGATTTTGAGGGAGGGATGTGCTGTGTGGGGTGAATAGATATTGAAAGGGAAACTCTCAAGCTTCTCTCTGGCTAACAAATAGTTGACATGAGGCTTTGTCAAAAGTTCTCTCCAAACCTTTTAAACACAACACTTCAGGGCCACCTTATGCATCCATCCCCACCTCCTTTGCATCAAAGTCTGTTTCATGGTGCTTTCCCTTCTAATAATAATCTCACTATTTAAGCAAAGCACTGGCTAGTCAGTAAAATCAAATCACTTGATTTTCCTGGTGCCTCCTCCCATACCCCGAGGCTGAGAGCACCAGAATGACAGAAAACCTCGAAAAAAAAGAAAGAGAAATATGAGCAGAGTTACCCTATCAGAGGGGCCTGGAGGAGAGAGGCCATAAGTCAAAGGGTACTTGAGATTTACCTATTTCGGTCACTTTGTCTTGGGTCCACCTGTGCCAGAAGTCCTCTGAATTGTCAGCTGCATGCCAGGCGTCCAAGAGGTTTTTGGAGAAGATACTACTCCACATTCCTAGGAAGTGGGAGAGGTATAATAAGTAGTGATGAGGTAAACACAAGGAAGTTCTTTTAAAAGCTCCCTTCTGCTCCTTCTATAAAGCTTCTCTAACTATTTCATATTTCTATCCAATTTTTGCATAAGTCCAGACATCTATTTCGGTGTTAGAGCTGATTCAGAAGGCAAACTTATTTCAGAAGAAATTTCAAAGTATTTTTCCTTCTGCCTTGTTTCACCTGGAACATTTTAGAACTTTTTTTGAGAAGTTTTGAGAAATTTTCGTTTTCCTACTTTCTTCATTTTTCCTTTAATAAAAGAATATTTTCAGACAGCTTCTTCCCTGACTCCCCTCCTCTTGCCCTATTTATTTCTTCTCATGAAGAATGTTTCCTTCAACTTCCACAAAACCTCATAGATTTCCAACTTCCAAAATGTTTTGCAAGCTATTGGAAACGCTGATGCTCCGAAAGAACTCATGAAGGTACATAACAACTTGTTTGCCTTTTTAGTTTCATTTTCATACAGTTCAAATGATAAAACCACCTTTGCTAGCAAGGGCAGCTGAGTGAATCTCAGGAGACATGCTGAATTTCGGCTGACTGACCCAGTACCTCTCCTGCCACATGCAGAACAACAGGGTTTGGGGGACTAATTTCCAGAATCATTAGTGTTTTTTATTAAAATCTTGCAAGTCCTGCAGGCTGGTGAGTCACCTTGCATGAAGCAGATCCGGGACTCGGGCAGCTTCTTCATCAGGCGACCCATGAAGAACTCACTGCCAAAATCCTCTGCACGAATGAAGGCGCCGTACTTCAGGAAGCCCACCTCATATGGTGTGAATTCCACCCACTCTGCCAACACACACACACCATCAATGTTAGCTCCACTACTAAAAACAGTCAAGCCACTGGACGTGGAATAAACCTTTCAGGCATCAGCCCTTGCTGAGCAAACCCTGCTGATGGCCACCACTGAACCAGTTGTCACACTGCCTGCAGGTTTGTGAGAGCACGGTGTCAAGGTTAAGGGAAAATGTAAATTCTTCTTTCTCTTTGTCTGGCAAGTGAGAATTTTTCTCATGGAAGGTGGACTAGAACATGGGTTGACTTCTATTGCTTTTATTGCCTTCAGCCAACCATGAAAAACATATATTAAGCAAACTAAAAGCTTCTTTCTTTAAGAATTCACACTGTTTCTGAGACAGCGTCACAGATCTATGTTGTGTTATTAGTCTGAAGCTATCATCTGAATATGCAAAATTACACGCCAGAAGATCTGACAAAATACTGAACTGTTGCTGTCTATCCTGTGGGCACCTACTTACTCTTTACTTCTCCTGGCTTGGAGTGAGAATTTAAAACAATTCATCATTATTTACAGCATCCCCATGCTGAATCTCCCTAGGTAAAAACATAGCTCTCTTCCAGAATTGAAACATTACCTCTAAAATCTTTGGTGGTGACTTTGTCCTTGACATTGAGGGCAAGGTAGATGGGCAGTGGGTTCTGACCCTGGTTCACTGCCCGACGTTGATCAGAAAGTCTGTGGTAGCATTTCTGGATTTGGAAGAAAAAAAAAGTTAGCTGGTAATTGGCTTGTTAAAGACATCAGCTTATAAAGTCTGAATATGGAATATCATTTTGCTGGATTTCCTCCTAAATTTACTTCCATGTGCTTGAATAGAAGACAGCAAGAAAATAGTGGGAACAGGAATAATTGTAGTTAAGATAACCAGCCATGTTCTATATTCAGCGTACAACAATGGTAATGAGTTGCTTCCCATCCTATTCTAACTTTGCATTGTTAAATGTAAGTGAAAAAGTAGGGCAGACCTGGGTAATTCAGCTGTTATCATATACTTCATCTGTTAAACATATGATTTCTTCAAGGCAGCATGTTAATGACCCTTCCAGTCAAGATTTTTTTTGAAAACCATATTGAGACTTAACATCCATAGAGGAAAAATCCTTGAGTGGTCCAATACTAGCAACTTATCTTACCCATGAAATGGAGATTTTGAGTGTATTTCAGCCAAATTAAATTCTAGCAAATTTTTCAATGTAGCACTGAAGCTAGAAATACAAGGGGAAATATGACATCAAATGAGAGTGTTTCATTTTATCTGATTCACCTAGACAAAATATAAACCATGTTTACACAATTTTAAAATAAAATAGCTCTTTTCCAGCTATCATCAGTCTGCTAGTTTACATATAAAGTTTTGTTTATGTCATTACAACAAAATTAGGAATGGAAGGTCCTGAGACATCAAATCCAAAGTAGCTGAAAAACACCTGCAAAATCAGTTTCTGTGTCTAAGATGTCTCAAGATCTATATACTGTCTCATCACTAAATCACAAAGTGCAGTAACTATATATGGGGTACATCTGCAGTACAATCAAGAAATGACTGCAGCTTGTGTAAATGTTGCAACAATGGGGACATAAAAGCATGGAGCCATAAAAAACACTTAAGAACCTCAAAAATACAGTGTTAATTAGCATGCTGGTTACTTTAGAGCTAGTCTGAGCATTTCTGTGTTATGTTCAATCACACTTCAGGCTCCAGGGTAGACATATGCTATGTCTCCAAGCTATTAATGTAAATAAGCAGTGTTCTGTCTACATACCAAGTACAATGCTATTGGCCAGGTGTCTCTTCCTAGCATTTTAATTTCTCGTAATGGTCATAAAGATCGAGTCACCAACTTTATGAGAAGAAAGGTATATAGACATTACCCCATCATTTAACATGGACTCAATCATGAGCCCCCACAGATCAATAAAAGATGTTTTATGTCCTGCTTGGGTCCTTTGGCTCAGCTCTCTGTAATAATTCCTCAGGCTTCTCATGCAAAAAGCCCCCATCTTGCACTTGGATGCTTGCTTCCGAGCTTCAATAATTATTTCTCCAAGATCCTTACGTGACCAATCAGCATCTTCGTACAGCTTTGTCATGGTCCTGTAGGCAGGAAACATGATGGAAAATGGAAAGAAACGAAGAAGATGCTTTTGAAGCTCAGAGGATATACTTTGAAGAGCTTTGGGCACTTAGTGTTTTATCTTTAGGTTACTCCCCTCTTTGAGCTTACTTTGAGCAGAAAAACAAGTATAAAGGCAATCAGTCAAAAGTCACTTCATCTGGGATCAGCAAGGAGTGACACCAGCCGCCTATGCTATTTCTGTCCAACAGTAAATAACCATAAAGGATCATTTTGCATAGGTTTAAGGATGTTTGCACTTCCAATGAAGTCTCCTCTTTTGGTTGGATATAAGTTACTTCAGTGACAACAAATGAATGATGCACAATAGGCCTTTCATGGGTGACCCTGGCATTCACAGACCAAAGATGGAAACAATAACTCAATTAGACCCCTTTTGCACTCACCAAGATAGATCTAAAAACCTAGACAAAGCCTGGGCTTTGCTTAACACAACAAGATCCAAAACACAGTATCAAAAAGCCTCCTCACCATGTTGTGCCAGACGAGCCACTGATGTAGGAAATGCAATCCAGAACACGCAACTTTTGAAGGCCCAAAATGCTGCCGTACATGGCAGTGAGTGCTCTTATCCCACACCCTGCTGTGGTCACAGCCACTATAGGCACCTGTTCAACACAAAGAAGGGCAGAAAGCACAGGTGGAAAAAGCGGCATTAAGGCACTTCTGTGTCAAAAGAAGACAGGCATGTAAAAGCAACATCCACACACTAGTAAAATAAAACACGTGGATTAGAGGTAAAGCAACATTGCTCTGTGAGATAGAAATGATACAAGTTGCTGGATGTCGCTGTGGGGTATATTAGAAGATCTTGGCACTTCAGGAAGGATTTTTAAGAAGCACAGACCAAACTCATTGGTTTGAAGATACTTCAAATGGCTCACTTGGAAGAGAAGTGGAAATAGAGACATTGCTCATCCAGACTTCTGAGCTCTCTAGCCGAGATGAATCTGGCTGCAAACAGTGCCCTGAAGGAGGAGCTGCTGACAGAGATCCTTACTCCTCCAGATGGAGGTGAGAAATCACTCCTCATCTCCAGGCCTGAAGGACAGGAGAGAGAAAAATTCCCCAACAGCGCCCTTCCTTGTTACCTCATGGTCTTGCAGATCTTCCTCCAGATGAAGAACATCCTTCAGCGCAGCAGCAACCACCTTCCTCCGGTTTTGCAGGAAATTCTGTTCATCAGTGCACAGGTCAAACCCCAGGCGGGCGTCCAGGTCTCTTGGCCTGAAACACAGGCCCTGCGTCCTGAGACCAGGGCACAAATATTATTATATTATTATTCGCCACGGTTAACTCCAGCTACGCTTGTATGTGTTTACAGACCAGTTTGTGGACAGTATAATGTCATAAATGAGAAAGGGCAACACCACAGACAGGCCTCTGCTAATTGCTGTAGCTGCTAACAAGAATGCAAATGGGAATGCAGAGCAGAACATGACGTACTGTCCTGGTATGGGAACAGGGATCCTCCAACACACTTTGGGTTTTACTTGCTCATAGAAATCATTTTTCATGTTTCAGTAGTGCCTGCCATGTGTGCCTGTAACCAGATAACCACTGCCAGCAGTCACTGCAGTTGATTAGGGAAACAGCTACCATGCCTTGGTGTTATTTTGTTTGTGTGACACAGAAATGTGATTTCTTTGTGGAGCTGCCCTCTCCATCTGTGGGTGTAACAGCGCACACAAATGGAGATCTCCTTACTGAGCTGTGCTAACAGCTTGGCAACTTGGAGGAAAGGGGACCCATGATTTAATTCTCCATCGCTGAAAAAGGAAAACCTGGCAAACAAGCACCTGCAATCCAAAGATGAACACGCCTCTGCTGACAACTGAGCCTGCATGGACCCCTGCTGATTTCAAATGAGCTTTGTGTAGGTGCAAATGTCTCCCAGTTACAGGACCAGGTCTTGCTGGAGACTCACTTACCATTCATTTGCCTTTGTGTACAAGTCAATTGTCCTGTCCTGAAAATCGCAATACAAACAGTGTAAGCATGCTCAGGTCATTAATCCTGCTCCTTCCTCCCCCACTCCATCAACGAGCCTAATTCCATTATCTCTGCAGTCGGCAGCTGCAAAATCTGCCCAGCAATGGTCTGGGTTTTGAGAGATATAATGAGTTCCAGTGTGGTCTGGGTTGAATAGAAGCTGGCGATTCACCCAAGCCAGGTGGGCTTAGGGCCCCTCAGCTTTTCATAGCTGAACACCTACTTTAACCTCCATTTTCTGGCAAGGTCATTGAAAGCTGGGCATCTGAAACACAGACATACGGATGTTCTCTGTTTTATCTTCTGCTCCAGGCTTTCCCTTTGCAAATATAAGTATAAATTGTCATATCCATTACTGTTAGCTCGCATACTATGTTGATGAACATACTAGATATGTCCTGAGGAAATTAAACTCAGAACAGGGTTGATGGGCATGCCTGGAACCACATGGAGAACAAAAGAAAAAAATACATATTGCATAGTTGCAAGGTGACTGTCATTCATACGTGTCATGTCTAACAGGAACTGAATCATCACCCACCAAACTGAACCTGTGTTGGGCTGGATTTTATTAAGAAAGACGTGTTCTCACCTCTGCTATTGTTATTTTCTCTTGTATAGGAAGCGAGTTCAGAGCTAGAGTCACAGACTCATTCAGATCCCTTTCATTTTGACTGGATATAGACTGGAAAAAAAGGTAAAAAAATAATGACAGTTAACCACTATACAAAAAGGGGGAGGGGAAAAGAGGTTAAAGCAGTCTCCCCTACCTCACTTACATACAGGCACGTAGCAATTCCCTGCAGACACAGACCTTTACACACACTCAGGTCTTGGAAGTCCCCAAAGAAATAGACAGCGAAGAGGAAGCTAGAGGTTAGTGGCAGTCACATACCCTGCTGAGCCGCCTCCGCCGGGGCAGAGCCACCGTGAGCGCCGACTGGTTGTACTTGATGTAGTGGAACCTGGCCGGGGAGGTCGGGCAGAGGCAGGAGCTCAGCGTGTGGGTTTGGGTTCCTTCATACGACCCGTCCACGGTCAACGCAAACTTTCTGTCTGGAGCAAAGGAGTTTCAAACTTAAGCTCTTCCGAAAGCGGTGGGTAATTCGCACAGTAATGCAAAAATAGACTTACCTGTCTAAGCCTTTGAGTTTCAGCTTCAGAGCTCATGTACAGAACATGCCCCATTTAGTCACTGTTGCTATAGTACCACTGCACTTCCATATACACCCTGACTGCTGAGACTGCCACTCTGTTCATTAGATAATGATTCACAGCTGATAACAGTTTTGGCAGAAAGAAGTGCTCTCTCCTGAAAGACTAACATTTTCAAAGTACCTCAGCAGTAAGACAGTATGTGGTACCAAAGTACCATTCCAGCATAATAATAAAGTATTTTGAAAATTTCAGACTTTTGGGAGAACTGTTTGCTATTGTAGGAGAGCACAGTTCTCTTTGGAACCAGCAAAGTCTCAGTCCTTCTATCGTGTTTCCCTTTCCTTCCACCTGTAACACTTCTTTTGAAATAATTTCTAGCACTTACAAAAATAACGTCTGGTGGGGTTTTGCCTTCATATAATAAACCTCAGATATGTCTCCTCAAGTAATTGAAAAACGGTCTTTTTCAATGAGAAAAGGATAGAATGGAACGGAATCAACCCAGGTTCAAGGTGAAATACACTCTGTAAATTCACACACTTAAAGGTATATAATCCATCTTTAAAATAATTATCTCACTCAAGCATTTTCAGCCACATCTGGCAAACTTCCTCACTGTGACAATTGAGCTCAGCTGGATCATCTGAGTCCTTAAGCAGTTTGCTGGACGGGCCATCAGGGGATGTCAGAGTGAGATGTTTAAGAACTGCATAGGAGATACACAGGTCCACAAAAATGGACTCGACATGGTAGTGAAGCACTGCTTAAAACGTGCAACAAATGGCTTTGGTAATATACTATGTGTCTCGTGTTTCACCCAGTGGCATGTTTTATATTGTTATGCCTAAAGAAATTTTAAGAAGTTAAACTGATAAAAGAGGCCCGGTCTTCATTCTGCTCATTTATTTTTTTTGTCTCTTAGTACAGAAACAGCAGGAGTTAGCTCCAGTTTAGGACTCAAAAACATTCAATTCCCTGCACAAACACTTTGGAAAATTACGAGCATCTGACAAGATGTTATTATAGAGGAAAGTATTTTGTGGAGAAACCAGACCATGTGCTCATCACACTACATTCTCCAGCAATCTGTGTATTTTTGACCAACTACAGCCCCTTCCGCAGGCCACAGGCATCAGTGAGATTTTTGTCTTGCATCTTACAGAACTTTAAACCAGGGTGTTTGAGTGAAAAACCTTGTCTGCTTTTGCCATAAAGCAGCATCCAGCTTTGCTCTGTAATTCAGTGAAAGGCTCACCTGTACTGTCCTTCCTCAGCCTCCCGTCGTTCACCTGCACGTCCAAACAGGAGACTTCCCGGGACTGTGGGAGACAACCAGGGACAGAGAAAAAGGCACTCGCTGTCAGCAGAGCTCTGCCTCGGCCTGTGAGGGCCTTGAGGAGCTTGGGGTGTGCGCCCCAGGGGAGAGATGGTGCCAGCTTACAATCCCCCCCACCAGGACTAGGGAGGTGGCATTGGGCTTCCACATAACAGAAGTGAGGAAGGAGAAGGGACCTTCTCACTCCCGCCTGGAGGAACAGCCCCCACGAGGGTCTGGGGGAGGTCTGGCCACAGGGGAAGGCTCCCGGGGCAGGGTGCTCATCCCAGCTCTTCCCGGGCAGACGGTGGGACAGTGTCAGCCTGAGCCCAGCTCGGTTTGGGTGGCAGCTCATGGTTTTCACAGCTGTGGCTCCACCAGTGTGAGTCACTAGCGGGGACCACATGGGAAAGCCATCACCAACACCTGTGTCAGCTTGCCTCTCGGCCCATGCCTTCATAGCACCGTGTGGAGCAACTGCCCCACACCTTTAATCCTAGCTTTGCAATAAGCACTGCTCTACGGCAGGGAAAGGATTACGAAATAAAAATTACCACTAAAACTCCATTCGTTACAATGTTTTCAGGAGGATCCGGACTAAAAGACAAAATAGAAAACAATCAGTTCAAAACCAGCACTCTCTTTTTTTCCGTTTGTTTCTTTTTCTTTTTTCTCTAAACTCTTCTTTAATCATTATTACATTATCTTTGTCTTTAAAAGTCTGTCTTTGGAGACGCAGCATGGCCAAAGAGCATCAGAAATTCTAGCTGGAGATTCAATCCAATTTGTATCTGACAGGCTTGAGCCTCAACTTAAACTATTTATGGAGACCTGCCAAATGGAGGAGCTCCTCACTAGATCAGACAGGATCCTTTTCCGACACACTGAAGCAAATTTACACAGGGATGGCATAATTACATTATTCCCCATATCGATCAGTTCAAACCTGGGGGATAGGAGCTGAAAAACTGGTTAAATTCATCCAATGTGCCATAACAAAAAAAGGAAAAAATATTACCATTTACCTTAAAAATCAACAGCAGCACTAGGACTGATTTACATGCCCATTCTCTTCATTAACTGTACAGTCAGCACAGAAACACAGTAAAAAACTTTTTTAATCTATTCCCACAAATAAAAAAATTTCCAAGTATCATTTTCCCACATCCTTATGACAAAGCAAACATCTGGGATCCCACAGTAAGGAGCAAGTGGGGTTTGAAACTGAAAACTTCCTCCTGTACAGAATGCCCCATGCAGCCTGGTGAGCAGCAGCCACCAGGGACATCTCTATGAGGGACATCACATCTGTGCTCACTTCGTGTGTCTGGATGCCCTGTGTAGGTGCACACACACCATGCACTGTCACGCACCCCTTCTGCATAAAATACCCTACCACAAGCGTTTCCTGAGCACCCAGAGTCCCCCTCTGTTTTATTAAGACAGTGACAGAGTTGGGGGCCTGCAAGTGTAAACTGATGTTTTGTGTCAGTAATATTTTGCCTCTGACTTGCATTTCTGTTGATCACCTATTTGACCTCACGCACCTGCTCTCCATTGTGAATTCAACCTCCAGCTCCTCTTTTCCCTGCAAAAGAGAATGAAGGCAGTCACTGCAGGTTGGCCCTTCCGGGAGAGGAGATAGCCTACAGGAATTTGCGGCCTTCAGAGGTCTCTATAAGCCAGTGTCCACCTTTTTTTACTGCACATGCAACAGGCAATTTTCTTCACGATGCATCTGTTATACTTCTAGTACCACATACTTCTAACATCATATTCTTTATTTTAGCAAACTCCTTGCAGGACAAATGTAAAACATACCACAGGGCCTCTGGGCGTTTGCTCCCCCTTTCTGCAGTTACAGGTTCACCGCTCCCATTTCACAGACCACCTGCAACTCCCCTTTCCCTTCCCTGTCCACAGGCTCTCACAGTCCCTGCTGGGCCTTAGCATGAGTGAGCCTGGATTTCTCCAGTGCATCCAAACCATCCTGCCCCTCTCCAGGCCCTGACCAACAGCCCGTGCAGATGGGCCTGGTGGCACATTAGCATGGCAGCACACTTAGGCATATGAAGCCCAGGGTATTCTGGAGGGTGTATGTTGGTTTCATGGAGCCTGCACATGTAGAATCATTGTGTGCTCAAGACTTCCTCTTTGACTTTTGTAATTGTTCTGCCCCCGCCAAGATTTCTTTCCTCCTTTGCAGATTTTGGTGCCACTTCCATTATCTTCTTGCCCTCCTAGTGTGAGCATCAAGATAAATACAGCATGGAGAGC
Source organism: Calidris pugnax (assembly GCF_001431845.1). Taxonomy (NCBI): domain Eukaryota; kingdom Metazoa; phylum Chordata; class Aves; order Charadriiformes; family Scolopacidae; genus Calidris; species Calidris pugnax. The sequence goes on from NW_015090921.1 coordinate 5,394,537, forward strand.
CAGCCTTTTCAAAACAGGTATCAAATCAAATCAGCACTCACTCAAGCTAAGTATTTCTAGGCCTAAACACCACCCTTAAAACTTCAGCAATAAGTTGCCTCAACAACATGAAATCGAGACGTGCTGAAAAACTCACTTTTTTAAATAGTTCAACTGTGCAAGTGTTACGCTCATGTTCCAAATAAGCTGAATGCCACATTGGGTTTGCCATTTGTGACTGTAGATCACTACTTTTATATTAACATAACATAACACAACACACAGCTCAGAACCACCAGCTCTGACTGCAAAGGGACATCCAAAACTATAGGGGTAAGCTCTTGATATTTTGATGTCAGGGACAGCAACCAGACAATCACATCCAATAACATTGTAGAAGCAGCACCCAAAATTTGCTGTAATTACAGAAGCATCACCGGGCATCAGCCCCTGAAACAGATGGGCATACTCAGGTGGCTAAATGGACAGTAAGAAAGGCTCGTACATGGGACACGTGAGAGGAAAACTGAGCCTCACCTGACCACAGCCCCTTAGCTTTGTCCTTGAATTTTATCTGTACCTGTGGATTCAGCTGGAAAGACAGCTGAATGTTTTCTCCAAGCTGGATTTTGGAGACATCAAAGAAAACAGTGAGGAGATGGTCATCTTGAGTTATGTTGTCCTCATCACAAACTTTTAGCTCCAGAATGTTCTGTGATTAGAAAATTAAAAATTTTACAAGAAAGGTTATATAAGGTTCAACAACATCCCGCTAATATTTCATTTTACCTGAAGGAATTGGGAAAGAAGTTCAAGAATGAATAAACCATAATTTTTTTCAGCTGTTCTGTATTGACTCTGCAGGCAGATAGCTCCACTCTATTGACTATGCAGGCAGATAGTGTCCTATCCAGCCATCAAAAGCCAAATAGCTACAGTAAGAGAGTGTGAATGCTTCATAAGGGAACTCAGACAGACCCGCAGAGTGGAAGGTTTATATGGTAGGTTTGATGTCGGGTAAGAATATCTACTGGGGACAGCCACACTCCTACCTTAACCTGGCTCTGAATGGTGAAGTGGAAGGTCTCGTTCCATGTCGGGTTCTTGTTGTTCTGGACTGTCTTGGTGCGAAACTGCTGCACTGAAGCTGTTGGCAGGCTCAGGTTCACATAGCAATCAGACTGGGTTACTGTTGAAGAGAGGGAAAGCATGAAAGCAATGGACCAATGAAACAAATCAGGTACTCCATGAGATGTTGCACTGTGTGAATTTTTAGGCTCCATACACAGGACAATATGGAGAACACAAGCCAGGATGCCAGCTAAGGTACCATCAAGCCAGTGCTAGACAACCAGCTCGCTTTACTCTTGTGAAAGCCTGGCAGTTTGCTCTTCTTGAGAACTGCTTCTTTTAATTGCTGCAAAATCAATAAACATTCAAAATACGCAGTTGCATTGCATTCCTTTTCCAAGAGATCCACGGCAAAACTGTCTATTTCTATCAGACTCCAAAGGTTTTAATGCTGAAGAGCCATCCGTAGGCACAGGAGCATGCACACACATGGCAGTCCCATCAGGCTGGGCATCATGGATGGTTCAGCTGCCTGTTGGGAACACGAACAGCGTAACAGCAGCAGCTGTGATGGGGACTTCCATTTAAAGAAAAAAAAAATTAAAAAAAAAAAATAAATTTTGGAGATGAATTGTATTTAATCTTCTGTGAAGTGGATTAAAATGAGCACATATAAAAAGAAGCGTTGAAATGTTGAATAGTTTGATGCATTTGCTTTGAGAAGCAGCTGTTCTGAGGTAGATCTTTCACCTGTAAAGCTGTATAAAAACTATTGCTGGATGCCACTATTTTCACCTGGATCTCTATGCATCGGTCTGAGCGGTTAAAGGTATTTGCAACACGTGCTGTGCAGGTGAAAGCTTGTCTGTGCTTCCCCACACAGAGCGAGCTGACGTTGTCAGCTGTTCTGTATTGACTCTGCAGGCAGATAGCTCCACTCTATTGACTATGCAGGCAGATAGTGTCCTATCCAGCCATCAAAAGCCAAATAGCTACAGTAAGAGAGTGTGAATGCTTCATAAGGGAACTCAGACAGACCCGCAGAGTGGAAGGTTTATATGGTAGGTTTGATGTCGGGTAAGAATATCTACTGGGGACAGCCACACTCCTACCTTAACCTGGCTCTGAATGGTGAAGTGGAAGGTCTCGTTCCATGTCGGGTTCTTGTTGTTCTGGACTGTCTTGGTGCGAAACTGCTGCACTGAAGCTGTTGGCAGGCTCAGGTTCACATAGCAATCAGACTGGGTTACTGTTGAAGAGAGGGAAAGCATGAAAGCAATGGACCAATGAAACAAATCAGGTACTCCATGAGATGTTGCACTGTGTGAATTTTTAGGCTCCATACACAGGACAATATGGAGAACACAAGCCAGGATGCCAGCTAAGGTACCATCAAGCCAGTGCTAGACAACCAGCTCGCTTTACTCTTGTGAAAGCCTGGCAGTTTGCTCTTCTTGAGAACTGCTTCTTTTAATTGCTGCAAAATCAATAAACATTCAAAATACGCAGTTGCATTGCATTCCTTTTCCAAGAGATCCACGGCAAAACTGTCTATTTCTATCAGACTCCAAAGGTTTTAATGCTGAAGAGCCATCCGTAGGCACAGGAGCATGCACACACATGGCAGTCCCATCAGGCTGGGCATCATGGATGGTTCAGCTGCCTGTTGGGAACACGAACAGCGTAACAGCAGCAGCTGTGATGGGGACTTCCATTTAAAGAAAAAAAAAATTAAAAAAAAAAAATAATTTTGGAGATGAATTGTATTTAATCTTCTGTGAAGTGGATTAAAATGAGCACATATAAAAAGAAGCGTTGAAATGTTGAATAGTTTGATGCATTTGCTTTGAGAAGCAGCTGTTCTGAGGTAGATCTTTCACCTGTAAAGCTGTATAAAAACTATTGCTGGATGCCACTATTTTCACCTGGATCTCTATGCATCGGTCTGAGCGGTTAAAGGTATTTGCAACACGTGCTGTGCAGGTGAAAGCTTGTCTGTGCTTCCCCACACAGAGCGAGCTGACGTTGCTGCTTTGCATAAGATTGCATTGCTGTGCTGTCTCAATTAGAGGCGTGCTCAGGTCATAAAGTTCACCCATGTATTTCAGTGTTTCCAGATGGAGGGAGGGCAACTTTCGCGTTTTTTGTTTTCCTTTCTCAGCTGAAGAGGCCAGCTGTAAAGTTTGGCTTCCTACCCAAGTTCCGTTGTGGGTGGGTGAGCGATGTTCAGAGCCAAAGCTCGGGTATTAAACAGTGGTTATCAGCCAACTGCGGTGCTTACGTCATCAACAAGCATTTTCATTCTGAGGTCAGAATAATCTGGCTGCAAATACGTTCTGTCATTGTTATTAGGAAATAAAAGGCAAATGTGAATCATGATATTAAGAATACTGTGAACCCACACTCAAAAGTCAGGGATGATCACCCTACAGAACACGATCTATTAGTTAGGGATGACAACCTACACAAGTGCCAAAGATAGCATGGGGCAGTACTGCCTGTAAATTGCCAATCCCATCATTGGTATTATATTTCCTCTATTTGTAACACCACCTACTCAAGCATTCCTCTCATTGCACAGCAGACACACATTCATCTGAATAAACTTAAGTCTTGTCCCACTTAGTTTTACCAGCAGACCTGACTTTGGGAAACACAGAATAATTGACTTGGCCCTTTATTGCACTCCATATGTAACTGACTCCCCCAAGACTTAAGTCATCTTTGTTTGAGTAATTCTCAGTTTAAAAAAGAGTAACTTTGACTGATGAAGGTAGTTGTGGTATGTACAAAGATATCTAAATTCTAAAAAAAATAAAATATTAATACACATAGGAATCCCTTGAGCTTCTAACAGTCCTTATAGCTCCCAAACTTCATCTGCCTACAGAAAATGTTGATATGAAAATATTTTTTGGCTTTTGGAAAGTCCAGATTGTTATTAGCACAGACTGCTGTCCGCTCTTGTCCCCAGTAGGAGGACCAGAAGGACACGATTCCTTAAGTCTGTGAGTGAGTCAAAGTTTATTTCAATGATATTTCCCAAATAGCAATACATGCTCTGTCTACATCTGTTGTGAAGAACAAAGTATTTTTTCAAAAGTCCATTAATTATTTTTTTTTTCTGTGAGTGATCACTGCCTGCTACCGTGCTGTATCCTACTGCTCTAATAAATAATGGCTTGTCAGACAGCAGGGCCCTGGCTTCTCACTTAGATCTCTGACTTTCTCTGGGGGACTTCTGACACAGACCCTAGACAAGCATGCTGCCCTCTTCCCATCTGCAAAATATGTTGGACGATGACTTTTGTACTTCAGACACGTCCTCTGAAACCTAATTACCTCTTGTTCGCAAAGCATTTTCCAGGTGTTACGAGGGAGGCCCTTACAACACCAAGGGTTCTTTTTCAGACGTCTGGAGTACCTCAGGCCTATATTCTGCCCAACCAGCTGCAGGCACAAGCAGATGTGGGGACTGGAACCCCACAGCCCATCTCGTGCCCCAGCCGGTCGGTCACACCACAGTGCCCCGTTGCCTGGTACCAAGGGCCTCTCCCTGTGCACAGACCCCATCTCCAGCCACGTGCCAGCAAATCGTCATTTCCCAGGTACGTAAGGCCTAACCACCACCTAACTACGGTGATTAGGCTCCTGCACGGTACACACACAGTTGTTGTGTCCCTCCCCTCGACCACGACACGTGAGCGGCTGTCAAACATGCTTGGGGTGGCAGCCGTGGTATCACTGTGGGGCAATATCCTGCCAAATAGCAGGCGTGGCAGCAGGTATTTATGACAGCATGGTCTCCTCGTCCAGTTATTACACTAAGTTTCTAATTATCTTCCAGGATAGCAGCAGGACTGGATCTTAATTGTGCCTCACCATTAGAAGGCATTGCAGCGACATGACCCACACTGAGAAGCACCGTAGGCCCAGCACCGCGCTGCATCCCAGACAAGAGCAAGGCACCAGCTGCTCTGGCTGGAGCTAAAACCTCACCTGCCTCAGAGGCAGCTCAAATTCCAACAGGGCTAAACCAAAAAATTTTAATTTTAATTCTACCTCCTTTTTGGGTGCTAACAGACACAACCTCCAGCCTGTTAGTAACCTGGGCAGAAACCTGGACATCCTCCTCCGCTTGGACTGCCTTTAAGTGCTCACGTTATATGTTTTTTCTAGGGGGTAGATTTTTGATTTTTTTTTTTCATGACTGTTAGGGTATTGTTTTTGTTATTGGGCTGAAGGGATACAGACCACTAATGTGGTCTCACACACTGCTAGCCCAGATTATCTCCTTGTATCACATCTCTCCTCACTTGGGCGCATCCACGTCACAAAATACAAACTATGACCACCAGCTGGTCATTTTTCTTCTTCCTCCCACACTGAGGAGCTGAGCAGAGATCTCAGAGATCTCACCTTGGCTGAGGGTGGGTGGAACAGGCAGGCATTGCTGCTTTCTAGAGTGCAGAATATTAGTCAATTTAGATTATTGTAACTTTTATATTCTTTTTTAAATAAGAATGCGGGTTACTTCTGTGAAAGTAAGCATCTTCCTTCTCAAGGCTCTTCATAGTCAGATTATCAGAATTCATTCAGACCTGGGAGATCAGTTCCTGCCTCCAGGCAGCATTCAACATTAGTCTCCTAATTGCTAAACTTCAACAAAAAGCTTTCACACTTTCTCCCACCCTGCCCTTCACACTGGGTGAAGGACCCTACAGGTATCCCTATAACAGTATCATCAGTCCCATTTTCATCCCTCCTTAAAATATCCCTTTGCTGAGAGGTTGCTAAGTAACCTTACTTTTTTTTTCCACTGTTTTCTCCTTTGTCAAGCTTTATCAGTCCACATCCTTTTATTTTATAATGAGATTTCAAGCAACACCTAGAACAATAGGCTCTTGGTATGTAATTGCAACTGCTTAAATGGTGAAGTAAGTAATAAGTAACAACGAAACAATAACAACAGTGCAAAAACAAAACACTGGAGGAAGTCTGTAGGTTCCTGCAATAAATATCCCATTGGACCATAGTTCCTCCAACAATAATATTTCACTGGCTATATTTCTTTTTAGGATCTCAAGGCCCTTTCCATGAATTGATCTCATATATGGCAGAACTTCTGCTACTCCAATGCCATAAAATATGGTTTTTTGATAAAAATACAAAATATACTTACTAATTTTATAAAATATTGTACCCAAAATAATATAAGCCTTATATAAAAAAAAGTCCAAACCTTGAAAGTTTCCAAAGATAACAAACCTAATTTAAAACAAAACCAAAAAAAACCACAAAAACCCATAAAAGCTTAACATATATAATTTTCTTACTAAGAAAATGCTGAACAATATTTAAAATATTTTTAATGCTACACCAGTTGAGGTTCATTTAACCTAGGGCCCACAGGCAGTGTCCGCTGAGGAGGTTGGATGTGTTCAGGAAGCAGGGTATGATGGCTTAAAATTGCTCAGCTTGGCATCTCCATCCAGTTCCCTATTTTTACTATTCTGTTTAACCATTAACACTCTGATTTGGGTGGGTTTTCTTAATTTATTAATTCCACTTAATGATTTTGTTTCTCTCCAGTACCTTGTTCTTCAGCCCCTTTGTCTTTTTTGGGGAAGAATCTTTGGTCTTGCTAGGGATGGACATCAGTGTCAGAGGAGAACTTAGTGGTAGGTGTCTAAGGAAGAGTGTAAGAGGGCAAGCATCATTTAATGCTCTCTCAGCCCACACAATTTCACTGGATTTTTCTCCTATGAACTTGTCCAGTCTCCACCTGGAACCCACATAAACCTTTGGCATCCGTGATCTCCTGCTGTGGGGAGTTCCGCAGCTGAACCACACGCTATGAAAAGACATGCCCTTCTGTGTGTTCTGGGCCTATGGTGGTTGCCCAAGGATTCTGAGAGGCTGAGACTGAAATTTGAAATTCTCTGCAGAGAAAGCCCTGTTTTTAAGGGTGGGTTGGATTGGTGCACATCCAAGTCTCACCCCATGAGGGAGTCAGGATGCAGATGGGGGACACACCCAAATCTGGGAACTGGCAAGTGTTCACAAGTCCAGGAATATCAAGAGCCCCAATGAGCCTGACTGGAACGTGGGTGTGCTCAGTGGGAAGGGGGAATGCGGAGAACACAAACAAGGCACTAAATTCACAGGTAGTGTCAATGACATCAGCTATGCATCAGTACACAAGTGGAAATTAGTGTCATAATTTACACAGAATATCACAAGGGTGCATTAAAAACATTCAGGGTTTAAAAAGCAGAATGAAAATTTGTCTTGGATAATAAACCTTATGCATTGAACTTCCATTAAAGGTCTTGCATTATATATTCCATGGGAGGTGCTAGTGAGGTTTTGAGAGCATACTGTTATGGATTCATTTTCCTATCTCCATTACATGGAAAATGGAGCAAATAGACCAATAATAAAGTTCACCTGTGGCACCAGGAGACCTTCTAAACACTAGATGAGTATTAAACCAAGTGATCCAAAAACTCTACAGAAAACTAGTGCAAGGAGGGATCTTGAGAGCAGAAAATAAAATGGGATTCACTTCAGAAACAAAAGGATGGGCACAACTGGTGAGAGACAGAAGGACCTGATTTAAAATGTTGACAATCTATAAAACGATTGAGAAATAGGTGGCACTTGCCAACTTCTTCTATCTAGAAAAAATTGCAGGAAAAGTGATAAAAACAGAGCTGGGAAAGAGAAGAATGAGATTAAAAAAAAAAAAAAAAATCAGTGTTAGGAAACTGATACTGTATAGAAGTCTACATTTCTGGTGGTGAAGATCCACATGCTTCTGGGTTCCCTAGGGCTGTGCCAAGCTAATCTTTGGGGAACTGTAAAGATGACCAAAACATCTCAAAAATATTCCCCCATTTGTACAATATTTTGCTGGTTTGTGTGTAAAAGTGGCATATTTTTTAACTTAAGGCTCAGTGAAAGTCACGTACAGTGACCAACACACAATTTGCATTAGCTTTTACATTGCCAGTGAGTTTAACCGGAGGTTAAATTGATTCATTAAAACAGTTGAAATATAGGTTTACTTTATATAATAAAAAGTGTGTCATTGAAATATGTGGCTTCAAGTCCAGCTGTATGGAAAACTACATCCTGAAATGATTTAAAAGCAGATCTTTCTGATAAATGCAACTGGCAAATTTTACGCTCAGCAAAATCAAATATTACTGGAATTAAGCAGCTCTCAATCAAAATCAGATTCAACAATTAAACGTAAGCAAGGCAGTGCCATGACTGGTATGATTTTCTTTTCCTACCTGATGGAAGTCCCCAACAAGCAAAGCATTCACCTTTTGCAAGTATCGATTTTGGTTTGTTTGTGTAAATTTTTTTACCCCTCAGTATTTTGACTGATACTACCATTTCAAACAAATGATGGCTTGGCAATGTTGGTGGTGAGTGTCTGTCATTCTGTTTTGCAAGCAACACCCAGTATATGCTTCACAGCGTTAGGCAGAACAGCCTCAGGCTGGAAAACCCCTGTTTGTGGCTTTACTGCTGCTCCAGACCCTGTGCCATGCTCTGGAAGCACCTCTGTCATTCAATCTGCTCCTTCAAGACGCTTCATGGGCTGGTGGGACACATCGTGGACTGGGAAGCAGAAATGGCTGAGCATTTCTGTACCTGTCCCTTACTCTAGAAACTTTGTAGTATTGGAAAAAGTAGCATCAAAATGCAGGAAACTCCCTTCAGAATAAAAATAGTCTCAAGAAAAAAAAAAAGCAAGAAAAAAAAAACGCATTGATGTAGATGAGTAAAAGGTGGAGAGAAGTTTGGTAAGCTCGTTCTCATGCAGATAGTTTAGCAGAACACGATTATGTGGGGAGATATCCAAGGCCTGTAGCTCTCCACACCTCTTTCTTTCAGTTCAGAGAGCATATTTGTACCTTCAAATAGGTTTAAGGTGTAGCAGGAGATTTCTCTCCAGCCCATAACTGAGCTTCAGATCTCCTTTCCACACTTTAGAAGTACTCCAGTGGGAAGGTTCATACAGACTCTTCTTCCCCGTGCATCCAGCAACAACGAAGCATCTTACTTCAATACAAATCAAAGTGAGCAACTCTTCTTCATACACCTAGAGAAACTGTAGCAGAACTCAAACCAATCACTCTGGAAAGGCCCAAACAAATGTCTTATCTTGCATTGCTTTAACCGAACAAATTTAGCTTGGTCTGGTTCCTATAGAAATTTTCTGGATTCAGATCATCTTATTTGTATAAATGAATACATGCAAGCCAACCAGCTACGTCCTCACATTGGAGGTGATTGTCATTCAGAGTATTTTTTTCTAGTGCTTTGCAGTTCAGATGTTTGTGGAGTATTAATAAATTCTTATATAACTATCATACCTGGACATTTTGTAAATATAATTAAGACTATAAAAAGCTAACAGTGTAAACCCACAGCTAAGTTTTGAAACATGGCTGTTCCAATGGCTGAGTCAAGTTTGACAGTCTATGAGAGATGTCAAGTATGCAGTCCTGAGCTCACATAAAATATTCTGCAATAGGCCCAGGGATGTACAGGGTGGACATTACTGTAAGAAGGAACCAGAGAAAGAAGTGCCCTATCTAAACTTCTTATTGCACACTTTCCTGTGAATGAAAAATCCTTTCTTTGCAGATCCAGATGTCAAATATTTTATGCATTCTGTGCAAACGTCTTTTGATCTACTACTGCTGGCTAGACTTCAGCATTACACTGGCAAAGATAGAAGAATATATAATATCTTCTAGCTATGCTACCTCATCTTCAGTATACCACAGTCACACATCTCCCTCTCTGCTTTTGTAAATACTCTGAAGTGTTTGTGACACTTGGTTGTACTCCAAGTAGTTTTACAAGCATGTAGATTGTCCAAGGGTATAGCAAAGATACTCACACAAGTCTGCTTTCCTGGCATTTTTCATCCGTATGATTTTCACAGTGAGTAAGTTGCATGGAGAGGGCTCTGTCTGTTGAACAGCACACAAAACACGTGGATGAGCATGCAGAGAGAAAGAACAGAAGCCCAGTCAGAGATAACATTGAATTACATATTTCACTTCAATCATCTAAAACATTTCTGAACTCAGAATCTTCCTTGTGCATTGTCCTCTCTTTCTTCCCAGGAAGGTTTGCAGCCAGGTGTGGCCAGAGACCCAAAATGTACATTCAATCACAAACCAAACCTCTGATGTCCTCCATTTTCCATTCTGAAGAAACTTGTGGTAACCCTCAACTTGAGGTGTCTGACGCTTACAACCCAATCACAGAGAAGCGTATGATAGTGAGCCTCACTGTGCTATTAATACAGCTGACACACATCTTGGTCTGTGCAAACTCAAAGGATGTCGTATATATCCACTATATTTCACAACAAACAGCAGACAATCTAGCAGGGCAGGAATTAGTAACGATATCATGGTGTAATGATGCTGCTCATCATCTGGTTTATAGGTATATGACTCCATTGTTATGTTTGACGTAGAGCAGTGCTGGCTTTCAGACAATGAGGACCAGAGAAGTGTCTTCCAGAGACCTATCCCAACCTTCTCAGGCAGGGGGAGAGAAAGCACCAACTCTGTAATTACGTCTCTCTGAATAATTCAGCTGATCCAATCTTCCTTTAAGCAAAATTCACAGCAATTGATAACTATCAATGGAAATCTTGGGAAACCACCTAAACCTAAGTGGTTATCAAAAGACATTCAACAAACCTGTCAAGAAACTGGTTTGATTTTGTCATCCTCTCTTGTCCTAAGCAAGGATCAGAGAAACATGGTACTTAATCAAAAGTAGGGGCTGAAGGTGAGGTATCTTGTTCCCTAGTTAATTGTCTTTTTAAAGGAATAGAAGGAGGAATACCTGCACATTATATGATCTAAATGTAAAAAAAAACCCCACCAAACAAACAACCACCAAAACCCACCAAAAAACCTCAAAAGAACCTCTTAAAATGGCAAACAACAACAACAAAAACAACCACCACCAAGAGAAGTAAAAAAGAAAGAGCAAAACTATGACGTGATGCAACACATATAAGAGACAGTTCATGCACACTACCTATAGAGCAGGGAAATCACTGCAACAAACACGTAGATCAATATATAACAACGTGTCACTATTCATTCCCTTATGCATAAAATCTCCCACAACGTTTAAGAGAGCTATATTTAACACCTCACATAATGTTAGTTTCCTGGCTTTCCCCAGGCACTCATAGACATCACTAATACCTCCTTTTTTTTTTCCCTCGGTAGCTTGTTTTGTCTAGCCCAATTGGATGGAGGCAAAGGACAACAGCAATGTACAAAAAGATCTTTTTTTTTAATTGGGGATTTTCAAAATAGTTAAATTGCTGCAGCATTAAAGTCCTTGCCTTTCTGAAGGTCAAAACACAAATTTGGTAGAAAACCCAGACAGAAGCCCCGCTTCGCTCACAGCCTTAGGGCTGAAGAAGAAATCTCAGAGCTAAAGACACAGGAGGTGGAACACCATCTCCCACAGCAAGTCCCCTCTGCCACCAAGGGGCTGCCTGCACAGCTCATCTCAGAGCCTCCTCTTCCCTTTTCTTACCTGGCTCTTACTGTAGAACAGTCCCATTGTGGTCTTTCCTGCCTCCAAGCCAGGTGCGAAGGGTGGCAGCAGATGGGTATGGAGAAGTCTCAGCCGGGCAGCTTCTCCTGCTTTAAGCTGCCGGGAGCAGGCAGGCAGGTGTGTTAGTGCCTGACTCAGCGCCGCCTCACCCCACACCATCACTTGAGCAATCCCCAACTCCTCCTCCTCCTCCTCTTCCTCCTCCTCCTCACTGCCCTGGAGGCGCGGAGACCCAGGCTCCGGCACTGCAGAAGGATGGTCTTTGCAGCTGTAGTTCGAGGGACATCGAGACCTGGAAGGGATCTTGCCTTCACAGCTATGGGCACCAAGGAAATGCTTTATACTTTTAAGCATCCCCGCCACTTCTTGAGGAGGCCACAGTGCTTTTGCACACCAGAGGGCTGTTGTAAGGCAGCCCCTTGTGTGGAGATGGCTGGTCCAGGCAGGGTCCATCTGGCTGCCCAGGAGTGGGCAAGAAGGACCTCTTTGGCCAAGGACATCCAAGCAAACCATTGTGCATAGAAAATACTTTTTTTAGCTTTTTTATTGCCTATAGGGAGTAGGTAGGTCTTTGCTTAAGACACCTTGGAAATAATTTTTTTTTATGCCCATCTCACCTTCCATTTTGCCCAACTCAGGCACCGAGTCATCTTTGAGCCAAGCAGTTACTGCAGGAAAAATACTGCAAGAAATGATTCCCCAGTCACCTGATGAAAGTGTAAGAGTTTCCATTCTAAGGGCAAAGCTTTAAAAGCTCACTCATTTTCTCAATTTTTTTACTTCATGCATCTGAATTAAGGTGCTTAAGTGAATAACCTCAGAGAGGATACATTTGGCAGGGTGAAATTAATGTTAATTACTCTTTATGTTCTCACCTATTCTTGATGTCCTTCCATTTATAAGGCTTCACTGGGTATGACACTGCTAGCCTCATGTGAGGTGGTCTCAGTATCAATGAAGGAGTAACCAAGAGATAACAAAATAGGAGATTTTTCAAAAAAACATCATCCCTGCTATTATGAAATTTAACAGAAAAATCAAACTCAAAATAATCTCATTTCACTTTGCAATGAGTTGAGAACTAATTGATAACGATAGCTTCACAGACACACTATAACTTGAATATCATAGAACATTTGGCATTTGAAGACATTCTGACTTAAGAACCAGATGCCACAAATGTCATCCAGGTGTTAAACAGAATAAGGATGGGTAACTAACAGGTCACAAAAAGCAGTAGTCAAAGGAGGGAGTAGTCCCTCAGTGGCAATTGCTCCTAAAGAGGTTGCAAACAGCTCAGTTTTAAGCCTACTGCAATGTTTCTATCAATGATCTGGAAATCTAAAAAAAAATACAAACCAACCAAACAAAAAAATATCACTATAGGTGCCCTGTTTCAAACAGAAGGTATTGAAATATCAGGGAAGCTGAAGAAAAGAGCCACAGAGTGATCTGAGAGTAGGAGGAACTCCCTTGGAGAGGGAAAGGCAGGTTTCATATCAACCAGCAGGACACAATGCAGAGATACCCCAGCGCTGACTTGGGATGCGGCACAGCTATGTCAGTACAGTAATTAGTCACGGTTAGAAGATCGACTAATTAGCCCTGATGAAAAGCAGAGTTAATCAGGCTCAGGCTGTGTCATCCACCTATCTGGCTTTTTCCATCCTGTTGTTAAATTTCCCCTGTAAAACAGACTGAAGCAGCTTTCATCCTGCTCTGTTTCATTTCCAGCAAAAAAAATGGTATCCCATGAACAGATATTCTGCTGTTCTGGAGCTGAACCACAACTACAACTGCCTCAGACATAGAGGGCTAATAATCTAGCTTTAAACATGCAATACTGTACCTGAAAACAGGGTTATACAGTGCCCTTTCAAGTTTTTCAGGTGCATGAAAACAATCAACATATTCATAGGTGAAAAACGTGGCCCACTCCTCCTCTTCCACCCCCAGTATTGCTCTAGGATGCACCACCAGCTGGATTTTCCATAGGAGAGAAGTCCTTTTCTCCCATCCATTTTCTAGAACTTTGCTCCCTACAAACAAATTTGTCACTTCTGAGCGTAATCAAGACTCTGATCTCAACACCGATTCTGCCCCGGTGACTCAGTTCATTGCAACAGTAGGAGCTTTTTATTGTAAAAGAAAGGATAATCCCAAGCATTTTCTGAAGCTGCTGTGACCAGCCCCTTCGTGTATCCCAGCTCCACAGTGCACAGGGCTGCTATTGTGAAAGACCAAGCTTGTGAACTCCCTCTTGCAGGGCTGTGAGAAGAGAGTCTCTGGCAGCCACCTTCCCCCCGAAGACCTCAAGCATTCTTGATGAGACCACTCCCTCAGGACAATGCCTGCAAAACAACCATTTGCAGAAAGGTGTTGAACATTTGCAAAAAAAACATAGCTGGAAGAGAGCTCAAAAGGCAAACAGCTGGCAGCCACTTCTCATCTTAGGAAACACTGGGAGAAATTGCAAGAAAATCTTTCAGAAACATTCAAGGCAGGTGAAGATGAGTGAGACAGGACAGTCAGCAGCAACTCCAAGAGAAAATGGAAGGTAAGTTGGGCAACGTGACTACTACTAAGGCCGACAGGTGGTTCTGTGAGTAGCAGCACAGAGGATTCATTTGACCACGTGAAACAAAGATGACCTAATTCAGGGGCATTTTTTATTGATAGTGAAAACTGTATAGATTTTTACAACAGTGATAGTAACATAAGAAACTTATTTTCAAAGATTAGTGAAGAAAGCCAGTTAAATAAAAACGTAATAGTGGACAGACAATCAAATCAGAGATGACAACCTTCAGTGCGACAATAATTAAGATAAGTGACAACACAACAGATTAGCTATTTGCCAGAAAAATTCAAGTTCAAGTGATTGTTGTTCTGCCAAACAGAAAGAAACATACACATACGGGTTTGGTTCACATTTTAATGTGCTACATATTTCATTATTATCTTACACAACACTATGTTAATTTATATGGAATATATATCAACTGGTAAAGTAACAAGGTAACAAAACTAAACAAAAATTTGCGGCTTTGAAGTTTGCTTTGGATTAAACCACTGTTCATTGGAACAATCACATAATTAAGATGGAGTCCTGCATGTCCTCAGGATGATGTGATTTCTACTGCAAGTAACACTGCCAAGCATCAAACATCTCAATCTCACCAGGTAACAGACAACCCAAGAAGCACCAGGTGGCAGGTTAAAGCTAGCTGGCAGGGACTAATATTTCCGCTGCTTCCTCCGTGCCACTGCCAAGCGTAAGGCCCGAATGATCTGTTTCTCATTATTCAGGACGTTGTAATCAGTCAGGTTCACCAGTTTGTCAAAATTCTCTTCACTGAAACACACCTCCCTTGTCGTAAATGGGGAGAGGATAGTGGAGACATCAACTTTGCCTCCAGCCATCTCTTCAGGAGTCCTTTCCACACCTGAGGAACAAACCACAAAGAGATGCACCAATAGGGTTTTTGTCTGTCATTTAAGTAATTATAGGTAGAAAAGGGAGACATGGAGGGAAAGATATGATTTGCCGGAGGGATGTAAAAGTAGTCTAGTAGCATCATATTCTTCAGACTCTGGATCAAGTCTCAGTTCAAAACTTATGTAAACACAAACAGCCAGGAACGAGAACAATGCTGCTTATCAGCAGCAGCACTTGTAAACCCCTGGTTGGACAACAAAGTCATTGCTACCAAAACTACAAAAGTGCAAGCAAAAGGACAACAATATACTCTTGTACTGGATGAAATAACAACCCTCTCACTGAAAGTTCAGGAGAAATGATGCCACTCAGTCAGAGGACACAGTTCATATTTAAAGCAAAGAGCTATGTTCACACAGTCCTCAATCTGGGAGATTACTTTTAAATATGTGAACAAAGCCCAGATGAATGGGCTTCCACTGAAATCCCCAGAAGGTTTTGCCTCCCTCTTTGTTGTAAGCAGCGGTGCATAACAAGTGCATGTTTGTAGAGTATCACAGCTTGTGTTGAGGACCTGCCACCCTTGCTGTATGTATTTTGGGAGTTTTAACTTCATACTATCTCTAGTAAATCCTGCAGAGTAAATACCTATTCTTATCTCAAGTGTATTAGGAAAGCTTCTGGAGTTCTCACAGTTCAGACACAGTGACACAGACCAGTTATTTTTGTCAGTGATGAGACTGATAAGGTCAGTGTGGAAAGAAGGTCAGAGATGACAGTGAGACACTAGATATGAAATGGAGAGGACACACCAGGCAAGTGACTTTTTATTAAAATTGCTAACCACAGGTTACTCACCAGGGGCTTTATATTTCTTGAAGGTGTCGTTTACTAGGGGGAAAAAGAGCACTGTTGGAGCGTGTGGGCTGTCAGCATCTTCAAACACATAGCACTCCTTCAAGTTTTCCCTGTCTTCCTCACTTATCTCAATTTTGGGAAATGGGATTCCTTGCCCTGAGATGTACTTTGCAATCTGATCCAGAGGCTGGTTGAATGAATCAAATAAATAAAATTAATACAAAGAATCAAAATTCAAAAAAAGATCCAGAGACCTAGATTTTTTTAAACTCCAGCAGCTAACATGAATACTCTAAGGCTTGAATCTTCCTCTGGGAAGATGATCAATTTCAGACAGAAACAGCCATAACCACACCAGACATTGCAGCTTATCTTATTTTCTGTATTGCTTTAGGCAAAACAAGAAAACAGTCGCTTTCTTTGAGCTTGCAAATGGATCCAAAAGCCAAAGGACTCATTTTATAATTCCTATAAAGCAGGTTCAGAAGGGCAAGACAAAGAAACTGCAAGAACGGAGAAGGAACAGATCACTCGAGATTATTCTGCATCATTGCCTTGACGATTTCATTTACCACTTTCCCAATCTTCCTGTCCTCTCCATGGTTTGTGATTGTTTGATAATGACTCCCTACTAACAAATACATTTATCAACATACCTTATGACCTCATGAAAAAAAAACCTTTAACAGCTACATTTACTACAAGCGTGTGTTTATTTTTATATTATTCTTATTATGTATGCAACACTAATTATATTATTTTTTCATTATTAATCAATTATGGCATTAGCTAGTACATTTTGCTAAAACTGATATGGGAGAAACAGGTCCATAGACACATAGGTTTTCCCATTTAATCTGTTAAAATATTGTCAGGACTTTCTATTGCTTCTTCAAGGTTAACAAAAATCAGTATCAGAGCTCCAGAACGCTCCTCAGTCAGCTCTTCAAAAGCTCTTGGACCACTGCAGTGAAGACTTTGATATTTTTAAAATGCCTATATTCATCACTGTCTTCTAATATTCTTCTTAGTTACTGAGAAATAAGTCACCCAATAATCCAAATAATAAATCATACAATAATCATCATATTACCATTCCAGTCCTCGAAAGTTAGTTGATTTAACTGGTAATGCTGGAGACCAATAGACCATGAAGGAAAAAGACCACAGATATCATGGCTTTTCTTACCAGTGTCTGGGACCCACCGCTGTAATTTAAATGCAAGATGACATCCACCTCCCTCTTCGATCTCAAAAGTGGTGGGTAGCTGGTATTGATGAAAAACCCCGTATCAACCAGGGAGAGCTCATCATCTGCTGTTTCCATCAGCTTATTTGGGAGAGAGTCTATCACTGTGTCTGAAACACAAACATTTCTCGTTACAACAAATAAAAAAGCCAAGATTGACTGCTCCACTGCAGAAAGTTAAAGAAGGAAGAATGGAGAATTTTGCCCCCCATGTTCCCTGCCTGTCTTTGACTCACTAGCAGCACTAATTTATAGGAGTATGTGACATGCTACAGCTTTCTCTTTTCCTTCCTTCCTTTCTGGACACCTCAAGCATCTTTGGCCCGAAAGGGGAGATCCCTTCTGCCTCCTCAGTCTGAGCTCACCTTTGTCCACTGAAACACAATCCCCAGGCAACTGAATTAAATTTCAGTCCTCATCCCTCCCCCCCCCCCCCCCCCCCCCCCCACACCAACAAAACCCCACAAACACATCTTTTTTTTTATTTTTTTT